>NC_140949.1:70061409-70661409 GCF_014529385.1 Adiantum capillus-veneris
AGTGATCACCATGTGCTTGCATCTTGCTTAGCGATGTTTTGGTCAGCATGTACGCTTAGTGTGGATGAAATGTCTTGCCCGGCAGTTCTAGGTCACGTGCAGGAGTGCGAGGCCCAACGCCCATGCAATGGTGCATATCGTCCTTCTAAGTACTGTTTTCTAGAGATGCCCAGTGTGGGCTCTATCGCTTGGGGCCTGCGGGGCTCCTGAATCAAGCAGGTCACGATTCTTAAGAGTAGAGGAGGTCGCCGTAAGAGCGTGAGGCCTAGTGCCTGTGCGCTGGTACATATTGCCCTTTTGAGGGCTGTTTTCCAGAAATGCACAACGTGGGCTGTGTCTCGGCCACAAGTTCACCCTAGAGGGGCTGCCAGCTATGTATTCTGCTCCCTGTCTGCAATGTTATCTCATGGAGTGTATCGACTATGTCCAACAGGAGGGTGAGGGTCAGCATGCTCTGGGCTTTTTTCAGCTTACACATTTAGGAGTATCTCTGGGAACCATAAGAGGTAAGCATGCCCAAAGTACAGATCCTGATTGTAATGGGCCTAATATAGGCCTATATCAAGTTTCCATTGGTGCTAATGTAGTGTTTCACGGTTCTGCTGGACCAATTCCTCAGCTTCCGTTGCAAGGTCTACAATTAGACCTATATGTTGCAGTGAAAATGTGGAATCGTAGAGCGGACGGCAGTCGAGCTTTGCTCTACATGTATTTTGACAGAAACAATACGGCGATGATAGGAGGATTCACAACACCTTGTGAAGTCATTTCCTTCGGCATCTCAAATTTACATCGTAGCGCTATGAACAAGCTTACACATTTAGGAGTATCTCTGGGAACCATAAGAGGTAAGCATGCCCAAAGTACAGATCCTGATTGTAATGGGCCTAATATAGGCTTATATCAAGTTTCCATCACGGTTCTGCTGGACCAATTCCTCAGCTTCCTTTGCAAGGTCTGCAATTAGACCTGTATGTTGTGCAACAAGCTGCAGATTGACTTTTTAGTTCATTTGAGTTAGTCTATCTTTCTTTGAATGGTGTCCGTTGATTGTATTTTGACTAGATCCATCTTTTCTAGTTCACTTTGGAAATTGGAATGTATGAGAGCTTCCACTCAATGAAGTTTGATGCATCTTGTTCAAGGTCATGTATTTTCCTTTTAATTTCTTATTTTTGTGAGAATTTTAATGCATATCAAGGATGTAATATGGTGTGTCATGGAGAAAAAAGATGTTTGTGGACGGGTTTCCTCTATTTTTTTTTCCCCCGATTGCTAATTCAATATGGAGGCCTTTAACAAGGGAATGTTTCCCAAGTGCATGTCATGCTACACCTCTTTTTGGCCTTTCCTCTCTTGGCCAAGATGACCCCCCCCTCCCTAAGGATTGATTAATCCAGTACCCCCCTCCCTAAGGGTTGATTAATCCAGTACCTTTTTTTTTGGCAAAACTCACAATTTGTGAGTGAATTGTATTAAGCACAACATAAAATTACAAAACAACCTCGAGAGCCTTGAGGTGCTCACGATTACAAGTTGTATGTCTATCACCTCTCATTGAGGCTTAACATTCCTGGCTTACCAAAGAAGGTGAAATAAAGACCTAGGCTTCTAACCTCTTCACTCCAGCCATGTAGTTCTTTGTGCTCACCATGTGCAAAAGCATCCCCAGACCTCACTTTTCACATTTGACAATATTTTACTCTTGCACACCTATCGAATACACTGGGGTTCCATCTACTATGCCTTGCAAGGCAATTATGTATGAGAGAAAACACTAATCACAACGTTGTAGGGTTTGTCATTGCTTCATCACTGATAGCATAAAGATTGTGCCTTACATGGAGGAAATTGTCAAAATGACACGTACTCGGAGTGGACCATGGATGATGGGGTTGGCTTGTTAAGTATAAACGAGAAGAGGACAACGAGATAGAGAGATAGAAGAGAGACTGACACTAATCACAACGTTGTAGGGTTTGTCATTGCTTCATCACTGATAGCATAAAGATTGTGCCTTACATGGAGGAAATTGTCAAAATGACACGTACTCGGAGTGGACCATGGACAATGGGGTTGGCTTGTTAAGTATAAACGAGAAGAGGACAACGAGATGGAGAGATAGAAGAGAGATTGCTTATGAGATAACAACATTGCATGTGTATGAATGGGCATGAGTGCTCGAAATTTTTTTTTTCCCCAAAAATTTGGTCAACCTAGGTATGAGAAAATCAGAGGTAACTAGACTGAATTTGGATGGTTCTAAATTTTGTAGGGTCTGTGATAGAAAATTTATTATGAGAATTGTCTTATTTTATACTACATGTGGGTTTATGCAAGGCTACAATATACTAGGGAGGCAAATTCAAGTCGAGATTCTAAGCCCTTTTCAAGTCATGTTGCATTTGCACAACAAGAAGAGACCATTCACTTGAGAAAAGAAGAGACATGATTGGAATCAAGATATAGTGATAGGGTGATGTCTTGAAGCAAGATAAAGGTAAATGATCACGATCATGATTAGTAATGTGTCTCGCTTCTCTAGCTTTATCATCCTTTATGTCCTCCATGTTTGGCACAAGCATAAACACATAATTTATATCATAGTGCCTTGTTCACCATAGGGTGCAATAGTCGAGCTTCCCTTTTTTCCCCCAAACTCACAATAGTGAGTGTATATCTATATTGCGAAATCAAAAAAGTTACAATGACAGCCATGCTCCAATCGAGCCATGGCATCTACTTCCAACAACAACATCCTACCCATACATCAGCTAACAAAGGGAGCCACCTTGAGACCGTAAGTAGCATAAATGTCCAAGGTTGAATTGGAGTTGCCACCAAGAAGAAATCCGTGTCATAGCACACTCCTTTACCACCAAGCAATGGCACGGGGAACCAAACGTCGAAAGACAAATAGAGAAAAGTCATCTTTTCTTTTTCTTGTGCTTGAACAATCTAACAGTATGAGTGCAGGCCTTCTTACCCTTAACCTTACTAATCTGGGTCATCCGTCGACCCATGAAGTAGAGAACCACAAACCTACAACAACAAGTCTCCAAGCTTTGTAAGGCCAGCTTCGGATTGATCATAGCAAAGCCGTCATGTTCCTTATTTTGACTGCGCAAAACTGCCGCGAGAAGCATTTCCTCAGTCAAATTGCACTTTTCGAATGAGGGCTTCGGGATTTTCCTATGCTCATAAGCTTCATATGTGATATCACAGGCACGTTTTTGGCCCTCCGAATTGAAGACAAAGTTTAGCTCTTGCTCTGAGGGTCTCTCTTGCTCCAAGGCAGATCGACCCTGTCAAGAGGGATCGGACGATCTCCCGTTAGTGCACTCATGATGGTCGTCTTTGTGGTTCATAGTATAGCTGAGTTGCGATAGGAGAGGTGGGAACCTCCCTCCCTAGGAGCTCCAACTTTCTCCTTTTAAAATTAAACCCTGCTCAGACTATCGATCGTGATCCGTTGGCCAACTTGAGAAAATCTTCACCAATGCGCAGTATAGCCCGTCTTCACCCCCGGTATGCTAAGGCCTGTATGATGCATAGGCTAGATAATCGCACATCCGGGAGCCCTCCTCAATTGACGATGGATCGCGATCCACAGGATCGGTGGGCCCACTTCCACTACCCGTATGAGTATCATAGCAAGCTGCAGGAGCTGGTAGATCACAACCCAAGGAGGGCAGATCTCACAAGAAGATTTAGAAATTTTCTCATGTAGGAAAACGGAGTCTTTCTCAGTGTTTTTCATACAGTGCATAACATCATGAGCTTCTTGTCAAGAGGCACCGCATACCTAGCTAGGTACGATTAGGGGGACCACCGGCCCCCCCACGGGGCCGGCAACATGCAATAGTTGAGCTTTCCTAACCTATGGAAAAGAAAGTTGCAAGACCTCAAGGATGGAAAACTAAGGAGTTCAAAACTTCACGGTCTCAAGTTGGTTTGTATGTTGAATTCCTTTGAACATGATTTTATTATACCTCGTATGTATCGTATACAACTTTAGAGTCTACATTGTGATGTGATTAGGTGCATGGTGCCATGCAAAATCAACTTGAATATTTTCTACCTGTAGGAGTAACCTATCATAATGAAATAATTGGCAGCTCAACCATTCTTTATTCAATAGTTGCTTTGAGAACTGAAAATCTTGGAAGCCATCTAGTTGTTATTGGATGGGATAGTGTTCACCAAGAAAGGCTCTAAAATCAACATATTATGGGATATGTATATGCCTACCCTCACTACATTAGATTAAAGAGTACATAAAGCAGACATGTTGCTTTTTGTTTAGACAAAAGATGCCTATCTATACCTTTCTCATACAAGAGTGTTATCAGAGAATGTAAATTAGGGTGAGAAAGCTCCAGATTGTTATCATAGAATGTAAATTAGGAATAGGTTACTGTTCTTGCAGTTAGTGGTTTAACTAACGTGTGGATGGATGAATTGTAGATTGGACGTGAATAGTTTCTATATAGCTTAGTTTAGAATAAATTAGTTTAAATAATACTCATCATGGGAAGAACCTCATGTAGAAAAATAGACGAGGATGACATGCACTGGGAAGGGAATGGGGTATAAGAGGGCCTCTTTATTTGCCATGAAATTATAGGATTGGCAAATGGGTATATGTCATGTGGACTAAAATGGTGGGTATGGCAGGGCCTAATAGTGAGTGGTCAAACTTGTAAGCTTAGAGGTGGTAGGAAATAAATATTTACTCACATAATGAGAAAATCTCTTATAAAATTAAAAAACGAGACCTAAAAATTTGGGGTTAAAACCAATCTTTTTTCTTTCTAGTGGCTATGTATTTCTCCCCCCTCTCTTGAAAAGAGGTCCCTCCAAAACTGTGATGGTCATTCTTCTCTTCTCTAGATCTACTATATCATCTCTATCCTCTCTCTACTTCTTACAAGTTGCATCTCCTTCTTCAATGTCAAATTTTCCTCCTAAAAGGATTTTGCAGTAGAGGTTCGAAACCTCCTTTCCCTCCTCAAGCTTGCTGCTCCTCAATGGTAGTCATCACCTATTGAAGCTCTCCATTGTGTTGTGAAACTCACTTCATACCTCTCCCTAAAGCTGTAGATTTGAACCATATCCTACTCCTAGAGCTTCTCTCTAGTGTAGATTTACATTCCTCTCAATAGCTTTCCTACTCCTTTTCCATTTAGCTCTCAAATGGTATTCCCTCACAAAACTTTTTAAAAAAAGATTTAATCTCTTCTTATGCATTGGAGCACTACTGAGGATTCTTGGGTGCTTTGTTACGTAAGAAGTGTCCTTTTTTCTATCTGGTCATAGCTATGCTTACCATGTTACTAATGAGAAAACTTGCCAAGTGGAGGTTCATAACGATGACATCGATTGTTTCTGTATACTTTCTATGCAACCATAAATTGCACCTATGGGTCACACAAAGCAACGGTGACATGTTTCATGCCTCGTTACAATTGGAAAGTGTCCATAGCACACCAATAGAGCACCAATACTGTGGATTTTCAAAGGGAATGGTGTGATGAATATCTTTTTGCAATTGGATGGAACACCAAGGTAGTCAACCACTAGGGAGATAACATTAAGTACCGTGTAATTGGAGAGGAATAGGTGTTCATATACCATATTACAAAATCTTGAGAGCCATCTAGTGTTATTGGATGGGCTAGCATTCGCCAAGAAAGGATGTAAAATCAACATATTATGGGATGTGTATAGGCCTACCCTCACTACATTAGTATAAAGAGCACATAGAGCAGACATGTTGCTTTCTCTTTGGACAAAAGATGTCTATCTGTACCTCTCTCATACAATACTATGAAGAGTAGGACATGGTGAGAAAGATCCGGACTGTTATCATAGGATGTAAATTAGGGATAGGTAACTTTTCTTGTAGTTAGTGGTTTAACTAGCGTGCGGATGAATGAATTGTAGATTGGACCTTAATTGTTTCTATATAGCTTATTTTATAATAAGTTAGTTTAAAATTATACTCATGGGAAACACCTCATGTAGAAATATGGATGAGGATGACGTGCAGTAGGAAGGGAATGGGTTATAAGAGGGCCTCTTTATTTTCCATGGGATTATAAAATACACAAATGGGTATAGAAATGGTGGGTATGGAAGGACCTACAAGTGAAGGTGTTAAATTTGTGAGCTTAGAGGTGGTAGGAAATAGATCTTTACTAACATAACGAGAAATCTCTTATAAAATTATAAAATGAGACCTAAAAATTTGGGATTAAAACTAATCTTTTCTCTTTCGAGTGGCTGTCTAGATCCCCCCCCACCTCCTAAAAGGAGGTACCTCTAAAAATGTTTTGGTCATTCTTTTCTTCTCTCTCTACTATATCATCCCTATTCTCTCTCTACTCGTTGCATCTCCTTCTTTAATACCTCTTTTTCCTCTTCAAAGGATTTTGCAATAGAGGTTTGAAAACCTCCTTTCTTCCCTCCTCAAGCTTGCTACATTCTCTTCAATGTTGTAGTGTATATTTTTTCATTTTCAAGTTTTCTTGTTAAATCATGCTACCCACATGTTTCTGTCGGGATCCACGTTCCTTTCTAATCCACAAAGGGAAGGAAGAGCGGAATTAGAAACAAGGACCACCAAAGAAGAGTATCGAGGTCCTTTTGTTAATGAGGAAATACCGCCATTCATCGCACAACCTATTGCTCAAGCAACCGCCAATACTACACCACACTAGTTTGGCCCTTGTATCAAACAAAAGGATCAAAAGGTAGTACTAGGTACTTTCATTTTGAAGCATGAGAGGCCAAGAAAATCAAGAGGCCTGAGGAGAAACTAAGAGAAGAGATAGAGAAAGAAGAAGAACTGAAGCAAGAGGCAGAGAGAAGTCAGAGGAAGCTGGATGAGGGGGAAAGGGTAGAGGTTGAGAGAGCCAACCTTTCTAAATTTACTAGCAAGGACATAGCCTAAAGGTTGAGTCAGGCTCCATACTTAACAACCTTCCACTTGGAGTCATATCTCCACACCAAGCATGTGACTGCTTTCCATCCTGGCTTCTTATCCTTGAATGCCAATAGTAGATGAGCAAAAGCTCAACTTCTCTTGATTAACCACCTTTGTTAACATGTGTGTAGCTTTAGTTGTCCCTCTTCCAAAAGAGTACGTATGAAGTGATATCTCACTTCAATGTGGTTTGTCCTTGAGTGAAATATTGAATTCTTTGCAAGATGAATGGCGCTTTGATTGTCATTGTATAAGACACAATTGTCTTGCTTGTATCCAAGCTCCTCCAAGAATCTATGAAGCCATAGAATCTCTTTTCTTGCCTCAGTGACAACAACATATTCAGCTTTCGTAGTAGAAAGTGGAACCACTTTATTTAGCTTTGAAGCTCAACTCACTGCCAATTGTGAAGACGTAGCTAGTAGTGCTCCTTTGAGTATCTTTGTCACCTGCCATATCTGTATCCACATACCCTTGCAAGAAAATATCAGTGCCTCCAAAACACAAAGCATTCATCATTTTCCTTTTAAGATACCTTAGTATCCACTTCATAGCTTGTCAATTCTCTTTACGTAGAAATCAGTTTTGCATCTTGCATTGCAAATCTTTTTAGTACCTTCTTGATGTAGTCATCTTGATAAATCTTTAGGGACTTCTTTGTTCTATCCCTTGATAGCTTCATACCAAGTATCCGCTTTGTAGTACCTAAGTCTTTCATTGAAAAAGATTCAAACAACTCCTCTTTTAGGTTTTTGCTATCCTACATGTTAGCACCATCAACAACACGAAAGAAACGAAGATGGAAGCCGAGAACAATGGCTCTGAGGGAGATTATAAAATATCAAAGGAGCACCAAGAAAATCATGCCAACAGTATCCCTCTCTCGAGTTGTCAGGGAGATAATAGAAGATTACAATGATGATCGCGATAACGAGGATACAACATGCAACCCTAATGGACCTATGGGACACTTGGGAGGATATACAAGTGTAGCTATTACAACATAGCATTTCTTGTATGGTACATGAAAGAGTCACTCTCAAAAACATTGATTTAACCCTTGCTCTTGAAGCTTACTTGAGATCATACAAAGCCTTGATGAGTTGACAAACTTTGTGTGGATATTTTGTACTCACATAAGCTTGGGGCTGAAACATATAGTCTATTTCATCCACATATCCATTAAGAAAAGCATTTTTGACATCCATTTGTGCAATTATCCATTCAAAGATTAAAGCTAAAGCAATGGCTAGCCTTACCGTTGTCATCTTTGTGATTGGGCTAAAGGTTTCATCATAGTCTTCTCCATAGTGTTGAGCGAATCCTTTAGCAATTAACCTTGTCTTATGCTTGTCAATGGAACCATCAAAATTTAGCTTTGTTTTGTAAACCCACTTGCTTCAATAGCTTGATTTCCTTTGGTTATATCCGCTAACTTCCATGTGTTGTTCTTCATGAGTGCATTGTATTCTTCATCCATGACTGAGATACACTCCATCTTCGTGGCTGCTTCCTAATAGATTTACGGCTTCTCAAAGTGTGAGACTTTAGCCATAAATGCTGAATGTTGTCCTGTAAAATTTGATATATAAGTGAGCCTTTGAGGTGGGCTTCTTGCCTTGTTGATCTCCTTAGCTTTGGTGTTGAATCGTCTTCATGCATGTGGTTGCCCATGCTTGTTATAGGACAATTGGACTGCTACAATTAATCACCCTCTTGAGCACTCTCATAGCTGATGGTAGGCTCTATGATTGAGTCTTGAGTATGGGATGTTCCATCCTCACCTTCACTTGAGACTTCTTGATAGCTTGATGAAGTATCTTTGAACCACAGGTCATTCTTATCAGAGACAACATCTCTAGAAATATAGAGCTTCTTTGTATCCAGGTTTACCAACCTATATCCTTTAGAATTGTAACGGAATTGGACTGAACATCACAACCTGTGGTCATTTCAAGAAATAGGGGTAGCATTTGGACAGGTGTCCTCCTTTTCCCTTTGAGAGGGAGGGCTTGAATAATGCTTGACTAATTAAATAATTAAACTAAATTCTCATTGGACCTCTGTGAAGGCCACCCAATAGGCTTTAGCCACACTATGAGGGAAACCTTGCTAGGGAATTAACATGTGTCCTATATTCCTCTTGTGGAAAGGGATTGCCTTGATTGTGTGTGTGTTTGTGTGTTCTCTCTCGTGCCCCAACCTTTAGGGCTCGCCCCCTCCTTTGTAGGGATCATAATTGACTTGCACACCACAAGCACCTTAGCCTTTAAGCATGAAAAGCACCTTAGCCTTCAAGCATGACAAGCACCTCAAGCACCTTTGTCATCAAGCATGACAAGCACGACAAGCACAAGCCTATCTTACCTTAAGGTCCAAGGACTTTTAACACTAACCTGGAGGACTTTAATGAAGGTAACCCTAACGTATTTTAAGCTCCATTATTTGCACATTGTTCTTCAGTAGACCATCTTCTTTTCAGCCCCTCTCGAGATGTAACCATCTCCTTTTTGGCCCCGTGTTGCGTTAGGTCTAACAACACAAAACCATGTTCTGGCTCTTGTTTCCCCTTTTAACTTCCCATATTAGATGATCAGTTTAATATGAGAAAATCATTTGGTAAAGTTAGATATTAGACTTTATGACATTACGTCTCCCTTGAAAGCATAATCGTCCTTGACTATGAGGTAGAGAAGATAAAGTCTTAGTCATTAGTCTATGTTTCTTAGAGGCTAGAGGATCCCTTTCTACCCTACGACATCATTCCAAAATGAATGACTAGTCCATGTGGTGCTTCGGAGACTCGGCTACCGCAAGCATTCCTGCTCTTGAGTCCATATCACAGTTCCGAAGTAGAGTGAAAAAATCTACTTGGTGTTTGAGAGATGTCGTCATCACACACATGATTTTAAGCATGCATACTACTTAAATTTGTGCACAATAAAAATAATACTAGTATTATAAGACAAAAAAAAATTTCCTTTAAAAAAAACATTTACATTTGCTTACTTAGTGTAGCCTTGTAAGCATTGACAAGGTTCATACTATTCTTAAGCTGTGTTCCTTGCATCCATTAGCATCTTCAAAAGGATAATTTTTGAACTTAATAAGATACGGTCGGATAATCTTACCATGTCTTAGTACCTTGTCTTCATGTTAAATGATGGATTCGGATTGGAGCACCTCTTCTTGATCCTTGATCTCGGGCGGGTCCTCAATTATTGGTTCTCTTGGTGGCTCTCCTTTGTAAGGTTTAAGTAGGCTCACACAAAAAGCATTGTGTATTAGCCAATGATTGGGTCCTCAATTATTGGTTCTCTTGGTGGCTCTCCTTTGTAAGGTTTAAGTAGGCTCACACGAAAAGCATTGTGTATTAGCCAATGATTGGGAAATTCTAATTGATAGGCCATCTTGTCGATTGGTTTTAGCATTTGAAAAGGACCATAGTATCTTTTTGCTAGCTTAGAATAATACTTTTTGTGGAACGTATGATTTTTGCCCATCGTTTGCCTCAATTGAGCCTTGGGAAACTTGACTAGGACCCAATCATTTTCTTTAAACGCTAAGGCCCTTCTGTGCTTGGTAGCAGTAGCTTTTTGCCTTTGTTGAGAGATGGATATAGCCTCCTTAATCTTTTGGAAAGATTCTTGTATGTCTCGACTATACTAGTGAAGATTTTCCCATGTACTTTGAGTAGCAAGGGACTTTTAGGTCTACCCTCAATAATCTCGAAAGGTGCCTTTCTTATAGTAGTATGGACAATGTTATTGTACGCATACTCTACAAGGGGTAAGTACTTCTCCCATTGTGAGCGTTGATCTACTTCCATAACATAGCTCTTGAGTAGATCTAGAATTGTAAGGTTAGCTATCTCACTTTGGCCATCTGTTTGTGGATTATAGGCTGAAGAAAAATTTAGCCTAGAACCTAGATTTTTCTAGAGACCCTTCCAAAAATTACTAGTCATTTGAGGATCTCTATCTTACACTATGGATGTTGGCAAACCATGGTGTTTGAAAATCTATGATATGAAGAGGGTGGCCATTTGATGTGCCGTAATAGTCTTTTTGACAGGTATGAAATATGCTTGTTTACTAAACATGTCGATTATTGTCCATATTCTTGTATTTCCATGGATAGACTTGGGTAATCCAAAGAAAAAATCCATGGATATACTCTCCCATGGTGAATTAGAAATTCGCAATGGCTGGAGTAATCCAGGTTGCTTCCCTCTATCATACTTGGTCTTTTGGCATACCGCACATTTTGAAACATACTCTTGTATGTCAATGCTAGAAGTTGGACACACCCCACGGAGACTAACTACTCTGAGGATTATCATTTTTTTGTAATTATTCATTTATTGAAAGAACCTGATTTTTCACCTTGTAAATATTGGGACTTACAGAATTTTCTAGATTGTATGCTAGTTTTGCTAGATAGATGGAGTAGTTGGTTGATTTTGGAACTTTAGGGTTTGAGAATTGTAAGGTATATATACCACTTTTTGACCTTAATGAAAGACCTTTTTTCATTTTAAAAAAACAAGTTTTGAAGGCTGTGAGCGAGCGTACTGTGTACGAGAGAGAGTGTGAGCTTTATCTTGACGCTACGTGTGCACCAGTGGTCAGAATCGAGTGCGGAGAAGTGCAGTGTGTTGCCCCTCACGAGAGCTACACGCCGATACCTACATTGCGCGCGTACGGTCCGGGTTTGCAAGCTCCTTCTACGAGCTTCATCTGGTGATTGGGTGAGCATACGTTGTCCGATTTTGCATTGTAGCATATCCACGCATTCACATTGAGTAGAGCTACACATTAGGCACTTTAGATTTTGGAAACGAAGACCTGCAAATTTCGGCCAGACATCCTACGTGATTTTGCACCGAGTGTTTTGGGTTGGGATTTTGGTTCATAGACCTTAGGGAGAGCGACCGATTGGTGTTAGTAGGGTCTCCTTCAAGTTCTATGGTGTTTCGAGATTGTTTGATGAGTGTTTGGCTCTAGAAAGCGTTGTAGGAAGTTTCCTCTTATGCACTCTTGAAGGCTGTGACTTAGACAGTTGGTATAGACCTCTGTAGGAATTAGTTAGGAGTTGGTCGAGTGTAGGTTGACACCTTATGCTTGCTTCCACGCGCCTGCAGGTCGAGCTTCGTCCTTAGCTGACATTATATGTTAGGTGAGTTCTTGCTATGCTGACGTCCGTCACGACGTATCCGTCCAACATTGGCATCGCTACTGGGGACGAAAACCTTAGGTAGGTGACCAAGACTAATCCTTGAGGATAGGGATTTTTGGCTTGCCAAAAGTCTTGTTTTACATTTAGATAGTATCAGAGGGTGGAGGACTCTCTAGGTCTTAGAGGGAGTCTAGGAAGCGTGTGTCTGGCCTAGATCCTTCGACTTAGGTAGATTTAGGTAGATTAAGATAGTTTTAGTTAGTAGTCGAGTTCTTAAGTAGGAATTGGAGTGCTAGAAGGGGTGAGAGGAAAGCTTGAGAGTCCGGAGAGGCCAGAAAGCAGCCAAAACACCATTGTCACCATTTCACATGATGAGTAGGAGTAGAGTAAGTAGGACATCATGATTCAGGATCTAGAGCATTTCATGTATGTATACTTGCTTGGTAAAGTCATCACAAGTTTGTAAAAGACGCAAAAAGACGCAAAAGTGTGTTTGAAAGCCTAAGTGAAGTCCAAAAGTTACTGTGAGTGTTTCTTATAGAGCTACAGAGCATCATGAGCATTTCTATCAGGAAAAAAAATAATTTCAAGCCAGGAGACATCCTACGCGTAGGATGTCCACAGGCTAATCTGGTGGGAATTTTGGGATTTTGAGTTGACCAGTGTGTTCAGAAGGTGGGGTTTACCCTAATTTCAACTGGAAAGTGGAAATTTGACCATATCTTGACAAGTTAAGGCCAGATAGATTGAAATTGCTAGACATCCTACCCAAATTGTGCCAAAGCATTATTTTGAGACCAAAATCATAAGATGGTTGCATGAGCATATCTTGCATGATATATTGAGTGACAAAGAGGGGTTTCATCTCATTTGGGTGAGAAAATTGGGTTCAAAGCAGACTTTAGCACTTTTGACTGAAAAAGACAAGAACAGCTAAAATTGGGGACTTTTGAAATCCAAACCAAAATCTAAGCATACTGTTAGGAAATAAGACGTAGCTAAATAGATAATTGAGTAGATTACTTAATGGAGAGATACAAATTTATATACACGAGATTATAGAGTAGAGAGAGAGAGAGAGAGAGAGAGAGAGAGAGAGAGAGAGAGAGAGAGAGAGAGAGAGAGTACACACGATATATGTGGTTCACCCAATGTGGGCTACGTCCACGGGAAAGCAGCCACTCAATGGCTTTAGTACTTCAAAACAAGAAGTAGTTTACAAAGGGATTATACCCTTAATGGAGCTCCCGCCTTGCTTCACTCTCACCACCTCACACTCACCTTGTTGCATCAACTTCACACTATGAAATGTGTGTAGAAATGGCCTCCTTTTATAGGCCAAAAGGGCTGCCCTCTCTTATGAGAGACAACCATGTGTAGCCGCCCTTGTGCGAATAAGTCCAAATCGGACCCTCCAATCCGCCCATGTGTGGCCGCCCTTGAGAAGACAAGTCCGCTTTTGAATTCGGCCATCGGCCACCGGCCATTGACTTCCGACCACCGGCCACCGGCCATTGACTACCGGCCACCGGCCAACCGACCGGTTGTTTTCCGACCACTTTCCGGCCGCCGTCCGGCCATAGTATTCCGGCGAAAAAGAATATTCCGACGAAAAAAAAGTCTCGGGGGCCTCTACCCCCGAGGCCTTTGAAGTTGCCCCTGATTCTTGTCCGTGAAAATTTTGGTTTCCGGTGAGTGATTTTCCTTCACGCACGATGGCTTCTCCTCATAATGGGGGCCTTACAAATGTGCGCTTTTACCACAGAAAATTACAAGGGTAAATCAGGCTCCATACTTAACAATCTCCCACTTGGAGACTGATCTCCAAACCAAACCTGTGACTGCTTTTCATTCTGGCTTCTTATCCTTGAATGCCGATTGAAGATGAGCAAAAGCTCAACTTCTCCTTGTTGACCACCTTTGTAAACATGTCTGCAGGATTTTCACTTGTATGCACCTTTCCTAGCTTTAGTTGTCCCTCTTCCAAAAGAGTGCGTATGAAGTGATATCTCACCTCAATGTGCTTTGTCCTTGAATGAAAGGCTGAGTTCTTCGCAAGATGGATAGCGCTTTGGCTATCACTGTACAAGACACAATTGTCTTGTTTGAATCCAAGCTCTTCTAAGAATCTGTGAAGCCAAAGAATTTCTTTGCTTGCCTCCGTCATTGCTACATACTCTGCTTCCGTGGTAGAAAGTGAAACCACTTTCTGCAGCTTTGAAGCCCAGCTTACTGCTGTGCCTCCAACCGTGAACACATAGCCAGTAGTGCTCCTTCGAGTATCTTTGTCACCTGCCATATCTGCATCAGCATACCCTTCTAGAAAAATATCAGTTCCTCCAAAATACAAAGCATTTGTTGTTGTCCCTTTTAGATACCTAAGTATCCACTTCACAGCTTGTCAATGCTCTTTACCTGGGTTGTCCATGAACCTACTAACAACTCCCACTGCATGTGCAATGTCTGGCCTTGTCCAGACCATAGCATACATTAGAGAACCTACCGCTGCAGCATATGGAAATTTAGACATATAGGCTATCTCCTCTTGTGTCTTTGGACACATATCCTTCGTTAGTTTAAAATGACTAGCCAAAGGTGTAGAAACTGGTTTTGCATTTTGCATTGCAAACCTTTCTAGTACCTTCTTGATGTAATCTTCTTGAGATAGCTTTATTGTCTTCTTCGTCCTGTCCCTTGATATTTTCATACCAAGTATCCTCTTTGTAGCACCTAAATCTTTCATTGAAAAAGATTTGGACAGCTCCTCTTTTAGGTCTTTGATGTCCTGCATGTTAGCACTTGCAATCAACATGTCATCAACATACAACATTAGGATGATGAATTTTCCATCTCCCAAATTCCTCGTGTAGACGCAGTGATCCGAGTTGCATCTTGTGAATCCATGATCCAACATCCATCGATCAAACTTCAAGTACCATTGTCTTGATGCTTGCTTTAAACCATACAAGCTCTTCTTTAATCTGCAAACCATTTTCTCCTTACCTTTTACTTCATACCCCTTTGGTTGAAGCATGTAGATTTCCTCCTCTAAGTCACCATGAGGGAATGCCGTATTTACATCCATTTGCTCGAGATTTAGATCATGAGCAGCCACAAGGCTTAAGACAAGCCTAATTGAGTTCATTTTTACAACAGGAGAAAATATTTCATTGAAGTCAATACCTTTCTTTTGAGAAAAACCTTTTACCACAAGCTTAGACTTGTACCTTTTCTTCCCACCTTCTTCTTCCTTTAGCTTGTACACCCATTTGTTTTGAAGTGCCCGCTTACCTTTAGGCAACTCAACCAACCCCCATGTTTGGTTGCGATGTAGTGAGTCCATCTCCACTTGCATGCTCTTCGTCCATTCTTCTTTGGATTCATGTTGCATAGCTTCTTCATATGATTCGGGCTCTCCAGAATCTAAGATCAAGAGATGGTTGAAGGAAGGAACAAACCTTTCTGGAGGTCTACTTGCTCTTGTAGATCTTCGGGGAATAGGTTGAGGCTCCTCATTTGGTTGACGTTGTTGCACATTGTCACCGTTTGCAGTCCTTGAGTCTTCACCGTCCTCAAGCTCCATGTACTCATCACCTATTTCTTTTGTTTGTTTTCTTTCCAAGTAATCTTTGTACATATTTTGTTCATTAAAAATTACATCCCTACTCCTTAAGATTTTACCATCTTCAGGATTCCGTAGGCGATACCCAAAGTCCCCTTCTCCATAGCCAATGAAGAAACACTTTTTGGACTTTGCATCTAACTTTGATCTTAGGCTTCTATCTATGTGCATGAAAGCCTCACACCCAAACACTTTGAGAAATGCATAATTCACCGGTTTACATGTCCATGCCTCTTCTGGAACTCCCCCATCCAATGCCGTTGAGGGTGACCGATTGATTAAGTACACAGACGTACTTACAGCTTCTGCCCAAAGCTCAAGCGGTAGGCCTGCATGTAGCCGCATGCTTCGTGCTCGTTCCATGATTGTCCTGTTCATCCTTTCCGAAATCCCATTTTGCTGAGGTGTCCTTGGGGTTGTCCTTTGCCTCCGAATGCCATTGCTAGCACAAAAGCTTTCAAAAGCTTGGCTGCAATATTCGCCTCCATTGTCGGATCTGAGGCATTTAACCTTGGTACCTGTTTCATTCTCCACAAAGGCTTTCCACCTTTGAAATATGGAAAATACATTGGATTTATTCTTCATGACATAAACCCATGTTTTCTAGTCGCATCGTTTATGAATGTTACATAGTACAATGAGCCACCAAGTGATGGTGTACTTGCAGGACCCCAAACATCAGAATGAACCAACTCAAGTTTTTTATTTTTTCTTTCATTTCCTGATTTTTGAAATTTTACCCTCTTTTGTTTACCATAAACACAATCTTCACAGAACTCTAAGTCCACTTCTTTCAAACCTGGTAGAAGCTTCTTTGTTTGAAGGATTTGCATTCCTTTGGCACTCATATGCCCAAGTCGGTAGTGCCACACCGCACTGTCAACTTCTGTAGTTGCTGCACAAGCTGAAGGTTGCGTGCTAACAGTACACAAGTAAAGTGTACCGACTTTTTCACCCTTGGCAACCACCAAAGATCCCTTTGAGATCTTCCACCGTTTGTTTCCGAATGCAATGTTGTGACCTTCATTGTCCAATTGTCCTGTAGAGATCAAATTTTTGCGAAGAGAAGGAACATGCCTAACATCTTTAAGCTTCCATTCATTTCCGTTATCAGTTTTGACAGAAACTGTTCCTTTGCCGACAATCTCACAAGCTTCATCATCTCCCAAGTATACATACCCAAAATTACCTTTGGTGTAGTCTTGGAAATGTTGCTTGTGTGGTGTCGCATGGAATGAAGCCCCGGAATATACTATCCAGGAATTAGACACATTGTCTAATGAGAGAATTAGAGCATCTTGCTCTACTTTACCTGTCACATTGGCCTCCGATGTTGGCTTGTTGTCTTGAGACTCTGTCTCCTTCTTCTTCTTGGACCAGCAATCCTTCTTGACGCGGCCCTTCTTGCCGCAGTTCCAACATTCAAGAACTGACTTTGTGCGTGACTTGCTCCGCCTTGAGCGATCACGACCCTTTTGGTTTTTGAACCTCTCCTTAAGCCTTCCTCTTGTTTCCACTGATAGTACAACACTTGATGATTCTCCCGTACTTCTCCTTCGCATTTCCTCGCTTAGGAGAACACCCACAACATGATCAAACTTAAGAGTATTTGTGGCAGAGATAGAATTACTTACAGCCATCACAAGGCTGTCCCAACTATCCGGTAGAGATGATAGTATAAGGAGAGCTCGCACTTCATCATCGAAATTGATTTTCACTGATCGAAGTTGACTTATGTTTGTGTTAAAGTCATTTAGGTGTTCTGCAACTGAACCATTCTTTGCCATCTTTAGATTGAACGAGCGCTTCATAAGAAATACCTTATTGGATGCCGATGGTTTCTCGTAGAAGTCGTCAAGTGACTTCATCAAGTCCTCCGTGGTCTTCATCTCCGAAACATTGAAGGCCACCGTTGACGCCAAGCTTAACCGGATTGTTCCCAGTGCCTTTCGATCAAGGACAATCCATGCTTCATCTGCCATTGTTGCAGGCTTCTTCGCAAGACCGTCTAGTGGCAAATAGAGGTCCTTCTGGTAGAGATAGTCTTCAATCTGCATCTTCCAATGTTGGTAGTTTTTGCCGTTGAACTTCTCAATCTTGAGCTTCCCTTCCTCCGCCATAACTCCCACTCAATTCAAAGAATCCTTTCCATGAGATAATTTATCTACGAGCAAACCTTGCTCTGATACCAGTTGTTAGGAAATAAAACGTAGCTAAATAGATAATTGAGTAGATTACTTAATGGAGAGATACAGATTTATATACACGAGATTATAGAGTTGAGAGAGAGAGAGAGAGAGAGAGAGAGAGAGAGAGAGAGAGAGAGAGAGAGAGAGAGAGAGAGAGAGAGAGAGTACACACGATATACGTGGTTCACCCAATGTGGGCTACGTCCACGGGAAAGTAGCCACTCAATGGCTTTAGTACTTCAAAACAAGAAGTAGTTTACAAAGGGATTATACCCTTAATGGAGCTCCCGCCTTGCTTCACTCTCACCACCTCACACTCACCTTGTTGCATCAACTTCACACTATGAAATGTGTGTAGAAATGGCCTCCTTTTATCAGAGGGTGGAGGACTCTTTAGGTCTTAGAGGGAGTCTAGGAAGCGTGTGTCTGGCCTAGATCCTTCGACTTAGGTAGATTTAGGTAGATTAAGATAGTTTTAGGTAGTAGTCGAGTTCTTAAGTAGGAATTGGAGTGCTAGAAGGGGTGAGAGGAAAGCTTGAGAGTCCGGAGAGGCCAGAAAGCAGCCAAAACACCATTGTCACCATTTCACATGATGAGTAGGAGTAGAGTAAGTAGGACATCATGATTCACGATCTAGAGCATTTCATGTATGTATACTTGCTTGGTAAAGTCATCACAAGTTTGTAAAAGACGCAAAAAGACGCAAAAGTGTGTTTGAAAGCCTAAGTGAAGTCCAAAAGTTACTGTGAGTGTTTCTTATAGAGCTACAGAGCATCATGAGCATTTCTATTAGGAAAAAAAATAATTTCAAGCCAGGAGACATCCTACGCGTAGGATGTCCACAGGCTAATCTGGTGGAAATTTTGGGATTTTCAGTTGACCAGTGTGTTTAGAAGGTGGGGTTTACCCTAATTTCAACTGGAAAGTGGAAATTTGACCATATCTTGACAAGATAAGGCCAGATAGATTGAAATTGCTAGACATCCTACCCAAATTGTGCCAAAGCATTATTTTGAGACCAAAACCATAAGATGGCTGCATGAGCATGTCTTGCATGATATATTGAGTGAAAAAGAGGGGTTTCATCTCATTTGGGTGAGGAAATTGGGTTCAAAGCAGACTTTAGCACTTTTGACTGAAAAAGACAAGAACAGCTAAAATTGGGGACTTTTGAAATCCAAACCAAAATCTAAGCATACTGTTAGGAAATAAGACGTAGCTAAATAGATAATTGAGTAGATTACTTAATGGTGAGATACAAATTTATATACACGAGATTATAGAGTAGAGAGAGAGAGAGAGAGAGAGAGAGAGAGAGAGAGAGAGAGAGAGAGAGAGAGAGAGAGAGAGAGAGAGAGAGAGAGAGTACACACGATATATGTGGTTCACCCAATGTGGGCTACGTCCACGGGAAAGCAGCCACTCAATGGATTTAGTACTTCAAAACAAGAAGTAGTTTACAAAGGGATTATACCCTTAATGGAGCTCCCGCCTTGCTTCACTCTCACCACCTCACACTCACCTTGTTGCATCAACTTCACACTATGAAATGTGTGTAGAAATGGCCTCCTTTTATAGGCCAAAAGGGCTGCCCTCTCTTATGAGAGACAACCATGTGTAGCCACCCTTGTGCGAATAAGTCCAAATCGGACCCTCCAATCCACCCATGTGTGGCCGCCCTTGAGAAGACAAGTCCGCTTTTGAATTCGGCCACCGGCCACCGGCCATTGACTTCCGACCACCGGCCACCGGCCAACCGACCGACTGTTTTCTGACCACTTTTCGGCCGCCGTCCGACCATAATATTCTGGCGAAAAAAAAGTCTCGGGGGCCTCCACCCCCGAGGCCTTTAAAGTTGCCCCTGATTCTTGTCCGTGAAAATTTTGGTTTCCGGTGAGTGATTTTCCTTCACGCACGATGGCTTCTCCTCATAATGGGGGCCTTACAAATGTGCGCTTTTACCACAAAAAATTACAAGGGTAAATCAGGCTCCATACTTAACACATACCACTGGGTTGCTGACATCAAGGGGAAGCTGTGGGTCAAGTCTGGGGTCAAACAGGCCAAAAAGACATCCTACGCGTAGGATGCCTTCTGCGTGATTTTGGACTCCCAACCAAATTTTGAGTAGACCAAAGTGATCAGCAACCCAAGGGGAGCCTGTGTTTTGAATTTGAAGCCATTCTGATAAAAAAGACATACTATGCGTATAATGTCTAAAGCAAGAAATTGAAGCCAGATACTGATTGTGAGCATAGCAAGGTGTTGTCTAGCCTAAGGCAAGCCTCCAGGTCAATTTTGGTCCAAATTGGAGTTGATTAGACGGATCAAAATCAGCAACAGGCTGTCGGAACAGATTTCTGACTCATTGACCAGCTAATAGGTGTCCAAATCAAAAAGTAAAAACAGCTGTGGGCTCAGCACATCAAGGTGAAACCATAGTGCAAAATCTAGGCAAAACAAAGCAAGAGACATCCTACGCGTAGGATGTCTATTGGGGCTTACTGAAGAGAAAATTTGACTAGGCTTAGATAGTGAGATTCCATTTGGCTTAAGGATTCCAGAACTTCTTGCAGAAGTGAATTTGGACCTCGTTTGTCCATTTGACGGAGCAAAGATTGAATTCAGACTTTTTCGCGTAAATTGACCAACATCCGAGGGAAGCACAGTTCCATAATAGCAGACCTAATCCAGAACATCAGCATTGTATAAAATACAGTAGTGGTTGAGATTAACTCTCCAATTATACCAATCATTACTAAGATAACCTCTAGCAGATAAATGATTTGATTCAATTACCAAAATTAAACGCTTGTGTACAGGTATATTCAGCAACAAAGCAAGAAGTTGTGCGGAAACTGATCCTTTGCCAGGTGAGTGGTTGGATTTGTGATAAATTGCATTGATAAGTTTGATGAATTTAAGATCAGGAAGATACATTGTTAGAGACCAGAAGGTGGCAGGTGACCAAGGTAGCTTAGTGTCCACCAAAGAGAGTGTAACTCAGGCAAGGCTAGATCCGCTAGCACCGATTATTGAGGAAAGTAGTGATACTGACACTTCGTCAGACAAATCTTTCTTCATTGATGGGTAGTCAACAGCTAGGAGGTTTCACCTATGACGGACCAATGCAAGGAGGAAGCACCTCCCTAAATCCTTTGAATGATTCCAAGCTCTGTGATCTTCTTAGAGGGAACAAACTCGAGGGGAGCCCTAGTCTAGTCTGACTATCGAGGACGCAAGTGCATTTGTATCGAAGAGAGGCCGGCTCAGAGATTGGAGATAATCCGAGTCTATGATGATGGAGATAGATTCCGAGACGAAAGGGGGAACCACTATCTGATAGTTAGTAACCCTGAAGATTACAACAGATATGGAGATAATGTGGCGAAAGGAAAAATGGTTTCAGAAGCTCAAGAACCGCCACCAAACATTGATCGGCCCGGAGCTATTTTTATGTATGATAAGAAAACAACCAGGGTTCCAACTTATAACGAGAACGTGGGAATCTACAAGCATGAGAGTGAGGATATAGTCGCTTACTTTCGCAGCAAAGAACCATATGTAAACGAATTAAGCAAAGACAAGGTTCTTTACTTATTCTCTTATGAAACTTATATGGGGAAGGGTATAGTTTTTGTTGATAGATACGGGAGAGAATACCAACGTATTCTCCCAGAGGAGGTAGAAAGGGCAACAGGTCCAAGAGCATCAGCATATGCCCGTGAGGAAGTGCCAAGAGCCACCTACACCCCAAGCAAGTCAACGAATCCTTTTCCAGAAGATTATGACGCTACCTCACATTCCACCCGACCGCAGGCATTCAACAACCAAAACCAACTGGAAAACCAGCCATCATTGCAGGCATGGCTTCGACAGAGTGCAACATTGGAACAAGATCAAAACCAAGATGGTTATCAAGCCGCACGAGGGCTAAGAGATTTGCAAGAACCACCACTCTATTCAAGGTATCAAGGAGAGAGTAAGCCAAAGACTCAAGGGTCAACAGAGCCAGGAGGGCCACCCATAGAACGAGATCGAAGAGATGAGCCATCTCTGGCGAGAATTGTTAGAAATTATGGCTTAGGAGCACCACTGGGAGAGGAACCAGCCTACCACCAAAGATCTGAGGAGGTATATCGATTAGGACGTGGAGATCCAATAATGAGGTTTGTAGACCATCGGAGAATTAGACCTTCTCAAGTGCAAAAATGGGTAAACAAGAAATACACAGGAAGCAGAGACGCAAGAGATCATGTAGCAGCCTTTGTGCGTGTAATTAGAGCCGAATAGGTGTTAGAATTTCCTACCCAATTTGTAGGGTTTGCCCAAGTGGTGTGCTATTGAACAAAAATGGACAAACCATAGGACAGAGGAATGTTATTATAACAAGGGATATGTGAGAGAGAGACCTTACGCTCCCCAAGCTCCAGTAGCTTCTCCTCAAGTTCCACTGATGCCTAGGTATCAAGCAGGCAACCTACCAGGACCTGTAGGTGTAGAAAGACCACAACCGGTGTTGGGGCAACAACCACCCCTACCAGGATTACGACCAGTTGGTATAAGATATACACCAACCGTAACTGAATCAGAGGATAAGGCTTTGGTGCCTATGCATGCATATTATGAAGATCCCAATGGATATGCGGCAAACTCTGTCTATTATCCACAGGAAGAACCCTCGACACCAGAACCATGGAGCATGATAGGAAGTACAGAACCACCAACAGCTACACAGGCAGCATGACAAGGGAGATATAGCTTAGATGAACGAACATTGTTGTTCATAGCCAAGAGAGGCATGGGCGCACAGAGACATGCATACCAACAAAGAGGAGCTCAAGGAGCACCTCAACAACCCAAGGGACCCTGCTACAAGTGTGGTGGAGACCATTGGCTGAGAGACTTTCCTCATGATGAAATCATTAGAGTCAGCACATATTGCACTGAGTGTGGAGTTACTCATTTGATTCTCGATTGCCCTAAAAACACCCGAGCAAAGGAGCAAAAACCACTTTGAACATGCTAGAAACTGTACCTTCCAGTGGAAGGTCGGAAAATGAAACAATCATACCTATTCACGTAGTAACACAAGCCCAAGCTCATAGAATGATGAACCAACCCATAGTTGAAGAGCCAAAAACCGATGCCCAAAGTTCAGAAACAAAAAATCAGAGAAGCACTTGGAAAGCTAGAAAGGCGCGTATGAAAGCCAGGAACGAACGAGAGCAAACAGCTCTATCTGAGGAGTTGAAACATACAAAGGATAGATTAGAGAGGTTAGAGGATCTAGCTAGCCTAAGCTCACACACCACGACAACCATAACACCCAAGGAAATAGCAGAGCCCAAAAGTGCAGGATCAAGAGGATCTGTACTGGCAGACAAGGTAAATGAGCAGTTGGATGCGCTTCTAAAGGCTTATGAAGCCAGAATAAAAAAGAACCAAACCCAAGAGCAAAGGTGGATGACTTATCCATATGCAAAAATAGAAAAACAAAGGTTGGAAATGTGTAAAAAGATGATCAAAACAGATCAATCATTGATGGAAGACCCGCTGGGTAAACCTGCAAATTGGCACGAGGCACCGGCTCCAACCCCTGTCCAACCAACTTTAGAGGAACAAGCAGAAACACAAGAAAGACTCACTAATGCCTATGAGTCCAGAGGAGAGCCTATCATAGTGCCAAATACAACAAATGAGGCAAGTGACGGGTTCCAGCCTAAAATATTGACAGAAATGGGTAAGGACTGTGACGGTCTAGACGATCTGTGGAAGCAAATCCGTGAGGCCAACGAGGCTAATAGGATGAGTAACCACATGAAAAGCACGAGAAAAGAAAAGAATGTGATCTTACCTCCTATTGAAGAATTTGAGGCAAGGTCACAAATGAACTTTGAGATACATTCACAAGGGGGAGACCAGGGATCAATTAGTTCGAGGCATAGCCAACCAGACTCGCTGAGAACTTTACCCTCTTACCTAGGAGAGTATGAAGCCAAGTCGGAAGTGAGAGCAATCCCATCTCAAAGAATTTCTTCTAACAAAGTGATGGATTCACAAGGATTGATTGAGTTATTGTCCACACCTGTGGCATGCACAATCACATTAGCAGAACTCCTCAGGTTACGACCAAACATGTGGACCACAGTAGGTAAATGCCTAGAAAAATTTGGAGTGAAAGACCCCACCTTGAGGCTATAGGAAGGAATCAGGGAGTTGGACAGATCTCAACTAAACACTAGGCCAGTACCATTAAACAAGGTTGGAGAGTATTGTGAGGGAGAAGATGGAAACACCACGCTACCAGTAGAATTCCAAGGAATAGTTTCCAAAGCTATTCTTGACAGTGGAGCGGGAGTTGCTATCGCCACCAAGGAAATCTGGAAAAAATGGGAAAAACCAGCTTTAAGGGCTACCATAATGAAATTGCAATTGGCAGATGGGTTCATGGAGAAGCCTCTAGGACTCTTAGAAAAAGTGATTGTCACTTCGTGCGGGATCGAGTATGAGCATACATTTGCAATAGTTGATTTCGACAAAAAGAAAAATTACGAGATCATCTTGGGAAGACCATTCATGCGACAATTGAAGATGGTCCAAGATTGGGGTTACGACCAAATATACCTCAGACATGGCGAGACAACAACTAAAATACACCTGAAAGACCATAGTTACAAAGATGTGAACCAAACACCTGTGGAAGAATTTGATTCATCTACAGTAGCAGGATCGGAACTCCCAGCATGGTTAGGGCAACAAAAAGAGCTATGGATGTGTGGAGCTTCACATTGTGGAAGCTTAAGAAGAGAGGTGCGTCTTAGAAAGAGCAATTGAGGACAAGGAGTATATTCCGGAACCTTTCCCTGAAGATGCTTTGGAACCTTTAGAATGGGAACACATACTAGCAACATTGGATGTCTGTACCATTACAGATAGTCCAACAACAAAATTTTGCGATAAGGATGGCTATGATGTGCTACCCTACTACATGGTAAACATTATACCAGGAGAAGATGAGACGATAGAACCACCAGAACAAGAAGAGTTTTATAACTCCTCTGAACATCTGGAAGTAAATGATGATACAGATAATGAGTGTTCGGACACCTCAAGTGAGCGTGGAAGGGAAACCGAGAATATCAAGTTTTATGATTTTGCTAATCAACATCCTAGACGCCAGGAACGCTATAGGAGGAAACGAGCAGGAAACAAAGTGAGAGAGAACCTGATGCCTAGGATAAATGGTAAAACTCACTATTTGATGCTTGTAAAAACAGAGGATTGTGTAAAAGATCAAATATCAGGAAGATTCTCAAAAGATCGAAGGGAAAGAGAGCGAGAGGAAATAAAACAGGAACGAAAAACTACAACAAAAACAAAATCACAAAAATAAAAAAAAGAAACAACAAAAGACTAAGAGTGGACCAAATTTGAGCGTAAACAGAAATACCAAGAACTGAAACGGTCTTTACGTGAGATATGGACTACTGAAGAAGATAGTGATGGTAAAGGGGAGTCCGAAAAGGGAAACATGAATGTACCATCACACTATACCATTCAGGATAGAAAAATCATCATGACACCACCAGTCAGGGAAAGAACCAACCAAGAATCTTACGATGGGCCAAAAAATGCAAAAAGGATAGACCTTGCAGAACCAGGTGAAAAGCCTCAGCCGGTCTATATAGCAAACGATTTAGAGCCTGAAGAAGAAGAACGGCTAACCCAACTTCTCAAGAAGTATAAATATGTGTTTGCATGGTCCTATAAAGACCTCAAAGGAGTTGATCCAGCGATATGCCAACATACAATTCCTTTGAAATCAAATGCAAAACCTAGCAAACAACGTCCTTATACTTATAATGACACATTTGCTAAACGAATCAAAGAAGAGATTGATAAGATGATGGAAGCCGAATTCATCTATGAGATTGAACATACAGATTGGGTGTCACCCATTGTGGTAGTTCCCAAAAGAACGGAAAACCGCGAGTGTGTGTAAACATCAAAAAGATAAATGCAGCCACCATAAGGGATAATTATCCCTTGCCAATCACAGAACATGTACTTAAGCGAGTAGCCGTGAAATGGGCTTATTCCTTTCTGGATGGGTTTTTATGATACAAACAACTGGCAATAGCAAGAGAGGATCAACACAAAACAACGTTTGCCACAGAATGGGAAATTTATGCGTATCGAGTTATGCCGTTTGGCTTAACTAATGCCCCAGCAACCTTCCAAAGGTTAATGACGCATGCGTTCAAAGAATACCTAAGAATATTCTTAGAAATTTACATGGATGATCTTTGTGTACACTCTCTTCTATGAGAGGAACATATTGACCATTTGCAAAAGGTCTTTGAAAAATGCAGCACATATCGAATTTGTCTTAACCCGAAAAAGTGTATCTTTATGGTTAAGCAAGACCGCATCTTAGGACACATTGTCTCAAGAAATGGCATAACCACTAATCTAGACAAAGTCAAAGTCATTGTAGACCTACCTAGGCCTACTAATGCTAAACAAGTGCAATCCTTCATTGGACACTGCGGATATTATCGAAGATCCATATACATGTATGCGGTTATCGCACAACCTCTGTATCGTTTGCTAGTCAATTTCGATTGGACCGAGGAGTATGAAACTTCATTCCAAAAGCTGAAGGAAAACTTTATATCAACACCTGTACTGAAGGCACCAGATTGGGAAAAGATATTCCATGTTCACATTGATGCTTCTGCATATGCAATAGGGAGTATTTTGGCTCAACCTGGAGACAGAACAATGTATTTTCCAGTATGTTATGAAAGCCGACAGTTAAACAGTGAGAAAAAGAACTACACAACCACTGAATGAGAAGGTTGAGAATGATTTATGCTGTAAAGAAATTTTGGCATTATTTGCTCACAAACAAATTTGTGTTCTTTACAGATCATCAAGCTCTTTTGTATCTGGTAAATAAACCATGCAATACAGGGAGAATTGTAGGCTGGTTTATTATATTGCTAGATTTTGACTTCACAGTGGTGGTCAAAAAGGGTAAAACCCATCTACGAGCGGATCATTTTTCAAGGATACACAACGGGGAAGCTCCTGAAGGAATAGATGATGACATACCAGATGCTTATCTTTTCAATGTTGAAATGGTACCCAAATGGTCTTAGGAAACTGTTAGCATTATTTCCTTTGGAAGTAGATTTCATAATACGGAGTACAGATCCAAACAACAAACAATTCGACAAAAAAAAACTTCCAGTTGATAGCAGGACGGCTGTATCATCTAGGCTCGGACCAAATCCTACGCTTATGTATAAATCCGGAAGAATTCGAGTGCTACCTTGAAGAAGTACATGTCCAGGATTGTGCATTTCATTGTTCAACAATGAAAACACACCAGAGACTAAAACAGTTAGGGGTTTATTGGCCTACTATGTATGCGGACATGCATTCTTATGTTACCAATTGTACTATATGTAGTGCCAAACGACCAGTGGATCATGCGACATTGTTTCACGTAAACATTGCACCTGCATGGAGTCAATATATCATTGATTTCTTAACCACCAGATTGTTTCCTAAGAACATAACAAGAGCTCGAAAAAAAGCTATAGAGCTGGAAGCCCGTGACTTTCAGATAATTGGGAACCAACTCTATAAGCGAGGAAAGGACAATCAACTTAGAATCTGTGCAAGTGAAAGTGAATACCTGCTGATTCTAGAGCATGCACATAGTGAATAAGTGGAGGCCATTTTTTTGGCGATAAGACGGCAAAAATTGTCTTAACGCAGGAATATGGTGGCCTACATTGCATATGGATGCTGAAGAGTTTGTAAGGCGTTGTGACACATGTCAGCGCACCAAGGTGTCGATAAAGAGAGATAAGATGCCACTACGGCCAATGATGGGAGCAAGAGCATTTGCAAAATGGGGCATTGATTTTGTGGGACCTATCTCATCCCCTGCATGTCGCACCCATACCCAATATATCATTGTGGCTACGGACTATCTCACAAAATGGGTCGAAGCCAAGGCAACGCAAAAAGCAAATGCACGGACCACTGCACAAATTTTGTATGAGAATGTTTTTGTACGGTACGGGTTACCTATAGAAATTGTCAGTGATCGTGGGACACATTTTCTTAATGAAGTCATTGAACATCTGCTAGAGGGAATTCATGGTTATACATAGGAAATCTGCTCCATACCATTCACAGGCAAATGGACAAGCTGAGGCCACAAATAAAACACTATGCAAGGTTCTCACTAAAATAGTGTCAGAGTCAAGAACAAATTGGGATCAACAACTACACTCAACACTATGGGCATATAGGGTAGCTTACAAAACATCAATAAGAACAACACCGTACAACATGGTGTTTGGCCTAAATGCTATACTACCCATAGAGTTTTTAATTCCAACTCTACGAGTAGCGAAACGCTTAGAATGGACAGGGCATGAGCTCTCTTCAAGAATAGATGATCTTGAAAATCTAGATGAACTCCGCTTGAGAGCTCTAGCTTCAATCTATGCTAAAAAGAGAAGAAAAAAAGAGTTTTTTGACAAGCATGTGCGCACTAAAGAGTTCAAAACAGGTGATTATGTACTTGTTTATACTTTGAAGCAACTTGCCAAGAAACTTAAAAAGCGAGGGATGGGACCCTTTGTGATTAGTGATCTATCACAAAGTGGAGCTGTCAAGCTTGCTACATTAGCACGTGAAGAAATGCCGAATTGGATTAGTGGATGTCGACTGAAGAAATATCATCTACCACTCACACAGGATATGCTTCAACATACGAGAGGAAGCTCAAGCAGAAGCACAAGAACGCATTGCAAAAAGAAGACTTCTGCGGCAACAACAATAGAGTGGAGCACCATTGCGAATCAATGCCATTCGACTGACGAAGTTGGATGAAGACACAGTGGAGCCAATAATTGCAGTCAAAGTGGGCAGCAATCAAGTTGAATCGACGGCATTGCTTGATTCTGGAGCTCAAGCAAATTTGGTCTCTTACGGATTATACCAACAGCTCAAATCCACAGGTCAACTTCATCCTACTCCTCAAGTGCTAGAAAGTAGTACATCACACCCGTTGAAAACATTGGGATGGACTATATTGCATGTTCAAATACATCAATATATTTACCCACACAAATTCTACGTGGTGGAGATTGAAAACACACAACACCCAATGATGTTGGGACAACCTTGGCAAAAAGAGTACAATGTGCAGATAGATTGGGATGCAAAGGCAGTCAAAATTCAGCATGCACATGAACAACATGTGATACCCTTTGCTCAAAAATACCGGAATAATCAGCTGCAAGCCATGCAATCATAGGAAAAAGAGACAAAACCAAGAATGCCACCAAAGAACAACATGATATCCAAGGCCAACAAACAGGTAATAGAAAACCATGCTGACTACATACATACGAAGTCACTGACCGCAGTGCAAAGATCTAGGTTACCAAAACAAGGGAAACAAGTATGGAGGCGGAAGGATAGAAATGACATGACAGACAAACAACAATGCAACGAAAGAATTCAACCGAAGTAGATAGTTCAACCAAACACCAAGGGCATAAAACAAATATGGATCCCAAAGAAAATGCTCAGCAATAACCCAAATGTTACTCGCATTTGGATACCAAATCAAAAGCAAAAGGAACTCCCTTCAGTATAAGCAACAACGGATGTTAGACAGATGCATTTGTAAAAGGACAGCCGACTTATGTGGATGCCAATCAACAACAAAACAGTGGCAACAAAAGAAGTAGCAAAACATCTACAAAAACCAGCAAAAACAAAATACCAATGGAAAACAAAGAAAATACGGTCCACGGCCATTCTGGCCAAGCCAATCCTCTCCATAGAAACAACTACGGCTATATCAACAGTAGGGGCAAAGCAATTGCCTGTGTCAAAAAAGACAATTAAACAAAGAGCAGTAGAGTTACAACTGTTACTTGCAAAGAAAACAGGAAACCTCGACGGCGAATGCCAATAAGCATCTTGCTTATTCTCTTCTCTTGCACAACATTAATTTTTCCATGCATTGACCGAGTATGCATAAAATAGGGCCACATTAATTGGCCAAGCATTAGCACAAATTTTTCAACCTATGCACGACACATACTCCGAGGCGATACCTTGTCGTCCGGGAGGACTCCGGCTAGGAGGGGGGGAGGCATTCTCAAATGCGGAACCAATAGCAGAAAGAGCAAAAAAGGGCATGATTTTTGACTATTTTAAGGGTTGTTGTTTGATTGTGAAATTTTCTAGACTAACCCAAGTATATATGCCCTTATACAACATGTATCTATATGTATATGGGGCCAAACGCCAAATCAAGCCCTTAGGTGTGTGTATATAAGTAGAAATAGCCATTTTTCAGGCAAAATATTGGTAAAACGGAGAAATCCGACCATAAAAATTTCATGTGAGTGTATATAATGTTTTGCGGTGATGTTTGTGATTTATTATGATTTTTGGGGATTTTCTGGTTTTGATTTGTTATTTTCCTTTTAATTTTGAAAACTTCAAAAATACAAAAAGCAGGTGAAAAACTGTCGTAATGAAAAACAAAAAATATGGGGATGATCAGTGACAATAGGACAACCTATGGTATAGTGGGGGTGCAATTATGAGACTAGAGCGGAAAGCGTTGTTTGGCCAGGTTTGACCGAAATGCCAAATTTCTGGTAAACAGAGCAAATGGAGTCCAAATCAAGAAATTTTTGAGCCTAAACCGCATCTCGCAAGAAGATTGGAGCACATGTCAAATTTCATGAAAAGTGGTTCGGGGACCTCCATTATAAGAAATTTTCACCTCATTTTTAGCTCATTTTCACTATTGACTTTGTGGAGAGAGCTTCTGCCACCTAAATCGGACGGACCTTCCAGCAGCTTCTACGACGCGCACGACTACCCGACGAGCTTCAGACATGAGAGGTAGGCTCACCACCTTGAGCTTTTCGCGCATGTTTGTCATTATGTCGCGAAAACTAGCGTAGGGATCAAACACAAAGCGGGCGGTAGAGACCTACAAGTAGAGACGGCGACCTAATGGCTAACCCAAAAGCAACAAGATTTCATCGGAAGCTTACCCTAGCATAGGAGACCCGTCCTGGATGTCCAAAGGCAGTAGAAAACCATCGGGAAAAACCCTAATTCCTAGAATCCCGCAAGAGGCCACCAAATGGGAAATCAGCGAAAAGGCGACCAAATGCTACCAAAATTCATGGGTAGGAGCATCTCGACACGCTCGACAAGTTCCTATGTGACCCACATGACCAAAAAGTGACCCGAAGCGGCACTAAACTTCAGAAATGGCACCAGACACACGAAGCGTCAAATTGCTCTCGCGGTCAAAAAACTGCATGTCCGTTTGCCACCAAACTTCACGAGCGGCTTTCCTAGACCATCAACAACCAAGTCCTATGGTGGTAGACCACCACTAATCATCGAAGACATGTAGACGCAACCACGGGTGCTTCTAGAGCGACAAATTGCCAAATGAAGCTCCGGTGAAGCCCAAAGTTGAAAAAAACCATACGGCAAGTATCCCCAAGGGATCGGGAAGCTATGGAGACCAACATCAAGAAATTTCATCGCCAAAAAGCACTCCAAAAGTCAGAAAATGGCTTGGAGGCTCTGAAGTCCACACAGGGAGTTATTCTCTATCCATTTGACTTTTTTTTTGAAATTAGGCTTAAAAGGGACTCAGGGGGACTAAGGGCAGGCACTAGGGGCACAATTCATGAAAAAATCATAAGGAGACATCTTATGCGTAGGATGTCTCAAGGGAATTTCTGGGCACAGATCCCAACATTTTTCATTATACACATTTTCTGAATGACCTTTACATGCTATCCATCAAGTCTCATCACATTTGGACCAAAATTGACCTCATATGCATGAAAAAATGCAAAGTTAGGGCATAGAGGCAATAATGGGCCATAGACCTACCAAATCTTGTCCAAATCACATGAAACTTGCACAACACATTCACCAACACATCACCAACCAATATGTGTGGTTAGAAGCAAAAATTGGTGAAGTAGACATCCTACGCGTAGGATGTCTATTTGACATTTTTGGCCTTCAGAGGATGGTTGTTCATTCCAGATCCATTCACCTCATCATCAAGAGCTCATATATCAATTTTGAAGTCATTCTAATCATTTTTGACCCCCAACACTTTCAAGATACACTTTTTTGAGCCCAAAAACACTACACAGGCTCTTGCAAGCGTCAATCCTTGTCCAAATCCAAATCCAAGAGCATATCCATGTTCCATAGGCCAAGGACTACCCACAGAACAAATCTCATGTCATTTTGATGAAAAAGACAAGTGACATCATGGGAGCCAATACCATGGTGCAATGAGCCCATATACCAATTTTCAACCCATTTGGACATCAATTGCTACCTGTTATAGAATTTCTACCCAATTTGTGACCTAAAGCCTGAATCAGCCAAAAAATCCACTTTTTGATGCCCAAATCGATATCCAAGCACATAGCCATGTTCCATAACCCATGCACTACCAACATGTCAAGTATCAACTAATTCTGATGAAAAAGACATCCTACGCGTAGGATGTCTAAATGGAAAATTTTGGCCAGATTTGCATTGTGAGCACATGCACAGTTTTACAAGTTCCTTTTGAGCTTTATTTTCACTTTTCAAGTCATTTGGATAGGTAAAACTCAGTTTCTCAGCCAATATGAAAAAAACGCTAACTTCGGACTACTGAGTGCAACAGGATCTATGGCAGCCCCGAAGTCACCGGCAAAGAAGAAAAGAATGACCATCAAGGATTACCTAGAAGAAGTGGAACCCTTCGTCATACCAGAAGGAACACTAAAGCCCACCAACACATGGATCCAAGAAGATCTGTTAGAGTCCAACGACCTAAAGATCTACCAAGGAGTGTTCAAAGACACTGAAGGGAATGTGATCGAGCTACTAATGCTGCGCCGCGAGAACTCAATGAGTTCGTAAGAAGCAAGATGGCTGGGTACTTGGAGAAGATTGATCTCCACAACTATTTTGAAGAAGTACCGGCAGGGGTGGACATAAAGAGAGTCTGGGAGTTTGTGACAACCATCAAAGAAGATGGAGTGGCCAAAGTAACAGATCTACAAGGCAGGCTAGAAACAGAAATAATCATCACTGATCAGGTTGTAGCCGATCCACTAGACCTCTCCAACAAGGGGGATAGTGTAACTAAAAGAAGGGATGATGTCAAGGTGTACAATGAGAAGAAAGGAAACTACACCTTTGAAGATATTGCCAACCCAAGAGTGGCAGTCATGAGTTAGTTGTACAACCAATACTTCCACATGTGTACTAAAAGGCCTCAAAAGTACAGAATGTCGCCAGGTGCAATTGCCACAACATTCACTTGGGCAATGACGAAAGGCACCCCAAAGATAATCAATTATGCAGCGTATATACATGAAAACCTAGTAAAGATGGGTAACAAGAAGCCAACATATATTGTGCCAGGAGAACTAATCACTAAGGTGATTTATGGGGCATTGTACGCAAAAGGAAGATGGCCTGACCCCCCCGTCTCAGAATGACTGGCTGAGGCTAAAAGAAGACAAAGAAGACGAGCCACAAAGAGCACCAAGGGTTGCTACAAGACTGAAAAGACGGCTAGATCCTGTTCAAGAGGAGCAACCAAAGCAAAAGAAAGGAATTTGCCCAAGTGCCCGCAAAAGAAACAAGGTCACAAAAAGCGGCAAGATTAGAGAGGCTGATGGAGAGCTTCAGAGCAGAGAGAGCCCTTAAGGGTGATTTGAGTGAACTCTGGAAGCCATCTCTAGAGTCAATGTCGGGATCATCCCGAAGAGTGCAAAGGGACAGATTCGAGGATTATATCAAAAATTTTGAGATTCTTGATACCGAATCAGAAAATATACCGCATGTACCTTTCACAGAGGAGGAAGTGGAGCAACTACGACAGAAACTGCTAGATGAGCAAGAGAGCCAAGAGAGAGGAAGAAAAACTAAAGCAGACAGAGATTTAAAGAGAAAGCCTACCTCTCTACCAGCCAGCCCTAACCCAGCCCCCCGCCCTCACCACCTCCTCACAGCCCTCCACAAGAAGACAAAGAGGAGGAAGACAAACACAAAGGCCAGGAGGAGCCCAAGAGAGACCAAAGCTAGGAAAGGGAAGAGTTTAAACCCAAGAGTGAGGAGACAAAGCCAAACGAAGAATAGAACACATTTTTGGACCTACTAGCCACAGGGTACACAAAAGAAGAGGCTGCCCACAGTCGCATTCGACTTGGCAAGCACAGGGTCTAAAGAACAAATGCAAGGCATCAGGCTAGTGGAACTAAACGAAAGTGCCACAGATACAGTGGATCTGTACCTGCCCTCCAACGACTGGGATGTGGTGATGACGAAGCTAACCAGGTTAAAAGCGCAGTCCATGGCTTTAGAAAGTGAGATGGCAGCTCTCAAGGCCACGGAAATAAAGATAAAGCTGGAATTAGACTCTCTACAAGGACAAAGCCAAAGGCAGAAAGAGAGAGAAGCGGAGCTACAGGCCAGCCTAGCAAGGGCATTGCAAAGATGCCAGGCAATGGAGGAAGAAAATCTGGCAGCAGCACAAAGAATGCAAGCAGTTGAAGAGGAATGTCAGCAACTCAGCAAATCACTGATAGATGCCGAGAGGGAAAGGGATAACCTGACCCTACAGCTGGCTGAGGAATCTAAAGAAGTTGAAGCCTTGAGAAACGCCAAAGAAAAGGTGGAGATAGATCAAGAAGCCAACCATCCAGGATGAGGTCCTTGAGCTCAAGGACCATCTCAAAGTGAAAGATCAGACCATCCAGAGGCTGTGGGCATCCCCTGCCAGAGTCAGAGCTACTAGCTCACCTCACATCTCTATGGAAAGTCAACTTTATGAAGAACAGATGCAAGAACTTCAGAAGGAGCTAACTCTAGAGAAAAAGCAAAGATTGATGATCCCAGAAGGGTCTATTGTCATGCAAACAAGAATGGAAGAAGACCAAAAAGCCCTGCAAGAGGAAGTAGAAAGTATAAAAAGAAAGCTCGAGGAGGCGGAGAGGATAAACACCGAATTAAATGACCTCCTCATGAATATGGGCGAAGAAGCTGAATCAGAAAAACAGAAACTACTAAAGCAGATAGAGGAGCTGAGAGGACAGAAAGCAGGAGAGCAAGAGGGCACAGGGCCAGCAGCCAATGAGGGCATATATTTAGAAAATGTGGAAGATCCGGTGGACACGCCTATGCAAGAGGAAATCCTAGAAGGATCCTCTCAAGAGCCACAAGATCTAACACAGGAGGAGGAAGAGAAGCTAAGGAAGGCAATAGAGGTGGAAATCAGAGAGACAACAAAGGAAGCCTTGGAGTGAGAGCAGAGGGTTTTCAAGTCTATGACCATTCAGAAGATTGACGCCAGCAACCTCTGGCGCGAATGGCTTCAACCCTCTCTCCCATATCCATTGCTGAAATATGAAGCAGCCACCATCAATAAGCGGATAAGAGAAGAGCTGACCGTACCACTCTACAACGCAGATACCTCCCAACCAGAAGGGGTCAGGCTAATTGTTGACTCTCAGTCAAAATGGAGGAAGGCCTGGCTCACAAAGTACCCACAATACCTAATCCACTTGGTAGAGGCACCGAAAGACATTAGAGACAACCTCATCTTTTGTCCTCTACCAAGGATCAGGACGTGGAAAGCCCAGGAGATCTTGCAAAGGAGCCAACCCACTTGGCTGAATTACCCTAAGCTGCCGGGCTTGAAGGCAGGTGAGAGAATAAGTTTCCAATACATGGTGAAAACCCTAACGGGCGCCATCAAATTGTTCACTGGCTCACCTGACCTTACGTGCATCATGATGAAGAAAATCTACAAAACCCTCTTAGCAGTATTTGAGACATTCAAGCCACGCCACGTGATAGACAGTATCTTCTTCTTCCAAGATACTTACAGATGCGCTTATGATCTGTCTGGTCAGCCTTCCAAGGAGGTGATACATGCGCTGTATCAAAGGATAATGTTTCTACCATCCTATCACCTCTAGGCCTTTGAAGAAGCGTTCTACACAGGCTTCTTCACCATAAACACTGATATTTTCAGCCCAACAATGATGAACCTGCATGCAAGATACGAATCACTGATCAAGATGCGTGAAACTATACGATGAAGAAGCGGATCAGCGGCCATGTCGGGGACGACATGAGCAAGGAGGGGGGGAGTGTTAGAAGCTGGACACACCCCACGGAGACTAACTACTCTGAGGATTATCATTTTTTTGTAATTATTCATTTATTGAGGAAACCTGATTTTTCACCTTGTAAATATTGGGACTTACAGAAGTTTCTAGATTGTATCCCAGTTTTGCTAGATAGATGGAGTAGTTGGTTGATTTTGGAACTTTAGGGTTTGAGAATTGTAAGGTATATATACCACTTTTTGACCTTAATGAAAGACCTTTTGTCATTTTAAAAAAACAAGTTTTGAAGTCTGTGAGTGAGTGTACTGTGTACGAGAGAGACCTCTGTAGGAATTAGTTAGGAGTCGGTCGAGTGTGGGTTGACACCTTATGCTTGCCTCCACACGCCTGCGGGTCGAGCTTCGTCCTTAGCTGACATTATATGTTAGGTGAGTTCTCGCTTTGCTAACGTCTGTCGCGGCGTATCCGTCCAACAATCAACTTTCATGGTAGGACAATAGAAATACGTCTCTACTCCTCGAAGAGTAGTTTCAATCCCTCTATGCCCCGCATAGGGAGGAACATGGGATTCATACAATACTTTCTCACGAAGGGAGTTAGTAACACATAGCCTATTGCCATGGAGAAGATAAACATCTTGCAAGGTGAACGGCTCTTCTTTCTTCCCTAAGGCAATGGCCGACATTATATCCTTGAAGGGTCAGTAGTATACTCATCTATAATAGAAGATAGATCATTGTGAGTTCCTATAGACATTGCATTTACTTTTGGTCATCGTGATAGTGCATCGGCCACTTAATTGTGCTTGCCAGCAATATGAGCAATATGAAAATTACATTGGGAAAGAAAATTTTCCCACCTGATTTGTTTGTCAGAAAGCTTGGTTTGCATCATGAAAGTACTTTAAACTTTGGTCATCCATTCGTGGGATGAATGGAGTCTCCAAAAGATAATGTTTCCATGTGTCAAGGGCATGTAGAATAGCTAACAGATCCTTCTCGTAAATGCCCAATAGTCACTCATCAGAATTGAGGCTTTGATTTTGGTATGCTATGGCATGGCCTTCTTGAAGCAAAACTGCTCAAATGAAATCTCCACTAGCATGATATTGGACCTCAAATGGTTTTGAGAGATTCGATTGTGTAAGTATAGGTTGAGAGGTAAGCTTGTCTTTGAGCTTCTCAAAAGCATTTTCTCTTTTGCAGCCCATGAATACTTAACGTTCTTCTTTGTTAAGTCATGTAATGGTCATTCTATTTGTGAGAATTTTTCTATGAAGCGTCTATAGTATGTATACATACCAATAAAGCTTCGTAGCTCATGTAGATTCCTTGGATTAGGCCATCCTTTTATTACCTCTAACTTTGTTGGATCCATATGGATACCATCTTGAGAGATAATAAGACCTAAGTATTGAACCTCTTGAAGGAAAAATTCACTCTTTTTTCGATCAATGGAATGTTTATTCTCCCTCAATGCTTGAAAGATTACTTGGAATTATTACTGATGCTCCTCGAGAGAATTGGAGTAGATGATGATATCATCAAAGAACACTCTAGTAAACTTGCGGTAGGGCCTTAATTTTTTCTCCATTAGGCAGTTTAATGTGGCCAGAGCATTGGTCAAACCAAAAGGCATGACAAGATATTCATAAACACCAAATGTTATGCGGAAAGTGGTCTTTACAATATCTTCATTCACTATCCCTATTTGATGATAGTCAATCCTACTAAAGTAGGTAGAGCCTTGTAGCTTATCAAACAAATCTTCTACCCAAGGTACAAGAAATCTACCTACTTTTAAGGTCAATCCTACTAAAATAGGTAGAGCCTTGTAGCTTATCAAATAGATCTTCTACCCACGGTACAAGAAATTTGTTCTTGATACTAATCCAATTTAGTGCTCTATAGTCAACACACATACAATATGACGTATTTCTTTTTCACTAATAGGATGTGTGAACAAAAGGGAGAAACTCGGCCTCACCATCCCCTTATCCACTAGTTCATGTACTTACCTCATAATCTCCCCTTGTTGAGCTTGGAAAATGCGATAAGGAGGTCTATTAAGCAGTGATCTCCCAGGTAGAAGCTCTATTGTATGGTCATCATCCCCTCATTTGGGAGGTAACTCCATAGGGAGGTCATTGCTAAAAACTTCTTGGAATCTATTTAGAAAATTAGACAACTCTAATTCCTATTGATTCTTACCAGTTTGATTTGGTACAACATTAGGAACATTTATGGGCTCTTTGACAAAAACCATATAGGCGGAGACTGAGCTTTTCATCGATTTATCAAAAGCAGGTGAATTTACAAGAGGTATAGTAGGACCCGACTCATTAGCATCTATATACATGTTCTTTTCCCTGTAGGTGAAATAAATTCTCCTTTTAGGGAACTGCATATTGACAACCATGCTGTTGAACCATGGTACCCCTAGGATAACATCCTCATGTTGGAGAGGGAAGATGAAAAAGTTCTCTTTGTTGACGTAGCTTTGGACATGAAGCCTCCATTTTCCAATCAAGGGAGTAACAAAGGCTTGTTTTCTGTTGAAAGCTCCATCGACAGCCACCGTATCTCCCATCTCGAAAGCTTGTATGCCCAACTTAGTGGCCAACTCTGTTGATATGAAGTTGTGAGTAGAGCTAGGGTAAAAAAGGATAAAGGCATCATGCTCCCTCATTGCGTGTATTTCTTTTGGTGCAAGAATGATAACTATGTCCTTGCTCCCCACACTTTAAACATTTATGGTCGTTGCAAAAAGCCTCTAGCTCTTTAGGAGATAGTTTATTTTTACCTTTGTAAACTCCTTTCTCCTTGGTCTTGTTGTTGTTGGAGTTACCTTGGGAAGAGTTTTGAGCATTGTTCTTCCCGCTTGATTCATTTTTTTCTTTGTTTTCCATGGGCTTAATATTCCATTTAGACCCTTGTTGAAAATTGATGCGCAAAGCAACCATAGTGTGGTGGATGACTTTGGTGATGGTCATAGGCCTTTGAAAGTTGACATACTCAGCTATTTTTTTAGGTAATCCTGCACAAAATTGTTGCTTTTTCTCTGTAAAGTCTATCTTTTGGAAGACTCTAGCTTTGAGATGTAAATCCAAGAATGTGTCTACATACTTGTGGATAGACTCATTGGGGAGTAGCTTCAAGCTTCACCATTCAGTGAGTACTTTATCTTTGGCATTGCTTGCAAGAAATTGCTTCATGATGGATTAAACTCGTAGAGTTTTTCATGTCTTTAGAACTTCACCATTGCCATGGAGGCTAGCCCACCATTTTCGGGTAAACTTTTGAAAGTGCATAGCTACATGACGTAGCTTAGAGGATTTTGTGAAGCCCTCATCTCCAAAGGCCGCATTGAATTGTTGGATAAAGGCCAAGAATTTGTCTGTGGCATCAAAGGTGAGAAAAAGAGATGCTCTTTCCTTCCTCCTTGAACTTCTTAAGCTTGTAGGAACTTTTCCATGAAGTGTAGGATTTGCAACGTCCTCCCCTCTTGTGTTCTCTCGGAGAAAAACCACTGCTTTCATCGAAAGAGGAGGAACATAAAGAAGAAGGTGACCTCTTTCCTCGGGGGTCCACCTCTATGTACGTAAGTATACCATGAGAGTTCAACAGGAGGGGTTTTTTAACTCAAAAATTTTGGGTAAATTTACATGAATATACTTAAATAAGGGGTTTTTTTATAGCACTTTGGAAAAAAACCCATAAGTTCATAAAGAAAGAGGGGTTGTTTTATTAGTTCAAAATTCACAAATAAAGGGTTTTTTAAATACCCTTTGAATGGACGTTGTATAAATGGTTTACATATAGTGAACCCCCCGAGCCTCTTTCTCGCATTTTTCTTCCTTTGATTCCTCTCTTCCCTTTTTGAGTGAGGAGGAGAATGACTATAGGGAGATCTTTTCCTCTTGGGAGGAATTGGAGATCGTCAAGATCACTGTCTTTGTGGAGCCACATCTTCAAAGGAATTCGGAGATTCACTTCTTTCTTGTTCATTGGATTCTTCTTCTTCTCTCAGTGGAGAGAGTCTTCTTTTGGAAGTCTCTACAAGAGGCTTCCTAAACTCTCTCTCCTAGGGAAATCCCATAAGCACGAAGTTATTGGGTAACTTCGGCTTGCAAAGCAGGGTTTCCCATAGATTGTTGCAACCTAGTAACAAGATAGTTCACAAACATGGGGGCATCATTAGTAGCACCTTCATGTGCAAAATCAAAGTTGTCAATATTCATTCTACTCTCTTTATTATTGTCATCCATGCTAACTAAACTTATGTATATGCTATTTTGTGCTTTGGCAACTCAAAACTTTAGTTGCAACTCTTTTTTACTTTTGAAAATTAGCACTCAAGTAGCCACACCTGTGGTTTAGAGACTGTTGATTGCAAAAAGTAGTGGAGAGGGTCTAACATTGCTTGGTTGATTATAGTTCCTATTGAGCTTGCTAGTAGCTCAATAACGGATTTGTAGTCGATAGTAGCAGAGAGAGAGAGAGAGAGAGAGAGAGAGAGAGGTGCCCTGGCCACATGTGCATAGCTCTTCTCTTTCTCGTATCTTTCTTCTTCTTCTTCTTCTTCTATCGACACAGAAGAGCAGGATATGGAGGGCACACTACCAAAGACGGGATGAGAAGGGATGCTCGCCTATGAGAGAGAGAGAGTGAACTAGGGTTCAAGATCATTCCTAACTTTTCAATCACTTCTCTTGTCCACACTGATATTGGTGACACATACCATATTGAATCTCTTTTGATGTCACTCAAAACAAGAATTTTCAATAAATCATTCCAAAATTGAGGCCACATAGTGGCATGTGTTTCGTGAAAAAACACTTCAGAATATCCTCCCCTTCCCCCTGACTTTTATTGACATGCCATCTGGGGCTTCGTCAGCACCGGCCTCTGCTGCTCTGTCGGCCCCGTCCTCACACAGTTCACAAGGCTCACCCTCCGGCCTCTCATAGGCCACATGGAGTACACTTACGCTCCTAAAGCCATAGCAAACAAACCCTGCTTTGAGAGAGAGAGAGAGAGAGAGAGAGAGAGAGAGAGAGATTGCGTGTGTATCTGTTAACGAGCAAAACGGACCCTGCTTATACAACTGTGAAGCAGAGAGAAGAGCACCTCTCATTCTCTTTGTAGAACCACAAATCAAAAATTAGGGGAACGCTAGGGATTGGACAGTCTCGGACTCAATGAGCAGATGGGGGGTTCAACCCTGGAGCACACACAGCAGGCCGGACGGAAATATCGGGGGGGGGGGGGTAGCCGGAGGTGCATCCAAGCGATGACAGACTCGGACAGATATGCCTTCTTAGTAGCCCCTAGGGACATTCTTCGTTCCCGGCCCCCACCCCTCCAACAACTCCTAATTGGCAGTTGCAGGTGCCATATTCTCTCTCTCTCTCTCTCTCTCTCTCTCTCTCTCTCTCTCTCTCTCTCACACACACACACACACACACACACACACACACACACACACACGCACCCCATGTCTTACAGAAGAGAAGAACCGTCTAGCTGCAAGGTCCAAGGGGATGCAGGTCATGGTGGGTATCTGGCTCCCTTTGCACAGCCTCAATATGAGGAGCCCAGGGAGCATAGTTATACCGTTTCCGACCATCATTGTCATCTTGATGATGAGGATATTGTGGTGCTTGAAGTGCCTAAAGACTGTGAACGTGGTCCAAATAGGCACCTGCTTCCAATGAATCTACACCAAGATGTAGCCCACAAATTTGCAGCTAGGGATGATATGTTGAATGTAGCATAGAGAACAATGATAGGATTCAAACCCTAGATGAACTTGCAGATGACGATATAAATGCTATACCTTGTTGAGCTCCTCTTTGTGGTGACGTCTCAAGAGTAGTGACGATTGTGGTTCTATTGACACCATTTCATATGTAGACATCAGTAGTGATACCGAGAGCTATGGGGATTGATGAGCTATATTCCATCAAGGATAATGTTGATGCGAGCGGTTTGAATGATCTTCATAGCGTTCAGGAATCCCTCAGATGTTGTTGCTGATAAATATCCTCATGAATTAGTGATAGGGAGACCCGATGATCTTCATATTTTCCTCCCTCACATATTGTGCTTGTTGATGAGAAGTGACAGAGAGACATGATGATAGTTACGAAGATGCAAACTTAAATGATTCTTACATCAATAAGAGTGATTGAAATGATCTTTATAATGTTCCTCCCTCAGATGTTGATGAGTACTGTCATGGAGCGACCAATTAAAGGCTTGATGGTAATGATGAGCACGACAATATTAACTCTCATGAAGGTGTAGACATAGATGATTCCTATGACTATGCAGACAACCACTAGAAGAGCGCAAATACAAAGGTTAGGGAACTTGAAAGTTGGGACCCTAAGTTACCATTTCATTCCACCTCTTTTTTAGGTGTGGATAATGTGCCTAGCTAGTTGCCTAAATTCGTATATGAAACTCGTTAGTTCACTGAATGTCTAAACCCTTAGCTAGAGGATGCTATGTAAGCTAGAGGGCATGATGACAGTGATGAGAATGTTGACGGTGTCGGCATAAATGATATAATCATCCAGTGGCTTAGAATCTTGCGAGCATGTAGAAACGGTTGCATCTTTGAGGACATATGGATTTCATTCATTCCCAAATGCTCCACGCCTCAACAAGTATGCTTTCCTAATTAGAAATGGTGCTTTTTTTAAAGTTACATTTTAGGCAAGCAAGAGATGTGCATAAGCATACATTCCCACAAGCAAAGACATGCATGCATGTTACATTTGATTGTTTGGTGATTGAAGGGGTGCACAATCTAATGTAGAATTTTTTCATGCCACACTAATACTTGAAGATATTGTTAGTGCAATACAAGTGCTAAAAAGCTCGAAAATAATGTTTCAATTCCAAAAGCTCGCAAATATAAAATCCCCCCTTTTTTCCAAGAGGCAAATCACATAAAGTCCATCTATAAGTGCATCATATTCAGATTGCATGGCAGCCATCTACAATTTTTTGAATTATGTGCTTCATCAAAAGATAGAGGTTTCTCAATATCACATAAGCTAGACCCAACCAAAGCATAATAATCTGATGCATAAAATGCATGACAAGAACCTGAACGAGTATGACTAGACAAAGGTGCATCCAATTTACTGTCATGCAAAGTATGCACCAGCCATTTGGCATACCTCGACTAGCTTGCTCATTCTTAACCCTTTCCTCATCAAGTACATCTACATCAGTAATAGGATGATCTGTAACATTTTCAAAAACTCCCATAGGGTGTACATTTGTCTCATTGGAAACTACATTTAAACTTCCACCATTGAAAAGAGGCAACAAAGTGTCTTAAATGTCTTGTGAGCTTACATTATTGTCTCTAGTACATGACAACAAGGGTTGAACAAAATATTCCGCAAACACAACATGGTATGAGACCAAGATACACTTTGTTTGTGGATGATACAACCTGTAACCTTCGCTTTCAACACTATAACCAACAAAAATGCAGTTGACAACCTTATCATCCAATTTTTTGTGCTGCGTTTGTGACACCAAAGCATAAGCCAAACAACCAAAAATGCGCTTGTGCTCAATAGAAGGATTTCTATCATTCCATGGTTCATAAGGAGTCATAGACTACAAAGCTTTTGTAGGACATGTATTCATTACATAAGTGGCACACATGATAGCCTCAAGCTAAACCAAATGCGGCAAAGCTTGACTTTTGACCATACATCATGCCATTTCCGTGAGAGACCTGTTTTTCCTCTCAGTAACACCATTTTGTTGAGGTGTATATGGAACTATACATTGGTGTTTTCTCCCACGACTAGAGAAAAATGCATTAATTTCATGAGACATATATTCCCCCCCTCAATCGGAACGGAGCAAGCTCTCTTTCATTGCTCCAACCTCCTACTGCCAAGCTGCAAAGCCCTCAATCGGGCTTGCATCACAGGCTCGCTTCAACATAATCCGCATCGCTTCACGACTATCCCAGGCCCGCGATCCGAGGAAACTAAAAACGGAAAAAATCATCTGTGGCCTTTCGCTACCCACGGCTCCCAACTTCATCTCGCTGTATCTGACCGACCAAGCATCCGATTGACGTGCAGTCGATTCGTGCTAACTCCACATGGTACATTCTTCCACCGAGAATCTTGGCGAGGCTCAAAAACTGCCAAATGACACACCCTCCAATGCAGCCAAGTGGGCTCAGCAGACCCGGCCCTTGGAAAATCTTCAACTGACCATATCTTGTTAACCAGAGCTCCGATTTGCATTCCGAAACGACACGCATGCTCCATAACTCGAGCTCTACACATATATGCGCTGACATCAGCCCGTGACACCTGTCCCCAGCTGCCCTGTCCGTCGGGGATCTGCTACACACTCTTTCTTTAAACTGCAATATCTTGAGCACCGGGGCTCCGTTTGATGAGCCGTCTGGACCGGCTTGGAAAGCACACTGAAGACCACATTCTAGCATATAAAACCCACATTTCGGGCACAGTAGTCCATCAACCTACTTGGCTCTTTGCAGCATACCTTTGGCCTAAAAAACCACTTTGAACATACACCTCCGATATCCTTGGGCTGCCTAGGGCCTTGGCACCTGCCCTAGCCTTCTGCACTGCACTCGACTGCTGCCTTTGCCTGGCATAGACCATCTCCTAGCTTGGACCAACTTTGGCTGCACCATCATTGCTCACCCCCTCGTTGAACATTTATGTTCAACCACACATGGCCTTATTGCACCAAAAAAACACACCAAAAACAAACTCTCTGTATACTGCAAAAACACCCACCATATGTACAAAACCAACACCTGCTACCCGCCACCTTTGTTCATGCGGGTTGCCCAACCCCCTACTTTACCTGTCACCAACCTCCTGGGTCAAACACCTTGCATTGGTCTCTTCCATCCGCCTGCAACAATTTTACATAGTGCCACACCAAGGCACCCACCCAACTACATAACCAAATTGCCATCCACATGCTTCTACCACTCCAAGCACTCCTTGATGAACTGCCCACTCGCAACAAAGCATCTCCAAGAACACTAAATAAGGCACCCTCGTGCTCACCATCCAAAGACTTGCTTGTACCATCACTCGCATCAAACAGACCTAACACATCTGACCCGCCCTCCCATCCATGTAAAGCTAGATCCTCGTCTAGCAGATCCTGTACCTACTCAACAGCGTACTGCACAGCCGCTTTTACCACCATTCCTTTCAACCACCACTCACAAACCTCCTTGCAAAGCTTGGACACCACCTTGGAATCCGCATCATCGGTCATAGAGGGCAACTGCATAGGAAGAATCTCCTTCTTTGACTCTGCTCTGCCCTTCTTCCCCGCCATGAACTCAATTCAAGCATCGTCGAGCTCCCCCTCGTCAACTGGCTCTTCAAGGTCAATAAGCACCACGTGCTTGTCCGTTTCAATTACCTGCTCTTCTACTACTGCATCATCAATCTCTGGCAAGGAAGAGAGAAACTCGTTCTCTATTGCATCCTCTTCGTCCTTCTCCATAGGTACAACTTCTTCACACCTTTTAGCAAAATTTTGCACCTGTTGCACCACTAAGACATACTCTACTGCTATCTTCATCAACATGGCCATTAGCATGGCACTGCATACCAGTTTTACCTTCTCTCCACCACCTGTAGGCCTAGACTGCTCCGCTTGGTCTTCACTAAGCACTTCGGCTTGCACTTCACGTTGCTCTTCGCACATATTCACTGCCTCTCCACTCACATGTAAGAGGTCGAACTCATCATACCTGGATTGGGATGAATCGGTCTCCAAACTCGTATCTGCGTCCATAGAGCTACTGTCACTTGATCCAGTCTCCACTTCGGTTTCAAGCTCGGGAATCTTCTCTAGCTTCACCGCTTCAATCTCGTCTGCAAACCGCACTCCTTGCTCTTTACCGCACTTCAATGGAGCTTCAACAGCTTCACTCGAACTCGGACGCACATTCTTTGCCCACTCTGGAACCACCTGCACCTCCTCCACCATTTGAACTGCTCTAGCCGGCATCTTCAGCATAGGAACCATTCTGTCTCTTTGCAGCCAAAGAACTCTTGGTTCTTCTTGCACATGCACTTCTCTTTGCACCACTTGCGACTCGTCTATCACCGTATCACACTGCCTTGGCATCATAGCACCTTGCAAACACCGCTTAGCCTCTCGCTTCTTCAAAATCTTCTTGGTTCGCCCTCTCGCTAGAGCTACCGCCTCTTCATACGACATTGGACCATCTATCTCCACCTTATCTCGCACTTCTTCATGCAGGCAATCCATGAATTTACACAATTTCAAAAAATTGGCTGACCGGCCGCCTCCGTCCATCTATCTGATCGGTGCCTAGCTGACTGGCTTCCTGATAAGCACCAACCCTACTCGACTAACCGGCCACGTGTTGCCCGCTGTGCCCGCGCACTGTCCAAACCTGCCCGCTCTGCCCTCTCTGCCCGGTCTGCCCACGTGATGCTCGGTCTGCCCAAATCTGCCCGCGCTCTGCATACTCTTTTCCCGAACTGCCTGCCCACTAAGCCAAGCCCCCTTTTCACATATGAAGATATGCCTCAAGGACTCATTCCCACCACTCCTATCAGTAGAAAATCCACGAGCCTTGCTCTTTAATCTCGCATCATATTTTGTGCTCGCCCTACACAAAAGTTTTGAAATTTTGTGAACCCCAAACCAACATCTCTTGAAGCTTTAAGCATATTGAGAAATTTGTGAAGAGGTGCTCCATGAATTTGGAGAGTGACTTCACAAACTATTTGTAAAATCATTGAGATTGGATTTTACAAGGACAAGACACTGCCGTAGAGAGAGTCTCTCTATTGGTAAGACCAAGTCCCTCTGTTTTTACAACCACTTTGCATCATGGGAGAGAAGGGAATCGAAAAATTTAACGGCTAAGGCTTCCACACCTGGCAAACCAAGCTGCGAGGATACCTTATGAAAAAGCAACTATGGTCTGTTGTGAAGCCAAGAGTAAGCGAACCATCCACTTCTGTCAAAGGCACTCTCACTAGGGCCCAAATCACACAAGCACAAGCTAAAGAAGAACAGGCACTCGACATAATTATCACATCACTACATGATAATTATGTGCATTTTACAGATAGTTGTACCACTGCAATCCAAGCATGCGATATTTTGGAACATAACTTCGGTGCTAAACAAAAGTAAAGTAAGATTAGCTTAAAGAAAAATCTTTACAAACTTACTATGCTTCAAGAGGAGGATGTTTCAAGCCTCGTTAATAGACTAATGAGCATAATAACACAGCTCACTTACATTCATTGCCAAGTCCCGGAAGAAGATCAAGTCGCTGTGCTGCTAAGTGCTCTACCTGAAAGTTTTGACAACATAGTAACAGTCTTAGAGCAAAAGGAACCCATACCTTCTCTGCAATATGTTACAGGGGCAATCCATGAAGAAGAAAAGAAAAATAAGAAGAAATATGAATCACCGGGAGGAGCTTATTTTACATCATCATCATCTAGGGCGTCATCATCATCACCTAGATTAAATAACAAGAAGTGTTATGAATGTGGCAAGCCTGGACACTTCTCCAAGGACTGCTACAAGAACAAATATTGTAGCAATTGTGGCATCAAAGGTCATCCACCATCAAAGTGCCAAGGAAGCAACAAAAATAGAGTCAATCTTGCAGAAGAAAAGGATGGAGATGCAGCTCAACAGGAAGAGAATTGTCTCCATGTGTGTGCCGCCCCCAACTACTTTTGCGAATATACTGATGTACTGTAAAATGGATAGTCTTCCACCTTCTCTGTTTAAGGGGAGGACTTCTTAGTCTATGTGACACCATGTAATGAGACCACTCAGTCTGTGTGACTATAGTCTGTGCCACTATCTCGGTCTGTGTGACCATTATCCTATGTGGCTTTAGGTCTCGATTCAGCTTCATTTAGTATAGTCCATGCCTAAGGGGAGGATTGTTGAAATAGGCATGGGACATCCCTCTACACCTCATTTCAGTTGATGTTGACACCTTAGTATATTTGTTGTAAACACAAGAATGAAGCAAGTCTACCAACCGTGTAATATCAAGGCCTATAAATAAAGCCTTGTTGTGTACATAAATATATGTTATGCAATATGATATCCTACGATCGTGTGTACATCAATTTTTCCCTTTAGTGGTAGTGTACCTTTTATTAAGTGTGTGTAGCTCACTGTGTAACAATGGAGTCTTTCACCTTTGAGCCTCCTTGAGCTCCCTTCCCCTCCCGATCCTAACAAGAAAAACCATCAAAAACCCAAAAACTCCAGCCACAAAAGGCCACTCTCAGACCATTGCAAAAGATTCACCAAACTCCACTATGTTGGACTCTTTGGAGTAGCGCCAACCCTAATGGCACCGAAACAGGGTCACATAGTCTTGCAGAAAGCCGCACCTTCTTCCCTAAATTCCTTACACACACACATCCATGGAAACCTTAGAACTTCCGTAGACTCTCCGAAGTGCAAAATTGAAGAGATAAATCTCTCATTCACTCCTCCACACACTCAAAAACAGGACAGGAACGCAACGTGACTGCACTAGACCACCTGTAGGGACCCTGCTTCCTCCCACACACAGAGAGGTGAAAGTTCTCATATTTCTCTTCCAAAGTGCTCCCTCAGCCTGGACCATCACGGCACCGTGAGTGATGTGGAAATTTGAAACCTTTTCACACCTTTTTTTACCATTTTTTGACCTTTTTGGCCCAGTTTTGGTCAATTTTGACCCCCGACGGGCATTTTTCGCGGGAAAAACCCCAAACGGACTCCAAAATTCACCAAATTTTGTACGCTTGATCCTCGATACCTAAATCACATTTCCACATCCCCACATTCTATTTTTGACCACTTATAGGGCGGTGCACGCATCGCTGCAGATCAGCCATCGTAAATAGACAACTCCTGCATGTCCCAAACTTCCCGAGCGGGATGAGAGTACCATAACTTGTCACTTGAATTATTTACATTCAAGAAAGCTCAAACTCATTTTCTAGAGCCAAAAGAGGCCACCAAGAACCATATCCAAGGCCCCGATACCCTATCCAGGCACGTGCATGTGTCCGACTGCTAGCACGCGAAACTGACTATTCACAATGTGTACACGTTGCATCTTTTTTTGAACTTGAAACCACTTTGCAAAGCTCTCGAATGCATGTATTTACATCCTTTTGTACATATGACCATGCATATAAACGCTACTTTGTACACGCCAAAAGCAGTCTATCATCATTGCCCACCCTCTAGGTAGAGCATTTATGCTCAACCAAGAGACTATTTGCATATGGAACCACATCCCTCGCAAAATATTTCTTCAATATCTAACCATTTATTCTATAGTGCAAACATTCACCATACAATTTTTCCAACTCATAGGTGCCATTAGAAAATACATGCTTCACTCTGTATGGACCGAACCATTTGTCCCTCAACTTCTTCTCAAAAGTAAAATCCAAGCGAGATTCATACTTCACCAAATCTCCTTCTTTGATCTCTTTCTCTGGTAGACTCTTATTCATTTTCTCCATCCTTGTCTCTGCTTGTTGAAGATAATAATCATTGGCTTTCTTTCTATTCATTCACAACAACTGTAGAGAAAGAATTCTTTCTTGCAGCTTGTCATTATGCTCACCTTGCATTCTGCACAATAACTTCAAGGCATCCAACTGCACTTGTATGGGCATAAGAGCTTCCTTTCCATAAACAAGCTCATACGGTGTAAACTGTGTTGACACTCTATACGCAGTTCTATAAGCCCACAAACACTTTTCCAAGTCTAAGTCCCACGCTTTAGGATGCTCTCTAGCATACTTTGATAGCATCTTCACAATTTGACCATTGCAATTTTCTACCAACCCATTGCATTGTGGGTAGTAAGGAGAAGAATGACTATGCTGAATTTTCAATTTATCCATGAGAGCAGCAACAAGTTTTCCCCTGAACCCTGGTCCACGATCAGAAATGATAACCATAGTAGCTCCAAACCTGCAACACACATGTTCATATAAAAAAGAGGCCACCCTTCCTGCTGTTACATATTTTACTGCACTTTCCTCCATGCATTTTGTCAAATAGTCCACAGCCACAAGGATATACCTTTTTCCATTGTTGGTCCTCGACATTGGACCTACAGCATCTATTCCCCATTTTGCAAATGCATCAAAAGACATTATAGCTTTCTGAGGCTCAACCAAAAGCTTCCAATTTGCAAACACTTGGCATTCATGGCATGACTTGCACCAAAAAGAAGCATCTCTCATCATAGAGGGCCAACAGTAACCTACTCTCAAAACACGGAAGACAACCTGATCCTCGCCTTTATGGCCTGTTTCTTCATGGCAGTGCTCCAAAATCAAGCCTATCTCTTCTTCGTACAATACTTTTCTCAAAATTCTATCCTTGCCATAAAGCATGAGATCCTCACCTACCAATGTGTAGTTTCTTGCTTTTGCAACTATTCTCTTACACCGAACCTTTGACATGACCTCTGGTCATTGCCCTTTACCAAGAAATACTTCTACATCTTGCAATGATTCCCTTCCTGCATACAAGGCTTCCTTGACCTTTAAAGGAGCTACCAAGGCATCCAACTTGTCCCTAGCCAACTCATCAGCTTCTTTATTCTGCTCATGAGGAACATGCTTAAATTGTATCTTCTCAAACTCATGCAAAAGCTTCTTGATGCCATAAAACCACTTCTTCAAATTGTCTTTCTTAACATTCCACAAACCAAGCAATTGATTCATGACTAGTAACGCATCCCCCTTTGCAATGACCCTCTTCAGTCCAAACTCAACACACTGCTTAAACCCAAGGAAAAGCGTGAATAGTCGGCCTCATTGTTACTTTTAGATTCATCAAGATCATGAGCTCTAGAAAAGATTACATCACCTTTTGGGTTCTTAATGAATACCCCACCACTTGCCTTTTGAAGAACTTAACATCATTGTATACGCATATGTAATATCCATTTCCTCTTCATGATCATCCTTGTCAACCCTTGGGTAAGATGGAAGCTCCCCCCCCCTTATCTACCACTACGTCTGCCAAGTGAGCTTTAACAAAATGATCCACTTTAAACTCGAACTCATACTCTTGAAGCTCCAAAGTCCACTTTAAGATGCGCTTGCTAGGCTTCAAATGTTGTACTACATCTGGCAAAAGATTCAATGTGGTGAGCACATAGAACTTTTGGGGCAACAGATAGGTTTTGAACCTCCAACAAGCAAGAAGCAAGGCGAATACCCACTGTTTCATTTCCGTATAGGAGAACTCGCTTACATTATTCCTTTTTCTCTCAAAATAGAGTGGCTTGAAGTTCCTTCCTTGCTTTTGTAAGAGAACCGACCCAAAAGCTACTCACCCCACAGTAATATACATAGAAAATCGACTGCAAGTCGGGAGGACTCAGTGCTGGTAAAGCACGCAATACCTCCTTGATACCATCAAAAGACTATTGCATGTCTTCATTCCATTCAAACCCTTGAACTCTTTGACTCAATTTCTGGAGAGGATACACATACTGACATAGCATCCAAAAAAAATGTGACAAGTACCTGAGCTTATGCACAAATGATGCTAGATGCTTTGTGTTGCTGGGCGGATCCATAAGCAATAAAGCCTTAACTTTCTTTGGGTCAGCTTCTATTCCATTTTGGGAAACCACATGTCCTAGCAAATGGACTCTGGCATGAGCAAACCTACACTTCTTTGGGTTGAGTTGCCCACCCTCTTGTTGAAGCCTTTCAAAAGTCAACCGCAACTTCTCCAAATGTGTGACCCTTGAGCTATAACACCCAATTTTATCCATGAAAACACGAATGAACTTACCCAAGTAGGGACCAAACACTCTATTCATCCATCCTTGGAAGGTAGCATATGCATTAAAACCAGCCGAAAAGGCATTCTTTTGTAGGCAAAACAACCCCAAGGAGTAATGAAGGTTGTCTTCAATCGGTCTTCAATCGCTATCAAGATCTGAAAGTAGCCAAAAAATCCATCCATGATTGAATAACGTTCATGACCTGCAACTTGATAGAGGATTTCATCTAGGAAGGGTATTGGATAAAGATTTCTTTTTGTGGCAGCATTCAAAGGTTTGAAATCAACACATATCCTAAATCTTCCGTTCTTCTTGGGCACAATAACAACTAGAGAGACCCATTCGCACTCCTCCACTTGAAAGATGAAATCTGCTTCCAAAAGCTTTGTCACCTCTTCATGAAGTGCCTTCTCATGAATGACCCCCAACCTCCTAAGCTTTTGAACATTTGGCTTGGCACCTTCTTTTAGATTGATTCTATGCTCGACTCCTTTAGCTCCTTGAAACTCTGTATATTTAGTGGCGAATAGCTTTGGAAATTCCTTGAACATGTCTTCATACTCCTTTTTTTCTTTTTCTATCAAGTCCTCTCCTAGCATGCTCCTTACATTCACTTTGGCAGACTCTGCAATTGCTTTTGGACTATCCTTCTTCTCCTTGACCTTCACATCATGCATTGATGCTTCCTTTTCAATCCCAAAAAGATCAGGACATAATTGCATCAAGCCTTCCTCTACACTTTCTTTTGATGATGTAGATGAAGCATCACTATCGTATGACATGGTTTTTATAGAATCTCTATCTTGCATCTCCACTAGGGTCTGTGTACGGCTCTCGTGTGTCTTCATGTTGTAGACAATACTCCTTCCTTTCTCTTTGTCGGGGATGGTGATTAAGCCCATGCCCCAATCCTGCTTAGCACCAAGGGTTATAAGCCATGGCCTCCCTAAAATGATTGGATACGCATTCTCACCCGCTTGCATGTTAACCCTCGTGGCTCACGGGCACCCTATCGCCTACGACGGACACTGTAACCGTATTATTTATTTAAGTAGAGTCAGGCACCGGGCTTGTCGGTCCAATAGGGAAAGGTAGAGTGATCGCCGATGAGAGGCGCACTCTAACACGAACATGCTAGGGTTAGTTGGCTAAGCATGGGCGCCCAAGTGTGAATGGGGTGAGCTCACATAAAAGCCAATTAAACCTAAAATTGAGTCATTCTCTCATTGTGCAATAGAAGTTGCTCTTGCTCCATCTCCACCTTCTCCTTCACCATCTCCTTGTGTGTGTGCGTGAGAGAGAGAGAGAGAGAGAGAGAGAGAGAGAGAGAGAGAGAGAGAGAGTGCGATCGAGCGTTGCGGCGGCACGACGGCGGCGAGGCGGTTGAGCGCGGCGTAGCGGCGTCTCCCTCTTCTTCGCGGCGAGGAATCCTCTACGGCAGGAGCATAAGGCGGTGAGTGACACACCATTGCCCTCTTGAGCTTACTAGTTAAATTAGTTGTGTGCTTGGAGCCGTCTGCGGCTCGTACACGGTGTATCGGCAAGTCCCTTGCTTCGACAGTGCGGCAAGGAGCGCACATTTTTGGCGCCGCTGCCGGGGAATAGCCCTGCACTAAGCCCAAGAGGCACTTTGTGCTTCTTGTATGAGTGGTTTGCAGTAGGAAAGAAGAGGGAGAGGAAGGCGTATTTTTTGTGCAAGTTGTTAATTCTCTGTTGCGCAAAGTTTGCATTTTCTGTTTTTCTGCTGCGTACATTTAGTATTAGTTAGACAGTTAGCAAAATTCTGTTTTTCTGTTTACACACAGTTAGCATTTCTTGCGTTTTTTTTTGCATTTTCTGTGTTTTCACTGCATAGTTCTGTCAAGTTTCAATTTTTGCATTTTTTGTGTTTTCTGGTTTGTGGTTTGTGCACAGTTAGGCGCACAGTTAGTTAATTAAGTAGGTTAGTAATTAGGTGAACCACTGATTAGCAAGTCAGTAGGTAGGTGGGACAATAAATAGTTAGGTGAGGTCAACGCGCGCCAAAACGCGTATCAAATAATATCCAAAAAAAAATATATATATATATTTAATTTTTTTTTAAAAAAAAAATTTGAAAAAAAAAATTGAAAAAAAAAAAATTGAAAAATTAAAACGTGAGCGAGGGGGAGGTTAGATTTTCGAAAATAAAAAACGTGAGTTATAAAAACGGACGGGTTGGTTTGTATAAAAGTTAGATCGGGTAGCCCAAGCCCAAGCCCAAGCCCAAGCTTAGGCCCAGGCCTCAGTCCTCAGTCTTATGATATACGCTAGACTCACTCTTATATATATACCCTACCTCCTCAAGAGGGAATGAGAGCATGTGGGACAAGTCTTCCACTCTCCTCCCTTCTCTTCCCACTTGCACCTTTAGACTTGCTATTTGGAGCCTAGTTCCCCAGCTAGGAAAAGACTGTTTGGGGCTTTTCTGGAGCAAAATAGAACCAAACGGTGGGCTGTAAAGCACAGCGCGTCCCTCCTAGCGATACGCTCGTTTCGAGCTATCACACAGCCCATTCCACGAGACGCTCTAAAAAATCTAGCAAAAAAACAAACAAAAAACACGCTAAAAACTAGTCACAAGGCCTCCTAGAGCAGCTTTTTGACACCTTAGGGTATCAAAAGCACATGCACTTACGCTCTGGGCGGGTGCTAGAACACGAGCATATTGAGGGTGCCTCTGTTCATACGGACACCCATTACCCATCCACGATAGGATCTAGACCCTCAGCGGGGACACAAGGTAACACCACCCAAGACCCTAAAATAGCCGCTAGTGATTCCTCCTCCGACTCAGAAATCATGGAAACATACCCTACCCAAAACACTGAGAGAGAAGGCCATGCACCTCCCGAAGCTCCACAGCCTAGTACTAGTATGTTTAGCCGTTTTATGGAAACATTAGGTAGAGCTACTCGCTCGGAACCTGATGTAAATGAAGCACACGAAGGGGGTGGGGAAGTGGACTCTCCTTTCACATAGCACGTGGACCCCACACCCCCAAAGAGTGTCCATGTGGATATCCTGCCAACTTCTTACCAAGAAGGCCCTGTTGAGCTGCCTCCTTCAGAAGTTCCCTCTAGAGTACCGTTGGTGACAAGTAAAACCACGGGGAGCAACATTGCTTCTACCTCACAAGAAACCGTTAACACGTCGACTCTAGAATGATTGTTCATTAATGATCATTGGACATACGACCTCCACACTGAGGTGTTGACGGATCTACACTCTGGCCACGCCTACCATGTAGGATGGATAGAGATTGTACAATCCACCTCTAGTGCCACGAGGATCGAAGATCAACAGAAAATGATCTGTAATGTTATCCATGGCATTATTCAATCAGAAAGGCAAAACCGAGGGGTAAATATACTCTCAACTGGCCCCATGAGATTTCTGGATACGAGCAAGGCTCAACAGCCTACTCTATCACAAATGGAGACTCCTCTAATGAGCCCCATGGACCCATCTTACGTCATTTCACCTGGGGTCTCTATGCAATCTGAGCCTCCGAGCGACAACTTTAGCTTCCCTAACTTGGCTCAACCCTCTATTAAGGAAAACACAGTGCTCACTCCAGGGATAAGCCTGACAGAGAATGTACCGATGACATCTACGGTTAGCGCAGTGCCACTACCTAGTGTCGTAGTACCTAATATGGGGCCTCGACCGTATGTGCCTCTAGCCCCTTATGCACACATGGCCCCCACACCTCCAATTGTACCACTTGTTTATGCTCCTCGAGTGCCGCTCCCTAGCCCTTATCCGAGTGGACCTATGCTCGGTTATGTTCCATATCCTGCATCATCCACACATATGCCAAGACCGGTACCCGTCCCTCTCCCACATATGATTCCAAGAGTACATCCACCGGCCCTACCTCCTAACATAGGTGACTTGGTAGCGTTTGCTCAAACCATAGGTCGATCTATCGCGGAAAATATGCGTCATGCATCTGATAGAGAGCCTAGAAGTAAGGCAGTAAAAATTGCCAAACTCACGCAAAAATTCAATGGGGACGAAGATGCTAGGAAACACATTGAAGTGTTTGAACAAGTATGTGATTCCTTAGGGGAACGCAACGAACTACATAAGTGCAATGCCTTAAGCTTGACATTAAGTGGGAAGGCTGGAGATTGGTATAGGACCCTAAGGGTGGATGACAAAACAATCTACCCTACCCTTCGAAGGTTGTTTCTAAAGGAGTACATACGAGAAGGTGTGCTTTGGGGTGTAGCATCTCAGCTACAGAAGGCCGAACGTAAGGAAGGAGAGTCAGTAAGGGACTTCATTAGTCGTCTAAAGCACTTAAACTCTCGCTGCCCTGTAAATGAGCGCTTCAACAATAACCAACTGCTTGATCGATTCATTCGAGGGTTGAGGAATGAAGGAATCTATAATGGACTAGTGATTAGAGGTATCACAACCTGGGAAGATGTCACTGCCAATGCAATCCAATTAGAGGACAACTTGATGATAGCAGGCATGAGGGTGTCTACTGACACGAGATCCACTAGCTCACAAGCCATTGAGTATGAACCCATGACTGCAAAGCCCATTGCCAATGAGCCAAAGGTATTTGAGACATTCTTGACAGACCTCACCAAGGCAATCCAAGAGTCTCTTAAGGATAATCGACCCCCTCAAAATAGTCACATGTATCCAAGAAGGGAGCAACAATGGTGTTCCATTTGCTTAGGTCCACATAGCACTAGTGAGTGCCCTACGTTTAGAGTAAAATTTAATGGAACTTGCAACACATGTGGTAGGTATGGTCACCAAGCTAAGGATTGTTTAATGATCAAACGTATTATGGCAAATAGACCACCTGTAGCCTGGACGGATGCACCTCGAGCTCCTGTATTGATGCCTGCTCCACCTGTTGAGCAACTACCGCAACACATGGTCCCTAGATCTCAAAATGTTGTACAAGCTACACCGCTACCACCTCCTGTGCTAGGACCGCAGCCCCCGCATCCAAGAGTTGCCCCTATGAACCAAGTGGGTTGCGAGCCATCAAATGCTTATGCAGATGGCTGTGAGGAGGAAATAGACACTAGTATTGCCTACGGACTTGATACATTGGAAGAGTGTCCTATATACTACATGGAAGATTGTTGGGGGCAAGTCAAGCCGGTTTATCAAGCTGCTGCTCTCGCATCCAGAGGTCAAAATATCAACACCCAGGCTAGGAGGCCACCTCTTCAATGCTACGAGTGTGGTGGACCACATCGGGCAGCGGAGTGCCCTATTAGGTTGCAAAAGAATGCTGCACAGATGCAAATGAATCAAGGGAGCACGTCTGCAATGCCAATACTCACATGTAATCATTGTGGCATAGATCACTTGATTGCCCAATGTCCCTATAACCCAAATGCGCCTAAAATCACACCCCTAAATTTGGTCGAAATTGCTTGTGTGACATCGCCAATACCACCCGTCGCACCCGCTTATGCGATTACACGGTCCATGCTTCAAGGGCCAGGCCATATCCTCGAAGAGAGAGATACCGCGTCAGTTATCCAAGCAAAGAAAAAGAAGACGCGAAGGAAGAGGTCGCAGAATACGGGAAATTCAAAGCCAAGTTCCAAAACAAACATAGGAACAGGAGATGACCCCGTGTATATGAATGACCTCGAGGATGATTCAGATTCAATCGAGACAATGGAGACTAGAACCAATACCACAAAGGGAAAGACCGACAAAGAAAACTGTAACATGGAACCAAATGAAAACCGAATAAGAGAAAACCATAAAGAGCCTCTGAAAACACCACAAGTGTTTCCAAATCCAATCCAAGACCCCCAAGATAAACCGCAGGGGCAAAAAGGGAAGAATCGTAAAAAGAAGATTGAGACGTATCCAAACCCAGTAGATGAGATTGAGCAGGTGAAACATCTAAGAGGTTTAGTGGAGGAGACTCAAAGGAAACTAGAACCAGAACCCATGCATGTCAAAATTCATGACACAGTGTTTCCCACGCAAGTTCATCCACCCCACATGAACCATAGACCGTTAGCCATATCTAGTATCATGCAAGAAGGGAGTGAGGACGGGGCATCAGAAAGTGAGCATACACCTTTCTTGTTGGAAAGGATGTTTAACGAAGGAATACCTGATCCCATTGAGGAATATGAGATTCCATCCTCACCAGTTCCTAGTCAAGGACCTACACACTGCAAAATGCCAATGAATGTTGCCAAACTAGTGGACTTCATGTCTTCTGAGGTCCGAACCACGATCATAGCAAAGCTGTATGGAGATCCTGAGTTATTCCTTGCACTTCGAGCATTCCTTAACGGAGATCTACGAACGGGATTACCGCAGTTTGCGCAACCAAATAGGCCTGACTCGATTATGATTGATGAGGAAAATCATGTGCAATCACTTGACTTAGATGGACACGAGTCTGTGATCGAGGTACCCATTAACGAATTAGGGTAGTATTTTGAAGGCGACGAGTCTAATGCGACCCTACCCATCACTACCAAGGGATTAACTATAAAGGGAATTCTTGATGGTGGTGCGGGAGTTAGCATCGTTACAAAAGATTGTTGGGAATCCATGGGAAAACCCCGCCTCAGTGTTACTAACATTGTGGTAAAGATGGCAAATGGTACCATAGCCAAACCTATGGGGATGCTCAAGGATCTTAAGATCAAAGTTCTAGGACACAAGGTACGACATACGTTCATTGTAATGGATTTCTCTAAACACCTTATGTCATATGAAATGATTTTAGGACGACCATTCATGAGGAAAGCACAAATGGTTCATGATTGGTCTAAAAATCATGTCTATTTGCAATTCCAAGACTCTGTCCTTAGAGTGGATTTGGTGACTGGTAAGGTACACCCCTTAGGGAGTAAAACCATTATTGATCATCGCTCTGACACCACAGTTCACTCGGCCCCACTACAATATTGTTACACTTGTAAGAAGGATACAGACATTGGCCAAGATTCTCCTTACATGGATGTGTTACCGGGTATGACGAAATCAGACAACGTAGACTGGGTACACCTAGCTGCAACCATAGATACCTGGGGAAATAAAGGAACCACTTGGGTCACACCAGAGGGGGAAGAGGTACCACAAATTGCACCTTTGAACATGATAAGTGCCATACATGCATCTTCTAAGGGCAAGGCAATTGTGGACTAATATGACAGTGACACCGATAGCTCAATAGAAGACTTTGACCAACACGACTTGGACACTGACTCCCAGAGTGAAACGGATTCTGAATCTCATGAATTAGAGAGTGGAGCAAGTTCAGAGTCAAAACATTCGGAAGGACCGAGCACATCAACCGATGATAGCTCCCCCGAGAGTGAAGAGGACACCAGCGAGGACTCCTTTAGTGAGCCAGATCTAAATGCAAATCAAAAGAAGGTCTCAAATAAGAAAAAGAAAAACCTTAAGAGGCGTCGATATCGAGCCAATGTACGTGCTAGGATAAAAAAGAAGAGATCCTCAGTAGAATGGCTCAGTTATATAGGGGCATGTGATGCTCATCGAAAATTGGTAGACAATTGGGGCGAATATCTCCAAAATGTTATGTGGTGTAGACCACGACCCCATGACATAGCCCAATTAGAGATCATAGACAAGCCAAAGTTGAGCCGCACTGCAAGGAGGCGTCAAAACCAAGAGTTAGCTCGACAACACAAGAAAGCAGAAATGGAAGCACAAAGCAAAGCACAACCAGAATCCACAGACTTGCATCCTGCACCAGAACATTTCAAATCTTACACCACAGGGGAAGCAAAGGTTGTGTACACAAAAGCCCAAAGAATACCTATCGATGGGAATAATGGAATCTATGATGGTCCGGCAATAGTTAAAGAAATAGAATTAGCTGACCCCGGTGAAGAATCAAAACCTGTTTTTATTGCCCAAGACCTCACAGAAGTTGAAGAGGCGGTCCTCAAAGAGCTTCTCAAGGAATTCAAGGACGTATTTGCTTGGACATACCATGATATGAAAGGTGACCCACCTTCTGTGGTCCAACACACAATCCCTATGATTAGCACTGTGAAGCCCGTACAACAAAGACCCTACCCGATGAATCCTAAGTACGCAAAGATCATTCAAGAAGAACTAGAAAAGCTTATCAAATGTGGGTTCATATATCCTATTGAACACTCTGAATGGGTGTCTCCAATAGTTATCGTGCCAAAAAAGAATGGGAAACTCAGGGTGTGCGTGGACCTCAAAAAAGTTAATGCAGCTACTAGAAGAGACCATTACCCCCCACCATATTCCGAACATGTTCTCGAAAGAGTTGCAGGCAAGGAAGCTTATAGCTTTCTAGATGGGTACTCAGGCTACAACCAAATCACGATAGCGCTAGAGGACCAAGCTAAAACTGCCTTCATCACAGAATTTGGCATGTTTGCATTTCGTGTGATGGCTTTTGGCTTAACAAATGCCCCTGCTACATTCCAACGATTAATAAACACTGCTTTTAAAGAATATTTGAGAGAGTTTTGCGAAGCTTTCTTAGACGACCTTTGTGTTTACTCTTCTTGGAAGGAACATCTATCATGTTTGCGAAAGGTGTTTGAAAAGTGTAGGTTATATCGTATCTCATTGAACCCGTTCAAATGCCAATTTTGGGTCAAGCATGGAGTTATTTTAGGGCATATAGTATCCAAGAATGGTATCTCAACCAATGAGAGCAAAATTAAAGTGATTCTAGAGTTACCACCACCAACCAATTACAAGGGAGTTCAAAGGTTCATGGGACACGTGGGTTATTATCGACGGTTTATTTTATTTTTCGCTGAGATAGCACGTCCTTTGTACAAGCTTCTCATTGAATTTAAATGGACTGAAGAGTGTGACCAGGCCTATGAACAATTGAAGAAAACACTAGCAAGTGCTCCGATTTTAAGGACACCTAACTGGGATGTCATTTTCCATGTGCATATTGATGCATCAAACTTTGCTATTGGGTGTGTTCTCACTCAACCAGGAGAACATAAATTGGACTATCCCATTAGCTTTGCAAGCCGTCAATTGAACGATGCTGAAAGGAACTACACCACTACAGAGCGAGAAGGTTTGGCAATGGTTTATGCAGTAAAGAAATTTCGCTACTACCTTCTGGCAAACAAGTTTGTATTTTATGTGGACCATGAAGCGTTGCTGTATCTGGTAAACAAGCCATGCTCCACAGGAAGAATCACACGATGGTTGTTAATTCTTCTGGAGTTTGATTTCACAATTGTAGTGAGACCCGGTAAAAGGAACGTCATGGCTGATCATTTGTCTCGCATACCCAATGGTGAAGCCCCTACAGGAGTTGATGATGAATTACCCGATACTTCCCTATTCATAGTTGAGACTATGCCTGAATGGAGTGAGAACATTGTTAACTTTTTAGTTAATGGTTTTCCACCCAAGGAACTTCGTAAGGATATCGCTCGAAGGCTAGTAAAAGAATGTGAACCCTATTGTTTGATTGCCGGAACTCTGTATAGATTAGGCAAGGATGATATTCTTAGGCGTTGTGCCCGCGAGGATGAATATTTGTATATCTTGCAAGAAGCACATATGGGCATAGCAGGAGGACATTTTTCAGGAGACCTGACTGCTAGAAAGGTGCTGCAATCAGGCTATTGGTGGCCAACTTTATTTAAGGATGCATCACTTTTTGCAAAAGGGTGTGATGAGTGCCAACGTTACAAGACCACACAGCGCAAAGACAGAATGCCCTTACATCCTATTAAAGTAACCCAACCATTTGAAAAATGGAGCTTAGACTTTGTAGGTCCAATTAGTCCCGCAGCTCGCAACACTCAATCTCGATATATTCTAGTTGCTACGGACTATGTAACAAAGTGGGCTGAAGCTAAGGCTTCACAAAAAGCTGACGCGAGGACAACAGCTAAGTTTCTTTTTGAGAACATTATCACAAGATTTGGTTGCCCTTTTGAAATTGTTAGTGATAATGGTACCCATTTTATAAATGAGGTAATAAGAGAGCTTACCACGACCTTTATGATATCCCACCATAAATCTACACCTTATTACCCGCAAGCTAATGGACAAGCCGAGAGCACCAACAAGACTCTAATCTCTATTTTAACCAAGACGGTAGAAGCTCATCGCACTGATTGGGATTTGAAGTTGACATCTGCTCTATGGGCTTATCGTACTGCTTATAAAGTGGCTATTAATTGTACGCAATTCAAAATGGTATACGGCCAAGAAGCGGTTATGCCTTGGGAGTTTGTCATTCCTAGTCTTAGGGTAGCTTCGCAAGAAGGATGGAATGGTAACCCCTTAACCGAGCGTTTGTATATCTTAAAAAAACTAGACGAAGAGAGACAGTTGGCTGTGCAAAATGCTCTTGTGGAAAAGGATAGGAGAAAGAAGTGGTTTGATCGCCATGTGAAGGACAAGGACATCAAAGTTGGTGATAAAGTCCTTATGTATGGAGTACGTAAAGAGAGGAAAAAGTTGAAATATGCTAGTAAAGGACCTTATAGAGTATGTGAAATTACCCCACAAGGTACCCTTTGTGTCGAAACTCTTGATGGAGTTGAAACCATTGGATTCCTCAATGGGAGTAAATTCAAAAGATATTATGATCCTTTAAGCCAAGAAGAACTACGGGCCATTCATCAAAAGAAGGTCGCCAAAGCACAAACCGAGTTAAACAAGATACAAGCTCAAGCTGAGGCTAAGGAGCAACAACAACGTATAAGACAAAAACGAGAGGCTAACCTTGGAGTCACAAATGCATTCCACGTGGAAATCGAAGAGGATGGGTTGGACTCTGACACACCTCTACGATACCCCATTGAGTTAAATAGTGCCTATGGAAAAGTTCTATATAACGCCTTATTGGACACGGCTGCTAAATATAATCTGCTATCCTATGGGGTGTGGTGTCAGTTAGGGAAGCCACCTCTATCTGAGAGTATTATCCAAGTCAAGGGTGTCAACAAGAAAAAAACTACGGTTTTTGGAATCTGGCACACTTCTGTCAGTTATGACAATGGGATTGTAGCTCAAGACTTTTTGGTCATGCCTACTGGAACTATGGAGGGTAATATAAACCTAGGCCGCACGTGGATGATAGCCACCAAATGCACTATTGATTGGGGGACTGGGGGTGTTACAACACAAAAACCAACTCTTAGCCCTACCACTCAAGCCATAGTCCCTGAGATATTGCCTAAGGAAATAAAACCCAAGACATTGCATGTCCAGGAGGTTGAACCATACGTCCCCATAGCCCAACTCTCTAGAGCTTCAACTGATGTAGTTGAAAGAAAGCTTGAGACACACAAGAACCATCCTAATATAACACAGAAAACATACAAGTGGGTCCCTAAAGCCTCTGTAGTGAGCATGGTTGATGCAAAAAAACGGAAACCTAGTAAGAACCGTCCCACTCACTCCAAGAAATGTAAAGAAACGTTGCGTTGGATTCCTAAACAACTATTGGAAGCCCAAGGATACTATGAAGGAAATGATCAAATCTGGGTGCCCAAATGTAAAGTGTACTCTTACCTGTCACCTGGCCCATGTAAACCCAATCCTGTGGCTCCAAAACAAATTGAAAATCGCGAAAAAAAAAAATCCATGGAATGTTACACACCCGATCTAGAGCTAGTTTGGGTACCAAAGAAAGAACGATTTGTTCCACCTAGCTCAGGAACAGGGAAATCAAATGAAGCTTCTTGCTCTTCATGTAGTTCCTATACGCAAATAGAAGCTTCGACACAACCTCCACCTACCACTGTACATATCCATACAAGCACGAAAGAGTTTGCACCTCCCGGGGTAAGTTCACCACCTACAATAACATTGCAAATAAAATCATGGGAGAGTACCTTACCACCCTTGCAACTAGAGGAAACGCATAGGGCGGTCGAAAACTATCGGTTAAAACCTTCACCCATAACAACTTGGAACAATTGGTTTCAAAAGGTGACGACCTCATTCCAAAAGGTATGATCTACCCAAGGAAGGGGGGAGTGTTTGCTAACATCAATCATTCACTCGCTCCCCTCTCAACCTTCCTCCCTGACCTCTCAATTCCAATCTTAGGGAATGTATATATATAGCCTTATACTCACAAAAAACAAAAATAGTAAAGAGCAAGAGCGACTAGCAACGAGAGAGCACCCTATCAGATCTTACATATAAGTCCAAATTCACCGTGTCAATTCAAGCAACACACAAAAACAACTCTTATGTTTTAAAGGCCTAACCAAATCTATCTGTCTTGTCAGAAATGGCTACTTCACCAGAGGCATGCACTTCTATTTTTGATGAAAGGTACCCTTTGTCTTTTCCTCAAGTGTTCTACGTATGCTACCCTATACTTTCTTGCGAATGGGATTTGATAGAGAGCCTTGCATGTGAGAGAAATTTTGAGGAGTTAGAATGGCTGATACGTCTATGGCTAACTAGTGATCCCTACCCATTAGCGAATGTGTCTCCAATGGCACATGCTTATTCTTTTGCACAAGATGAGTATCCACGCATCGCGAGGTTCTTGATTAGCATGCTTGCACAAGAGGATGATGAAGAGGAACTAATAGAGACCGAGGAAGACTATGGCCTCACGGACAACGATTTTATTTATCTAGATGATGAGGATAGAGGCCTAGCCTTAGGGTGGCCACCCGGTTTATATAATATCCTCTTTTCTTGATTCTAAAAGGGGTGACAGATAGGTAGGTTAGGGGTCTAGATTGTGTTTTGAGTTTGTTTTTTAGGAGTTTTAATTTTTCACACTGACATGCCTCCTAGAGGTATAGTGTCTGTTTTTGGATGTGTTAGGTAGGACTTATATGGATCTCCATCCACATGGCTGAGGACATCTGCTTCAACGAAATGAGCCACTCCATACCTCCAGGTGTACTACTTTCCATGATTCATGTTGGTGGATATGTGTAATTGCTAATAATGATTTTTCATTCTTTGTTTGAGTGCAATAGTTATGATTGTTATCTGCCATTATAGATGTATAAATTTGTCTTTGCTTAAGTTGATTGAACTCCAGTTTAATCTTATGGATGAGCCTGGAGATTAGGAGACCGTGACTTTAGGTTAACTCATTTACTTGACCACTAGGCCTAGCTAATAAAATTATCCGAGTATTTGAGACCTTAGGAATGTTTTAGGCAGAGAAAGGCTTGCTCACTCAAACAACTAAAAACACTAGTGCGAATACCAAGGAAATGAAAAAAAAAAAAAAACATAAGTGCCACAAATGAAAAATCTTACGCTGGAAGAGAAATCCTGGCTTGAATTGGTACTTCACTCACATGTATTGTCTATGGTACTAGAGCCCTAGAGGTTCCCAGTGTGGGCGCTTTTCCTTGAGAAGCAAAAAACCCCGGACATACAAAATAAGCACACATGTCACATGATTGTGACCCAAAGTAAAAAAGTATTAAAAAAAAAATAAAAATAAAAAATTAAAAGACTTCCATTGAGCTTATAGTTAACATTTCAAGCTTTTGTTTGCAGTTGTGAGAGCGAGTTGGCTAATCAAAGCTGAAAAGCATAATTAGGGAATCTTGCATTTAGATAATCTTCTTAGCTTAGCTAGTACTAGAGTAGTTGTTTTAACCTTAGTCATAGCTAACTAATTGATAGACTCACCCATAAGCTCAAAACTCTTGAATTAATTTACTCAAAGTGCAATTTATTTGTCCTTAATGGCAGTCTAACATTTCATAAATCTTGCATTTACTCATTTCCACATGTACTTTACATTCCCCTCATGATTTATGGCAATATAATTCCGCTTGCTAAAACAGTGACTTTGCCTTGCAGATTCAAATCTAGATGCTCTACAACATGGACATACCAAGCTTCAACTCAATAGCTTCCGAGGACGGAATCTACATCAGGAAGGGGGGCAATGTTAACCCTCGTGGCTCACGGGCACCCTATCGCCTACGACGGACACTGTAACCGTATTATTTATTTAAGTAGAGTCAGGCACCGGGCTTGTCGGTCCAATAGGGAAAGGTAGAGTGATCGCCGATGAGAGGCGCACTCTAACACGAACATGCTAGGGCTAGTTGGCTAAGCATGGGCGCCCAAGTGTGAATGGGGTGAGCTCACATACAAGCCAATTAAACCTAAAATTGAGTCATTCTCTCATTGTGCAATAGAAGCTGCTCTTGCTCCATCTCCACCTTCTCCTTCACCATCTCCTTGTGTGTGTGCGTGTGTGTGTGTGTGTGTGTGTGTGTGTGTGTGTGTGTGTGTGTGTGTGTGTGAGAGAGAGAGAGAGAGAGAGAGAGAGAGAGAGAGAGAGAGAGAGAGAGAGAGAGAGAGAGAGAGAGTGCGATCGAGCGTTGCGGCGGCACGACGGCGGCGAGGCGGTTGAGCGCGGCGTAGCGGCGTCTCCCTCTTCTTCGCGACGAGGAATCCTCTACGGCAGGAGCATAAGGCGGTGAGTGACACACCATTGCCCTCTTGAGCTTACTAGTTAAACTAGTTGTGTGCTTGGAGCCGTCTGCGGCTCGTACACGGTGTATCGGCAAGTCCCTTGCTTCGACAGTGCGGCAAGGAGCGCACATTGCATCACGTAACAATCAACCAAGCACTCAATCCCCAAGACTTTTATCTTCACGTATTCAGCTATTCCAAGACACCTTTCCTTTTTGTGGTTGGACATCCTCATACGGATCGAAGAATTCACTAACATCTTGACTCCTGATTCCTTCGTGATAGCCTCGGTCATGACACACACGTGGGCACCACCATCCACATATGCTTGCACTTCCGTCTTCTTTCCCAGCATAGCGTCAACTATTGGCACCATATCCACTGGGTGACCAACCCTCAAAGATGACACCATGCTTTGATGCTTTTACTTCTTGGAAGGAAGCTACGTACTCACACACTTGGTCCACTGCCTCCTCAATTTAGCATTCAAAGCCACCAATTGACCAAAAGATATATTTTCCTTTTGATTTCGTATGCCGTCGACAATATCATAGTCTTCAACACCGTGGCCAAGGAGGTAGTCCTTTGAACCAATTTTCCTTCTTCTCCGTCTCTTGCTACTTTCTTGTTTGTCTTCTACCTTAGCTTTTCATTTCCTTGCTCTTGTTTTCCTGTCTTCTTCTGTCTCTTTCTCCCGATCATGCCTAGCTCTCTTATTGGCCAAAACATCCACATCTTGATGCTCAAGGTAATGATGTTAATAGCCCTACCTTCTCCATTTGGCAACGGTTGCGGTTGTTGTTGCGGTGGTGGTGCTTCTAATGAGCGCTCTTGATGATTTTCTTCTATTGTCCCTCGACCACATCCATATAAGGGGTATATCCCTCCTCTCTCTCTTGGTGGTTCAGGAAAATCAGGGGCGTAATGACCCTCTTCATCACAATTGTAGCATCTACCTTGTAGCCTTTGTCCCCTACCTCTCCCAATTGGCCGCTCTTCTCTTTGGTTCCTATTCATTATGTTTATTCTTAATTCTTGCAAATTGACCGGCAAGATCATGCAGAACCCGGGCCGTAACAGGATCTGGACCTTGAACCACTCGCTCCACTTTATCATCCGTTGACACAGGGACCATTGGTTGCACCACAACTGGCTCAGCCTGTGTCATGCCTTGCTCCCACCTTCTCCTGATCTTCTTGCTCTTGGCCTCAGCAATTTCCAAAACTCTTTCAAATGTAGCAGGATCCTCTTGATAGAACTTCTCCCTTATACTTGGATGGAGACAATCCATAAACTGACGCACTTTAAAGAAATCCCCTGGAGGTACTTGGGATGCCGCCTCTAATTGAACCCAAAGCTCTTTGAAGTGTTGCAAAAACTCTTTAAAGTTAGCATGAACATCTTGCTGCAAACCTCTCAATTTTGTTGTCGCTTTTGTTGCGGTTAGTTTCTTTCCAAACCTGTCAAAAATTGCCAGCTTCACCTGCTCCCATGTTTGATTTTTTTCTTCCTCTAAACCTTCAAACCACTCCCAAGATTCTCCTTTGAGCGCAAGAGGAAATACATGAAGCTTTGCTTCATCATTCACAATGTGCATACCAAGCGTATGCCACTCGAAGTCCTCAATCCAATCCTTCACTTCCTCCTTCCCTGTAAACACTGGCCGACTATACGCCATCCCTTTGAAGTCGCTTCTCCCTTGCGTGAGTAATTCCACAAAATTTGAAGTCTTGCACCTCAACGAAACCACCAATTTTCTTCAATGAAGCTCGAACTTCACAGCAAAACCGCTACACCTGGGTGCACAACCGGCAAATTTTCGCTCCCCAGCAGGATCGCCAAAGGATGATGGAGCAAAAGATGTCGTGCGCACACTCACACACCCAGACAACTCAACACAACAGAAGGAATTTACTTAAATTTCTCACCTCACTCACTACCACTCAAAAGCTTCCTAAAAACTCTACCCACAAGCTCAATTCAAACTCCAAACGCCTCGACCTACAAGCCCTTGCTTGCCCGCAGACACTACAAGGTGAGTCGAGGTGATCAACACTTGAAATCACGCTTGATGGTGACCAAAATATACAAAAAAAACCATCAAAAACCCAAAAACTCCAGCCACAAAAGGCCACTCTCAGACCATTGCAAAAGCTTCACCAAATTCTACTCTATTGGACTCCTTGGAGTAGCGCCAACCCTAATGGCACCGATACAGGGTCACACAGTCTTGCAGAAAGCAGCACCTTTTTCCCTCAATTCCTTTCACACACACATCCATGGAAACCTCATAACTTCCATAGACTCTCCCAAGTGAAAAATTGAAGAGAGAAAGCTCTCATTCACTCCTCCACACACTCGAAAACAGGTCGGGAACGCAACAGGACATCACTAGACCACCTGTAGGGACCCTTCTTCCTCCCACACACACAGAGGTGAAAGTGCTCATATTTCTCTTCCAAAGTCCTTCCTCATCTTGGGCCATCATGGCACCGTGAGTGATGTGGCAATTTGAAGCCTTTTCACACCTTTTATTACCATTTTTTGACCTTTTTTTGGCCCAGTTTTGGTCAATTTTGACGCCCGACTGGAAATTTTTGCGGGAAAAACATCAAACAGACTCCAAAATTCACCAAATTTTGTACGCTTGATCCTTGATACCCAAATCACATTTCCACAACCCCACATTATATTTTTGACCACTTCGAGGGAGGTGCACGCATCACTGCAGATCAGGCACCGTAAATAGACAAATACTCCATGTCCCAAACTTCCCGAGCGGGATGAGAGTACCCATACTTGTCACTTGAAGTATTTACATTCTAGAAAGATCAAACACATTTTCTAGAGCCAAAAGAGGCCACCAAGAACCATATCCAAGGCCCCGATACCCTATCTAGGCACGTGCATGTGTCCGACTGCTAGCACGCGAAACTGACTATTCACAATGTGTACACGTTGCATCTTTTTTTGAACTTGAAACCACTTTGCAAAGCTCCCAAATGCATGTATTTACATCCTTTTGTACATATGACCATGCATGTAAACGCTACTTTGTACACGCCAAAAGCAGTCTATCATCATTGCCCACCCTCTAGGTAGAGCATTTATGCTCAACCAAGAGACTATTTGCATCTAGAACCACATCCCTCGCAAAATATTTCTTCAATATATAACCATTTATTCTGTAGCGCAAACGTTCACCAGAAAAATTTTCCAACTCATAGGTGCCATTAGAAAATAAATGCTTCACTCTGTATGGACCCAACCATTTGTCCCTCAACTTCTTCTCAAAAGTAAAATCCAAGCGAGAATCATACTTCATCACCAAATCTCCTTCTTTGATCTCTTTCTCTGGCAGCCTGTTCTTCATTTTCTCCATCCTTGTCTCTGCTTGTTGAAGATAATAATCAATGGCTTTCTCTCTATTCATTCACAACAACTCTAGAGAAAGAATTCTTTCTTGAAACTTGTCATTATGCTCACCTTGCATTCTGCACAATAACATCAAGGCATCCGACTGCACTTGTATGGGCATAAGAGCTTCCTTTCCATAAACAAGATCATACGGTGTAAACTGTGTTGACACTCTATACGCAGTTCTATAAGCCCACAAACACTTTTCCAAGTCTAAGTCCCACTCTTTAGGATGCTCTGTAGCATACTTTGATAGCATCTTCACAATTTGACCATTGCAATTTTCTACCAACCCATTGCATTGTGGGTAGTAAGGAGAAGAATGCCTATGCTGAATTTTCAATTTATCCATGAGAGCAGCAACAAGTTTTCCCCTAAACCCTGGTCCACGATCAGAAATGATAACCAAAGGAGCTTCAAACCTGCAACACACATGTTCATATAAAAAAGAGGCTACCCTTCCTACTGTTACATCTTTTACTGCTCTTTCCTCCATCCATTTTGTGAAATAGTCCACAGCCACAAGGATATACCTTTTGCCATTGTTGGTCCTTGGAATTGGACCTACAACATCTATTCCCCATTTTGCAAATGCATCAAAAGACATTATAGCTTTCTGAGGCTCAACCAAAAGCTTCCAATTTGCAAACACTTGGCATTCATGGCATGACTTGCACCAAAAAGAAGCATCTCTCATCATAGAGGGCCAACAGTAACCTACTCTCAAAACACGGAAGACAACCTGATCCTCGCCTTTATGGCCTGTTTCTTCATGGCAGTGCTCCAAAATCAAGCCTATCTCTTCTTCGTACAGTACTTTTCTCAAAATTCTATCCTTGCCATAAAGCATGAGATCTTCACCTACCAATGTGTAGTTTCTTGCTTTTGCAACTATTCTCTTACGCCGAACCTTTGACATGACCTCTGGTCATTGCCCTTTCCCAAGAAATACTTCTACATCTTGCAATGATTCCCTTCCTGCATACAAGGCTTCCTTGACCTTTAAAGGAGCTACCAAGGCATCCAACTTGTCCCTAGCCAACTCATCAGCTTCTTTATTCTGCTCATGAGGAACATGCTTAAACTGTATCTTCTCAAACTCATGCAAAAGCTTCTTGATGCCATAAAACCACTTCTTCAAATTGTCTTTCTTAACATTCCACAAACCAAGCAATTGATTCATGACTAGTAACGCATCCCCCTTTGCAATGACCCGCTTCAGTCCAAACTCAACACACTGCTTCAACCCAAGGAAAAGCATGAGATACTCGGCCTCATTTTTACTTTTAGCTTCATCAAGATCGTAAGCTCTAGAAAATATTACATCGCCTTTTGGATTCTTAATGACTACCCCACCACTTGCCTTTTGAAGAACTTTCATGTATGCACCGTCAAACATCATTGTATACGCATATGTAATATCCATTTCCTCTTCATGATCATCCTTCTCAACCCTTGGGTAAGATGGAAGCTCCCCCCCCTTATGTACCACTACGTCTGCCAAGTGAGCTTTAACAGAATGATCCACTTTAAACTCGAACTCATACTCTTGAAGCTCCAAAGTCCAGTTTAAGATGCGCTTTCTAGGCTTCCAATGTTGTACTACATCCACCATCTATCAATCTTAAATAGTGTTTTAACGAAAGATAGGCCATAGATCCACCACTTGGCCATTTAAACTAAGAATTGGGATGTAGGTGCATCAAAGATCCACCACTTGGGCACTATAACAAAGGCTGGAAATGTGGATCTAATTATTAGTGTCTCCTAAATCCACTACTTTGCAATCTCAAATAAAGTGTGTGAAATAGGTAGAGCTTAGATTCCCTTGTGGGCCATTCTAACCAACTCGTAGAGGGTGAATGCATCCAAGATCCAACAGTTGGCCATTCAAGCCATGTTTTGGAAGGTGGGCAATGGTTGGTGTCTTGTAAATCCTCCAATTTACAACTTTCAACAAAGTGTGTAAGAAAGGTAGACCTTAGATCCTTAGCCATTCTACCCAATTCCTGAAGGTGGGTGGATCCAAGATCTGCCACCTGGCCACTCTAACCAAATTCTCCAAAATGGATGCCATGGTTGGTTTCTCCTACATCCACCAACTTCCTATTTCTCGAAGTGAGTGCATCCACCACTTGTCCATTCTAACTAGACTTGTCAAGGTGGATGCAATGATTGGTGTCTCCAACATTCACCAACTTCTTATTTTAAACAAAGTGTGTGCAATATGTAGAACTTAGATCCACCACCTGTCCATTCTAACCAAGGCTTGAAGGTGGCTGCAACTTAGATCCACCAATTGGACATTCTAACCAACTTTTGCAAGGTGGATACAATGGTTGGTTTCCCCTACATCCACCATCTATTAATTTTAAATAGTGTTTATAGAAAACATAGACTATAGATCCACCACTTGGCCATTCTAACCAAGTAATTGTAGGTGGGTGTAGAACGTAGATCCACCACTTGGCCATTCTCACCATGTCCTAATGTTAGGTACATTCAGCACTTGGCCATCATAACTTATAATTTTACACAATGTTTGTGGGATGAGTAGATCCTAGATCCACCACTTGGCTATTTAGACTAAGAATTAGAAAGTAGATGCATCAAATATCCACCACTTGGCCACTTGGCCACTTGGCCACTAGAATGAATGCTTGAAACGTGGATCCAATTGTTGGTGTCTCGTAAATCCACCACTTGCCAATCCGAAATGAAGTGTGTGAAATAGATAGACCTTAGATTCCTTAGTGGGCCATTCTAACTAGCTCGTAGAGAGTGATGCATCCAAGATCCAATAGTTGGCCATTCAAGCCAAGTTTTGGAAGGTAGGTACAATGGTTGGTGTCTTGTAGATCCTTAAATTTACAACTTTCAACAAATTGTGTAAGAAAGGTAGACCTTAGATCTTTAGCCATTCTAGCCAATTACGGAAGGTGGGTGTATCCAAGATCCACCACTTGGCCATTCTAACCAGACTTTTCAAGGTGATGCAATGGTTGGTTTCTCCTACATTCACCCACTTCCTTTTTTTCAAAGTGAGTGCATCCAAGATCCACCACGTGCCATTATAACTAGATTTTTCAAGGTGGATGCAATGGTTGGTGTCTCCTACATCCACCAAATTCTTATTTTAAACAAACTGTGTGAAATACGTAGAACTTACATCCACGACATCGCCATTCTAACCAAGGCTTGAAGGTGGACGCAATTTAGATCCAACATTTGGCCATTCTAACCAACTTTTGCAAGGTGGATGAATGGTTGGTTTTCTCTACATCCAACATCTATCAATTATTAATAGTGTTTATAGGACAGATAGACCATAGATCCACCACTTGGCCATTCTAACCAAGTATTGGTAGGTGGGTGTAGACTGTAGATCCACTACTTGGCCATTTTTACCATGTCTTGAAGTTAGGATCCTTCAACACTTGGCCATCATTTGTAATTTTACACAATGTTTGTGGGATGAGTAGATCCTAGATCCACCACTTGGCCATTTAGACTAAGAATTGGGAAGTAGATGTATCAAAGATCAACCACTTGGCGACTATAATGAAGGCTTGAAACATGGATCCAATTGTTGGTGTCTCCTAAAGCCACCACTTGCCAATCTCAAATAAAGTGTGTGAAATAGGTAGACCTTAGATTCCCTAGTGGGCCATTCTAACATACTCCTAGACGGTGGATGCATCCAAGATCCAATAGTTGGCCATTCAAGCCAAGTTTTGGAAGGTGGGTGCAATGGTTCGTGCCTTCTAAATCTTCCAATTTACAACTTTTGTCAAAGTGTGTAAGAAAGGTAGACCTTAATTCCTTAGCCATTCTAGCTAATTCCTAAAGGTGGGTGCATCCAAGATCCACCACTTGGCCATTCTAACCAGATTTTTCAAGGTGGATGGAATGGTTGGTTTCTCCTACATCCACCAACTTCCTATTTTTCAAAGTCAGTGCATCTAAGATCCACCATTTGGCCATTCTAACCAAATTTTTTCAAGGTGGATGCAACGGTTGGTGTCTCCTACATGCACCAACTTCTTATTTTAAACAACATGTGTGCAACACGTAGAACTTGAATCCACCACCTAGCCATTCTAACAAATCTTGAAGGTGACTGCAATTTAGATCCACCACTTGGCCATTCTAACCAACTTTTGCAAGGTGGATGCAATGGCTGGTTTCCCCAACGTCCACCATCTACCATTTTTAAATAGTGTTTGTAGGAAAGAGAGACCATAGATCCACCACTTGGACATTCTAACCAAGTTGTTTCTCCTACATCTACCAACTTCTCCTACATCCACACCAACTTCCTATTCTAAACAATGTGTGTGCAATATGTAGACGTTAGATCCACCACTTGGTTGTTCTAACCAAGTTTTGCCTGTGGCTACAATTAAGAATTACCACTTGGTCATTCTAAACAAAGCTTACAAGGTGGATGCAATTGTTGGTTTCTCCTACATCCACCAACTTCCCATTTTAAACACGTGTGTGTAATATGTCCTTAGATCCACCACTTGGCCATTCTAACAAAGTATTAGTAGGTGGGTATATCCATGATCCAAGTATTAGTAGGTGGGTGCATCTATTATCCACCACTTGGCCATTCTAACCATGTCTTAAAGCTAGGTACATTCAGCACTTGGCCATCATAACACTTGTAATTTTACACAATGTTTGTGGGATGAGTAGATCCTAGATCCACCACTTGGCCATTATAATGAAGTCTTGAAACGTGGATCCAATTTACAACCTTGAACTAAGGGTGTAAGAAAGGTAGACCTTGGATCCTTAGCCATTCTAGCCAATTCGTGAAGGTGGGTGCATTCAAGATCCACCACCTGGCCATTCTAGCTAGATACATTCTTGGCGCTTCAAATAAAGTGAAAGGTACATCTTAGATCCACCACTTGGCCATTCTAACGAGGTCTTGAAATGTGGATGCAATTGTTGGTGTCTTCTATATCCACCACTTGTCCATTCTTAGCACTCTTTCCCTGACCTTAGATCCACCACTTGGCCATTCTAACCAAGTGTTGGAAGGTTGATGCAATGGTTGGTGTCTCCTAGATCCACCTCATTAGAATTTTGAATAAAGTGAATTCAAACTTCCCATGCAAATTCAAAATTTCCCTCTCGAATTCAAATTTTTATGCCTAAATTCAAATTACTAGGCTTTACTTCATATTTTGCCGCTAGAATTCAAAATTTCCCACCTAAATTTAAAGTTTCTTGCAGAGTGAAACTCAAACCCGAGATCCACCTCCGACCCGAAACCATAGGGCCATCTAGCAGCCTAGGTGAAATGAATATGGTAGCTGGTCTCCTAGATCCACCTCATTGGAATTTTGAACAAAGTGATTTCAAAATTTTCCACACGAATTTAGCTTTTCCCATTCAAATTCAAATTTTCTCGCTTGAGTTCAAATTTTCCCGCTTCAGTTTGAATTTTACCGCCTGAATTCAAATTACCACGCTCCAGTTCAAAAAAAAAAAGCGGAAATTTTCCCTCTCAAATTCAAATTTTCCCGCCTAAATCCAAAGTTTCTTACAGAGTGAAACTCAAACCCGAGATCCACCACTTGGATAACCTTATTATACAAGCACTTGTGAAGAAAACATATAAGACCATGCCTCATGGAGATGTACATCACGAGAGTAAGTTCCACTTCTTGTACAATCTCAATTTAAACCCGAATTTCAATCCCAAACCCTAGGGCCAACTAGTAGCCTAAGTGAAATTAACATGATAGCTGGTCTGTCTTTATGTATAGATCTTGTCTCATTTTATCCCACTAGGTCTTTGTCACCAAGCTATAATAAATATGTTGAGAGCCGCCCCTTGAAAGTCAAAGTTTGGGACGTATTGGATAGAAAGAAGCACAATACCAAATCATACCTCTGTACAAGAATCAGCCTCACGGAAACTCACAAGTAAGTCTACTCAAACTTACACGATCGTGTATATTATTGTTTTCACCTATAGGTATGTACATTATTGTTTTCACCTAAAAGTATGTATGTTTTTTGTTTTTTGTTTTCTCTGTTTTGCTGTTTAACTATGTACATTATTGTTTTCACCTAAAAGTATGTACGTTTTTTGTTTTTTGTTTTCTCTGTTTTGCTGTTTAAGTACATTATTGTTTTCACCTAAAAGTATGTACGTTTTCTATATTATGTTTTCTCTGTTTTACTGTTTAAGTATATACATTATTGTTTTCACCTAATCTGAATTAGTATCCAAAACTGAATGAAAACAACAAAACATAGAAACCAAAAAACAGAGAGAGGGAGAGAGGGGTGAACCTTTGAAAATCTCTCCTCTTTTGAGCATGATGATTGTTTTGTTTTTCCGCGATGATGGTCTCTTGCAGTGTCTACCTTGCAGCAACCTCGTATCTCGTATGCGCCGATGGTCCCCTACACGATCTTCTTGATGGCGACTTCTCTACGTGTACATATGCATCTCGTGTGTGTGCTGTTTGTGTGGATTCTCTGTAACCCTAGACCTCTGTGAGCGTAACTCTGTGCGTGTTTGTTTTTTCTGTGTTTGATAGGGTTTACTTACAAAAATTCCATGTAAGCTATATTATCCCCTTTTATATTAGTAAAGTGATTTTGTTGAAAAGAGACAAAACAATATGATTTTCTCTGCTAAAAACTTCTTGACCCCGCTTGGGGCGCTACCCCAACACCCGCGAGGCCTACCGCCCCTCGACCTTGCTTGGGGCGTTGCCCCAAACCCCACAGGGGCTGTTGCCCCTCTACCTTGCTTGGGGCGTTGCCCCAAACCCCACAGGGGCTGCTGCCCCTCGACCTTGCTCAGGGCATTGCCCCGAACCGCACATGGACTGCCACCCCTCGACCCTGCTCGGGGTGTTTTCTCGAACCCCACAGGGACTGCCACCCCTTGACCCCGCTTGCGACGTTGCCCCAAACCCCACGGGGGCTGCCACCCCTCGACGTTGCTCGGGGGGTTGCCCCGAACCCCACAAGGGCTGCTGCCCCTTGACCGTGCTTGGGGCGCTGCACCAAACCCCACTCTTAACTCTTGTTGCACCACGCTATTCCACTTTCTCAATTGTGGTCTACCTTAGATAAACTATGTATCTAGAACCCAGTCTCTTTCCTTGCTTCACAACTCATTCATGATAATCAACATAAATAGATGGTAGAAAATGACTCTATTTTGGAGCTCAGAACTCAAAATTTTCCTTGGACATTCACCATATCTGCAACATGCCTAAACTATGCTCAAAGCTATTCTAGTCATAAAAAGCTTGGAGGTTTTTGTTTCAAATTTCACCAATTGTTGAATCTTTCTTTATCAAGAGAAACAAGGGCTAGGTCGTGCAATAATTCACCTCGAACCTTGCCCCAAAACTTGAGTCCACCACAATTCCAAGCCATAATCTAATATAGCAAGGTGTCTTCTATTTGAAATCCACCACTTAGCCCACCACTACTCCAACCCTATTCTCATTCAACTTTGACATTAAAAAGCAATGTTTCTTTCTTGTAGTACACCTTTGCCATTTCCCATCAAAGCTAGGTCCACCACTTGTCAAAGCGCGACTCTTACATAGGGTGGGGGTTTTGGTTTCAAGATTCACCACTTGTCCTTCTTCAAGCAAGTACTTCTTTGAGTTTATGAGGCTACTAGCTCATCTAGTAGTTCACCTTGAGCATTGGCCATTAAAACTATGTCGACCACTCCTCCAAGCTTCCATTGAATAAAGCAAGGGCTGCTCGGATATTGAGAAGAAAAGCCCTACTATCAACCTTGCTTCCATTGAAACAAGAAAGTGCTACTTGGACATTGGGTAGCAAGGCCCTATAATAGTTCACCTTGTACATTAACAAGGTCCACCACTTGTCCAAGATTTACTCTCATATAGAAAGGGACTTTTGGTTTCAAGATCCATCACTTGTCCAACCATACTTCCAATGAAAGAAGCAAGAGATACTTGGACATTAGGAACCAAGATCCTACACCACCTTGGACACTGGCCATTAAAACTAGGTCCACCACTTGTCCAAGATTTACTCTCATATATAAAAGGTACTTCTAGTTTCAAGCTCCACCACTTGTCAAACCTTACTTCCATTAAAAGAAGCAAGAGCTACTTGTACATTGAGAATCAAGGCACTACAAAAGTTCACCTTGTACATAAACTAGGTCCACCACTTCTCCAAGCTTTACTCTCATATAGAAATTGACTTTTGGTTTTGAGATCCATCACTTGTCCAGCCATACTTCTATTGAAAGAAGCAAGAGATACGTGGACATTGGGAACCAAGATACTACACCACCTTAGACACTAGCCATTAAAGCTAGGTCCACCACTTTTCAACCTTTATTCTCATGTATCAAAGGGACTTCTAGTTTTAAACTTCAAGTCCACTTGTCCAACCTTACTTCAATTAAAAGAACCAAGGGCTACCTGGACATTGAGAAGCAATTCCCTACAATAGTTCACCTTGTACATTAACTAGGTCCACCACTTGTCCAAGCTTTACTCTCACATAGAAAGGGACTTTTGGTTTTGAGATCCATTACTTGTCCAACCATACTTCTATTGAAAAAAGCAAGAGATACTTGGACATTGAGAACCAAGATTCTACACCACCTTAGATACTGGCCATTAAAACTAGGCCCACCACTTGTCCAAGCTTTACTCTCATATATAAAAGGGACTTCTGGTTTCAAGCTCCAGGTCCAAATGTCCAACCTTACTTCCATTAAAAGAAGCAACATAGGGCTACTTGGACATTGAGAAGTAAGGCCCTAGAATAGTTCACCTTGTACATTAATTAGGTCAACCACTTATCTAATCTTTACTCTCATATAGAAAGGTACTTTTGCTTTTGAGATCCATCACTTGTCCAACCATACTTCCATTGAAAGAAGCAAGACCAACTTGAACATTTGGAACCAAGTATCTAAATCACCTTGGACATAGGCCATTAAAACTAGGTCCAACACTTGTCCAAGATTTATTCTCATGTACAAAAGGGACTTCTGTTTTCAAGCTTGAGGTCCTCTTTTCCAACCTTACTACCATTAAAAGAAGCAAGGGCTACTAGGACATTGAGAAGCAAGGCCCTACAATAGTTCACCTTGTACATTAACTAGGTCCACTACTTGTCCAATCTTTACTCTCATATAGAAACATACATTTTATTTTGAGATCCATCACTTGTCCAACCATACTTCCATTGAAAGAAGCATGAGATATTTGGAAACTTGGAACCAAGATCCTACACCACCTTGGACACTGGCCATTAAAACTAGGTCCACCACTTGTACATGCTTTATTCTGATATATAAAAGGGACTTTTAGTTTCAAGCTCCAAGTCCACTTGCCCAGCCTTACTTCCATTAAAAGAAGCAGGGGCTACTTGAACATTGAGAACCAAGGCCCTACAATAGTTCACCTTGTACATGAACAAAGTCCACCACTTGACCAAGCTTTACTCTCATATATAAAGGGACTTTTTGTTTTGAGATCCATCACTTTTCCAACCATACTTCCATTGAAAGAAGCAAGAGATACTTGGACATTGGAAACCAAGATTGTACAGCACCTTGGACACTGGCCATAAAGAACTAGGTCCACATCTTGTAGAAGCTTTACTCTCATATATAAAAGGGACTTCTGGTTTCAAGATCCACCAATTGTCCAACCTTACTTCCATTAAAAGAAGCAAGGGCTACTTGGACATTGAGAAGCAAGGCCCTACAATAATTCACCTTGTACATTAACTAGGTCCACCACTTGTCCAAGCTTTACTCTCACATAGAGAGGGACTTTTGGTTTTGAGATCCATCACTTGTCCAACCATACTTCTATTGAAAGAAGCAAAAGATACTTGGACATTGGGAACAAAGATCCTACACCACCTTAGACACTGGCCATTAAAACTAGGTCCACCACTTATCCAAGCTTTACTCTCATATATAAAAGGTAATTCAGGTTTCAAACTCGAGATCCACGTGTCCAACCTTACTCCCATTCAAATTCAAATTTTCTCTCTTGAGTTCAAATTTTCCCGCTTCAGTCTGAATTTTACCGCCTGAATCAAATTACCACGCTCTAGTTCAAAAAAAATTTGTGGAATTTTTCCCTCTCAAATTCAAATTTTCCCGCCTAAATTTAAAGTTTCTTACAGAGTAAAACTCAAACCCGAGATCCACCACTTGGATAACCTTATTATACAAGCAGTTGTGAAGAAAACATATAAGACCATGCCTCATGGAGATGTTACAACACGAGAGTAAGTTCCACCTCTTGTCCAATCTCAATTTAAACTCGAATCTCAATCCCAAACCCTAGGGCCAACTAGCAGCCTAAGTGAAATTAACATGATAGTTGGTCCGTCTTTATGTATAGATCTTTTCTCATTTTATCCCACTAGGTCTTTGTCACCAAGCTATAATAAATATGTTGAGAGCCGCCCCTTGAAAGTCAAAGTTTGGGACGTATTGGATAGAAAGAAGCACAATACCAAATCATACCTCAGTACAAGAATCAGCCTCAAGGAAACTCACAAGTAAGTCTACTCAAACTTACACTACCGTGTATATTATTGTTTTCACCTATAGGTATGTACATTTAAGTATGTACATTATTGTTTTCACCTAAAAGTATGTACGTTTTTTGTTTTTTGTTTTTTGTTTTCTCTGTTTTGCTGTTTAAGTATGTACATTACTGTTTTCACATAAAAGTATTTACGTTTTTTGTTTTTTGTTTTCTTTGTTTTGCTGTTTAAGTACATTATTGTTTTCACCTAAAAGTATGTACGTTTTCTATATTCTATTTTCTCTGTTTTACTGTTTAAGTATATAAATTATTGTTTTCACCTAATCTGAATTAGTATCCAAAACTGAATGAAAACAGCAAAACATAGAAAACAAAAAACAGAGAGAGGGAGAGAGGGGTGAACCTTTGAAAAGCTCTCCTCTTTTGAGCACGATTATTGTTTTGTTTTTGTGCGATGATGGTCTCTTGCAGTGTCTACCCTGCAGCAACCTCGGAAGTCGTACGTGCCGATGGTCCCCTACACGATCTTCTTGATGGCGACTTCTCTATGTGTACATATGCATCTCATGCGTGTGCTGTTTGTGTGGATTCTCTGTAACCCTAGACCTCTGTGAGCATAACTCTGTGCGTGTTTGTTTTTTCTGTGTTTGATAGGGTTCACTTACAAAAATTCCACGTAAGCTATATTATCCCCTTTTATATTAGTAAAGTGATTTTGTTGAAAAGAGATAAAACAATATGATTTTCTCTGCTAAAAACTTCTTGACCCCGCTTGGGGTGCTACCCCAACACCCGCGAGGCCTACCACCCCTCGACCTTGCTTCGGGCGTTGCCCCAAACTCCACAGGGGCTGCTGCCCCTTTACCCTGCTTGGACCACCCTTGTTGCACCACCCTATTCCACTTTCTTAACTCTTGTTGCACTACCCTATTCCACTTTCTTAATTGTTGTCTAGCTTAGATAAGCTATGTATCTAGAACCCAGTCTCTTTCCTTGCTTCACAACTCATGCACGAAAATCAACATAAATAGGTGGTAGAAAATGACTCTATTTTGGCGCTCATAACTCAAAATTTTCCTTGGACATTGACCATATCTGCAACATGCCTAAACTATGCTCAAAGCTATTCTCGTCATAGAAAGCTTGGAGGTTTTTGTTTCAAATTTCACCAATTGTTGAATCTTGCTTATCAAGAGAAACAAGGGCTAGGTCATGCAATAATTCACCTTGGACCTTGCCCCAAAACTTGAGTCCACCACAATTCCCAAGCCATAATCTAATATAGCAAGGTGTCTCTATTTGAAATCCACCACTTAGTCCACCACTACTCCAACCCAATTCTCATTCAACTTTAACATTAAAAAGCAATGTTTCTTTCTTGTAGTACACCTTTTCCATTTCCCATCAAAGCTAGGTCCACCACTTGTCAAAGCGCGACTCTTACATAGGGTGGGGGTTTTGGTTTCAAGATTCACCACTTGTGCTTGTTGAAGCAAGTACTTCTTTGATGTTACGAAGCTACTAGCTCATCTAGTAGTTCACCTTCAGCATTGGCCATTAAAACTACGTCGACCACTCCTCCAAGCTTCCATTGAAGAAACCAAGGGCTACTCCGATATTGAGAAGGAAACCCCAACTATCAATCTTACTTCCATTGAAACAAGCAAGTGCTACTTGGACATTGGGTAGCAAGGCCTTTTAATAGTTCACCTTGTACATTAACAAGGTCCACCACTTGTCCAAGCTTTACTCTCATATAGAAAGGGACTTTTGGTTTCAAGATCCATCACTTGTCCAACCATACTTCCATTGAAAGAAGCAAGAGATACTTGCACATTAGGAACCAATATCCTTTACCACCTTGGACACTGGCCATTAAAACTAGGTCCACCACTTGTCCAAGCTCTACTCTGATATATAAAAGGGACTTCTAGTTTCAAGCTCCACCACTTGTCCAACCTTACTTCCATTCAAAGAAGCAAGGGCTACTTGTACATTGAGAATCAAGGCCCTACAATAGTTCACCTTGTACATAAACTAGATCCACCACTTGTCCAAGCTTTACTCTCATATAGAAAGGGACTTTTGATTTTGAGATCCATCACTTGTCCAACCATACTTCTATTGAAAGAAGAAAGAGATATGTGGACATTGGAAACCAAGATCCTACACCACCTTAGACACTAGACATTAAAGCTAGGTCCACCATTTCTCAACCTTTACTCTCATGTATATTAGGGACTTCTAGTTTCAAGCTCCAAGTCCGCTTGTCCAACCTTACTTCCATTAAAAGAAGCAAGGGCTACTTGGACATTGAGAAGAAAGGCCCTACAATATTTCACCTTGTGCATTAACTAGGTCCACCACCTCTCCAAGATTTACTCTCATATCGAAATGGACTCTTGGATTTGAGATCAATCACTTGTCCAACCATACTTCCATTGAAAGAAGCAAGACATACTTGAACATTGGGAACTTGGATCCTACACCACCTTGGAAACTGGCCATTAGAACTAGGTCCACCACTTGTCCAAGCTTTACTCTTATATATAAAATGGACTTCTGGTTTCAAGCTCCAAGTCCAATTTTCCAACCTTACTTACATTAAAAGAAGCAAGGGCTACTTGGACATTGAGAACCAAGGCCCTACAATAGTTCACCATGTACATTAACTAGGTCCACCACGTGTCGAAACTTTACTCTCATATATAACGGTACTTTTGGTTTTGAGATCCATCACTTATCCAACCATACTTCCTTTGAAACAAGCAAGAGATGCTTGGCCATCGGGAACCAAGATTGTACCCCACCTTGGACACTCGCCATTAAAACTAGGTCCACCACTTGTCCAAGCTATACTCTCATATATAAAAGGGACTTTTGGTTTCAAGCTCCACAACTTGTCCAACCTTAGTTCCATTAAAACAAGCAAGGGCTACTTGGACATGGAGAACCAAGGCCCTACAATAGTTCACCTTGTACATTAACAAAGTCCACCACTTGACCAAGCTTTACTCTCATATAGAAAGGGACTTTTGGTTTTGGGATCATTCACTTGTCCAACCATACTTCCATTGAAAGAAGCATGAGATACTTGGACATTGGCAATCAAGATCCTATAGCACCTTGAACACTGGCCATTAGAACTAGGCCCACCACTTGTCAAAGATTTACTCTCATATACAAAAGGGACTTCTGGTTTCAAGCTGCAGATCCACATGTCCAACCTTACTTCCATTAAAATAAGAAACATAGGGCTACTTGGACATTAAGAAGTAAGGCCCTAGAATAGGTCACCTTGTACATTAACTAGGTCGATGACTTGTCTAAGATTTACTCTCATATAGAAAGGTACTTTTGCTTTTGAGATCCATCACTTGTCCCACCATACTTCCATTGTAAGAAGCAAGACCAACTTGAACATTTGGAACCAAGTATCTAAACCACCTTGGACACTGGCCATTAAAACTAGGTCCAACACTTATCCAAGCTTTATTCTCATATATTAAAGGGACTTCTGGATTCAAGCTGCAGGTCCACTTTTCCAACCTTACTATCATTAAAAGAATCAAGGGCTACTAGGACATTGAGAAGCAAGGCCCTACAATAGTTCACCTTGTACATTAACTAGGTCCACCACTTGTCCAAGCTTTAGTCTCATAAATAGAAATGGACATTTGATTTTGAGATCCATCACCGACCATACATTCATTGAAAAAAGCAAGAGATATTTGGACACTTGGAACCAAGATCCTACACCACCTTGGACACTGGCCATTAAAACTAGGTCCACCACTTGTACAAGCTTTATGATCGTATATAAAAGGGACTTCTAGTTTCAAGCTTCATGTCCACTTGCCCAACCTTACTTCCATTACAAGACGCAAGGGCTACTTGGACATTGAGAACCAAGGTGCTACAATAGTTCACCTTGTACATAAACAAAGTCCTCCACTTGAAAAAACTTTACTGTCATATATAAAGGGACTTTTGGTTTTGAGATCCATCACTTGTCCAACCATACTTCCATTGAAAGAAGCTAGAGATACTTGGACATTGGCAACCAAGATCCTACAGCACCTTGGAAACTCACCATTAAAACTATGTCCACCTCTTGTACAAGATTTACTCTCATATATACAAGGGACTTCTGGTTACAAGATCCACCACTTGTCCAACCTTAATTCCATTAAAAGAAGCAAGGGCTACTTGGACATAGAGAAGCAAGGCCCTATAATATTTCACCTAGTACATTTTCTAGGTCCACCACTTGTCCAAGCTTTACTCTCATATATAAACGGACTTTTGGTTTTGAGACCCATCACTTGTCCAACCATACTTCCATTGAAAGAAGCAAGAGATACTTGGACATTGGGAACCAAGATGCTATACCACCAGCACTTGTCTAAGCTTATTCTCATATATAAAGGGGACTTTTGGTTTCAAGCTCCATGTCCACTTGCCCAACCTAACCTCCACTAAAAGAAGCAAGGGCTACTTGGACATTGAGAAGCAAGGCCCTACAATAGTTCAACTTGTACATTATTTAGGTCCACCACTTGTCCAAGCTTTACCCTCATATAGAAAGGGACTTTTGGTTTTGAGATCCATCATTTGTCCAACCATACTTCCATCGAAAGAAGCAAGAGATACTTGGACATTGGGAAGGAACGAAGATATTATACCACCTTAAACGTTGGCACTACAACTAGGTCCACCACTTGTCCAACTTTTACTGTCATATATAAAAGGGACTTCTAGTTTCAAGCTCCACCACTGCTCCAAGCTTACTTCCATTAAAATAAGCAAGTGCTACTTGGACATTGAAAAGCAAGAGCCTACAATAGTTCACCTTGTACATTAACTATGTCCACCACTTGTCCAAGATTTACTCTCATTTAAATGGACTTTTGGTTTTGATATCCATCACTTTTCCAACCATACTTCCATTGAAAGAACCAAGAGATACTTGGACATTGGGAACCAAGATCCTACACTCCCCTAGACACTGGCCATTACAACCGGGTCCACCACTTGTCCAAGATTTACTCTCATATATAAAAGGGATTTCTGGTTTCAAGTTGCACCACTTGTCCAACCTTACTTCCATAAAAAGAAGCAACGCTACTTGGAAATTGAGAACCAAGGGCCTACAATAGTTCACCTTGTACATTAACTAGGTCGACCACTTGGAAAATCTTTACTCTCATATAGAAAGGGACTTTTGGTTTTTAGATCCATCACTTGTCCATCCATACCTCCATTGGAAGAAGCAATAGCTTCTTGGACATTGGGAACTAAGATCCTCCACCACCATGGACACTGGCCATTAAAACTAAGTCCACCACTTGTCCAAGCTTTACTCTCATATATAAAGGTACTTATGGTTTTGAGATCCATCACTTATCCAACCATACATTCATTGAAAGAAGCAAGAGATGCTTGGCCATCGGGAACCAAGATCATACCCCACCTTGGACACTGGCCCTTAAAACTAGGTCCACCACTTGTCCAAGATTTACTCTCATATATAAAAGCAACTTTTGGTTTCACGCTCCACAACTTGTCCAACCTTACTTCCATGAAAAGAAGGAAGGGCCACTTGGACATTGAGAACCAAGGCCCTACAATAGTTCACCTTGTACATTAACAAAGTCCACCACTTGACCAAGGTTTACTCTCATATAGAAAGGGACTTTTGGTTTTGAGATCATTCACTTGTCCAACCATACTTCCATTGAAAGAAGCAAGAGATTCTTGGACATTGGCAACCAAGATCCTACAACACCTTAGACACTGGCCATTAAAACTAGGCCCACCACTTGTCCAAGATTTACTCTCATATGTAAAAGGGACTTCTGGTTTCAAGCTCCAAGTCCACATGTCCAACCTTACTTCCATTTAAAGAAGCAACATAGGGCTACTTGGACATTAAGAAGTAAGGCCCTAGAATAGTTCACCTTGTACATTAACTAGGTCGACCACTTGTCTAAGCTTTACTTTTATATAGAAAGGCACTTTTACTTTTGAGATCCATCACTTGTCCAACCATACTTCCATTGTAAGAAGCAAGACCAACTTAAACATTTGGAACCAAGTATCTAAACCACCTTGGACACTGTCCATTAAAACTAGGTCCAACACTTGCCCAAGCTTTATTCTCATATATAAAAGGGGCTTCTGGATTCAAGCTCCAGGTCCACTTTTCCATCCTTACTACCATTAAAAGAAGCAAGGGCTACTAGGACATTGAGAAGCAAGGCCCTACAATTGTTCACCTTGTGCATTAACTAGGTCCACCACTTGTCCAAGCTTTACTCTCATATATAGAAATGGACAGTTGATTTTGAGATCCATCACTTGTCCAACCATACTTCCATTGAACGAAGCAAGAGATATTTGGACACTTGGAACCAAGATCCTACACCACCTTGGACACTGGCCATTAAAACTAGGTCCACCACTTGTACATGCTTTATTCTCGTATATAAAAGGGACATTCATGTACCATCCAAAGGTATATCTTCCAATGAGAGTGTTTTTCGATCCTTCGTGATATTTGGTGGCTTAGTTGAATCTTCATCTTGTAGTACCAAGATCAAAGACACATGGTATTGTAGTTGTTCCATGCTCTTGTAGATCCTCTGGTAGAACTTGACTCAAGTAAGGCTTTAATCGATACCCATTCACCTTCTTGGGGTGCTCCTTGCCATCCAAATCCATGAGTTGATAGTAGCTAGAGTTGAAGGTCTTCTTGACAATGTATGGTCCCTGCCATCTGGTATTGAACTTCACATCAAAGCGATTGTCAAGGCGATTATCGTACCTTAGCACCAAATCTCCTTCCTTGATCCCTTTGTCTTTCACCTTTTTGTCGAGCTTGTCCTTTATTTGCGTAGCCTTTATTTTATAGCACTCATAAGACGCCTCCCGTTTCCATTCTAGTTGTGCGAGGGTGAGAAGTCGATCTTCCCATGCTGCTTCTTCTCCTTGTGCCACCTTTCCATGAAGTCGCATTGTTGGAATGTTGAGCTCGATGGGTTGCAAAGCTTCTTGACCATAGACTAGGTGGAAGGGTGTGACATCTGTCGCTTCCTTGTAGGTAGTCCGATAGGCCCACAATGCTCCATCCAAGAAGTCATCCCATAGCTTTGTCTTGTTCTTTACCATCTTCCGGATGATTCTTGCAATGATACCATTATCCTTCTCTACCAAACCATTTGACTGAGGGTAGTAGGGTGTGCTATGCCGATGTAGAATGTGAAGCTCATCACAAACTTCTGTGAGCAAGCCCTTCCCCTGGACCATTATCAGAAACAATCTCCAAAGGTGTGCCAAATCTGCAACAAATGTGAGTGTACACAAACTTGCTAACTGCCCTCTCATTCACTCTTGCCACACTTTGAGCTTCTACCCACCTAGTCATGTAGTCTATAGCCACCAAGATATACAATTTTTCATTTTTAGTCATGGGCAATGGACCCATAGCATCAATGCCCCGTTTTTCAAATGGACCATTTGCAAGGACTAACTGATGTGGACCATGTAACAGACGCTTGTTTCCATTAATCTGACAATTGTGGCAGCTTTTACACCAATGTTGAACATCAATGTGCAAGCTTGGCCAAACATATCCGGCAAGAAAAATCTTTTTTGCAGTGAGTTCCTGTGCAAAATGACCACCACACGCTTCCTCATGCAAACCTTCAATAATGGCTGGAATCTCCTTGGTTGTTGGTATTCTCCTACAAACTTTATCTTTTCCCCTTTGGTAAAGGGCACCTTCCAAAAACAAATATGAACTCTCCTTCTTAATGAGCCTCCGCTTTTGAGCCTTTGTGAAGCCCTCTGGAAACTCACCCTCTAAAATGTAGCTCACAATGGGAGCCAATGACTCCATCCCCTGGTACCTTGGTTGCTTTATACTGTTGCTGCCATGATGACCTGCACTTCACTCTCAACACATGCAACTTCTTTTTGTGCAAGTAAATCTACATCTTCATTTTGTTTCCTAGGGATATGATATAGTTGCACTTCTTCAAATTGATTAAACAACCTACGAATGGCATGAACTTTTGTCCTTAGGTTTTCATTCTTGCATGCCCAAATGCCTAAAATCTGCTTCACAATGAGAAGTGCATCTCCCTTTACCATTAGACGTCATATACCTTGGCCAATGCACATTTTTAAACCATGAAGTAGTGTGTCGTATTCTGCTTCATTGTTGCTAGTTGAACCTGGTAGATTGACCTTCTCTTTCACGACCACCTCTCCACTTGGGTTGAGAAATACTAGCCATCCCCCTGCTTTTCCTGTGACTCGTCGAAAAGCTCCATCAAAGAACAAGGTAAAAGCATTAGGAATACTTTTAGGTGGTGGCAATGGTAAGGTCTTTACTTCAGGCACCTTAATCTCCTTCTCATGTACCCTATAAGTAAGGATCCCTGCCAATTGTGCACACACACTATCTTCTACTTTGAAAGAGTATTGAAACTCTTGCAAATCCATAATCCACTTTGAAATCCTAGTACTAAGATTCATTTGAGATGACACCCAAGGGAACAAATTTTCTGTAGTGAGAATTACAAAAGATTTTGGTAGCAAAGTAGGATCTAAACTTTTTCACCGCAAACATGAGAGAAAGAATCATGAGTTCTGCCTCCGTGTAGCCTCTCTCCAAGGCATTCATGATCCTACTAGCAAAGTAGATGGGTCGCATTCTGGTACTGTGGGGATCTTGCTGTAGTAACACAGCACCAATTGTTTCCTTCCCAACACTAGAGCTAACAAAGAATGTGTACTCCCAACAAGGAGGCCTGAGTGTTGGTAGCTCTGTCAGAATGACTTTAATGTTAAAAAAGTACTCTTTAAGCTCATCAGACCATGCAAATTCTACTTGTTGTGTCAACTTTTGCAAAGGATGAAGCAACTCCGAAGCTAAGTGAATAAAGCGTGACATATACTTCACCTTTTGAATGAATGAGATGACCTCTTTGAGATTCTTGGGTGATGGGAGCTCAATAAGAGCCTTTGCCTTTGAAGGATCCACCTCAATGCCTTTATAGGAAACCTTGTGACCAAGCAAGATCACTTCATCCTCACCTATGTGACATTTGTCGGGGTTGAGTTGACCTCCCATGTCGTAGAGCTTCTTTAAACCTTCTTCTACCCTTTGTAGATGCAATGATTTTGAGCTATAAATGCAGAAATCATCAATGAACACCCTAATTGAATTTCCAAAGAATGCTGAAACACCATGTTCATGAAATGTTGGAATGTTGTAGGAGCATTTGTCAGACCAAATGGCATGACTCTAAAAGCATAACAACCCCAAGGAGTGATAAAGGTTGTTTTCAATTGATCTTCCAATGCGATACCTATTTGAAAGTAACCTGAGTAGCCATCACACACAGTGTACTTCTCATGACCAGCTACCTCATTTAGTCTCATCCTGAAATGGGAGGGGAAAGTGATCTCTTTTTGTTGCCTCATTGAGTGGACGGTAATGCACACACACCCTCCACTTGCCGTTTTTCTTAGAAGTGACAACAACAGGAGAGACCCACTCTGAATTCTCCACTGGATAAATGAGACCCGCTGCTAGAAGCTTTCTTACCTCCTTGAGTAAAGCCTGCTCCTTGATGACTCCTAGACTTCATAGCTTTTGAGCTTTAGGTGTGGCCTTAGGCTTCAACTCAATTTTGTGTTGAACAACATCTACTCCACGCACATCGGTGTAGTCTTTAGCAAAAAGCCTAGGAAATTTCCTTAGCACACATTTGAACTCCTCTCTTTCGTCCTTTGTAAGTGTTGTAGACAACATACCTTCTAACATTCCTTCATCTTGCACATTTTGGTTCTCTTGGGAACCTACCTCTTCCAAACCTGGGCAAGAGGTCTCTTGGTTGATTGGCTTAAACCTTACCCCCATGACTTCGATGGAAGACTCCTCTTCAGTAATGCTGCCGCTACTTTCTCCTTCTGAAGTGCTATTGGTCCAGCCTTCCTCCGTCTCACTTTGAGATAATTCTTCATGGAGCTGCTCTTGGCGTTGCTCCTTCATGTCAAAGACAACCTTCTTATGATTGTCATTCCTGCAAATTAAATTTCTACTCTCCCAATCCTAGAAAGCTCGCATTTTCATTAGCCATGGTCTTCCTAGGATAAATGGGTAACCATTTCCCTTGGTCGACATAACATAAAAATCCACTGCCTTATTAATGCCAAAGGCCTCCACAAAGACATTTTTACAAATGCCTACTCACCTAGCCTTGCTATTGTTTTCCATTTTTACTTTTATTTCAGGGGTCTCATGGATGTGCATGCCTAGTTTTTGCATGAGTCCCTCTGTCATGATGCAAATTTGTGCACCCCCATCCACTAGACCTTTCCTAACCAATCTTCCTTTGATGTAACAATCTAGCACAAGTGTAATATCCTCATTCATTTCAGCATGTGCAATTTTTACAACAGTAACACTCTCTTTTATCTTTCTCCTAGTGCTAACTACCTTCGTTAAATCCCTCCCAACTTGTGGGCATAATGCAAGAAACTGAGGCCATGAAATATCAGGAACCTTACCTCGCATGTCTTGCAACAGGTTGTATAGAGCCATACCATGTCCAAGAGGGAAGTCTTGGAGATTGATACGACGTCGAGTTCTCTTAGCTTCCTTGGTCTCCTTTGCCTTCTTGCCTCGTCCATGGTCACTCTGTGATGTGACACCTTCTTTCTCTTTACCTTTTCCTTGGCCATGCTTAATGCCATTTGCTTCCATGTCAACCTCATTTGAATTTGTCACCTCTACCACATGCACATTTGGATCTGGCAAAGGTGGAACTCCTTCCACTCCATGTGGAGGTGGTCTTGCTCCATTTGGCCTTTGTAGAAGTCGTGGTTGCTGACTAGTTCCTTCACCTGCATTCATCACTGGGTAATTCAAGCTAGGTCTCCCTGGCTCCCCACGGGGCCAAGGACAATTATACATCCCATGTCCAGACTCACCGCAATTCCAACATTGCAAGACTCTCCTAGGTCGTGAATCTCGCTCTTCAGACTTCTTTGCTTGTCCCTTCGGATCTACAACTTGTGCAAGGTAAATTGTCAGGCTGCTTAAAGATTCATTTAACTTCTCAATCACTTCTACTGTTACCTCAGGAAGCTCCCTAGATGTTGATGCTTGGGACTTACCTTTGGGTCTAAGACCTTCTATTGGAACCTCCCCCCTTAAGCACTTGAGTTTCCTATATTTCTCAGCAGCCCTAGTTTCAGCTGCATCAAAGGTAGTAGGTGCACCAGCCTCAACTTTTACCTTAAGGTCAGGAAAGAGTCCAGGTCCACTTCCCCAACCTTACTTCCATTACAAGAAGCAAGAACTACTTTGACATTGAGAACCAAGGCTCTACAATAGTTCACCTTGTACATAAACAAAGTCCACCACTTGAAAAAACTTTACTCTCATATATAAAGGGACTTTTGGTTTTGAGATCCATCACTTGTCCAACCATACTTCCATTGAAAGAAGCAAGAGATACTTGGACATTGGCAACCAAGATCCTACAGCACCTTGGAAACTCGCCATTTAAACTAGGTCCACGTCTTGTACAAGCTTTACTCTCATATATAAAAGGGACTTCTGGTTACAAGATCCACCACTTGTCCAACCTTACTTCCATTAAAACAAGCAAGGGCTACTTGGACATTGAGAACCAAGGCCCTACAATAGTTCACCTTGTACATTAACAAAGTCCACCAATTGACCAAGCTTTACTCTCATATAGAAAGGGACTTTTGGTTTTGAGATCATTCATTTGTCTAACCATACTTCCATTCAAAGAAGCAAAAGATACTTGGACATTGGCAACCAAGATCCTACAACACCTTAGACACTAGGCATTAAAACTAGGCCCACCACTTGTCCAAGCTTTACTCTCATATGTAAAAGGGACTTCTGGTTTCAAGCTCCAGGTCCACATGTCCAACCTTACTTCCATTAAAATAAGCAACATAGGGCTACTTGGACATTAAGAAGTAAGGCCCTAGAATAGTTCACCTGGTACATTAACTAGGTCGACCACTTGTCTAAGCTTTACTCTCATATAGAAAGATACTTTTGATTTTGAGATCCATCACTTGTCCAACCATACTTCCATTGTAAGAAGCAAGACCAACTTAAATATTTGGAACCAAGTATCTAAATCACCTTGGACATAGGCCATTAAAACTAGGTCCAACACTTATCCAAGCTTTATTCTCATATATAAAAGGGACTTCTAGATTCAAGCTCCAGGTCCAGTTTTCCAACCTTACTACCATTAAAAGAAGCAAGGCCTACTAGGACATTGAGAAGCAAGGCCTTACAATAGTTCACCTTGTACATTAACTAGGTCCACCACTTGTCCAAGCTTTACTCTCATATATAGAAACAGACATTTGATTTTGAGATCCATCACTTGTCCAACCATACTTGCATTGAAAGAAGCAAGAGAGATTTGGACACTTGGAACCAAGAACCTACACCACCTTGGACAATGGCCATTAAAAGTAGGTCCACCACTTGGACAATGAGAAGCAAGGCTCTGCAATATTTCACCTTGTACATCAACTAGGTCCACCACCTGTCCAAGCTTTACTCTCATATAGAAAGGGACTTTTGGTTTTCAGATCCATCACTTGTTCAACCATACTTCCATTGAAAGAAGCAAGAGATACTTCGACATTGGGAACGAAGATCCTACACCACCTTGGACACTGGCCATTACAACTAGGTCCACCACTTGTCCAAGTTTTACTCTCATATATAAAAGGGACTTTCTATTTCAAGCCCCACAACTTGTCCAACCTTCCTTCAAGTAAAAGAAGCAATGCTACTAGGACATTGAGAACCAAAGCCCTACAATAGTTCACCTTGTACATTAACTAGTTCCACCACTTGTCCAAGCTTTACTCTCATATAGAAAGAGACGTTTGGTTTTGAGATCCATCACTTGTCCAACCATACTTCCATTGAAAGAAGCAAGAGATACTTGGACATTGGGAACCAAGATCCTACACCACCTTGGACACTGGCCATTACAATTAGGTCCACCACTTGTCCAAGTTTTACTATCATATATAAAAGGGACTTCTGGTTTCAAGCTCTAGGTCCACTTGTCCAACCTTACTTCCATTGAAATAAGGAAGGGCTACTTGGACATTGAGAAGCAAGGCTCTACAATAGTTCATCTGGTACAATAACTAGGTCCACCACATGTCCAAGCTTTACATGGGTTGCATGATTCGCTATTCGACATTTGTTTTATTCGTGAATAATGGCCGATTGATACGTTCTAAAGATTTATACGTGCGTATTATTTACTGCCATGTCATCGTTTTTCAAAAAAACCTTTTAGTGCTTACATATCGATCGATAAACTATCGATCAATACTTAATCAATCGATAGGCTTTCGATCGATAGTTTAAATTGATCTATATGTTCTTGATTGATATAGTAGTAGTATATAAAACCCAAATTTGCGTGTTTTAGCTACAATTCCCTTCACCAAAGTGTCAGGTTACTTCCAACATAGAAAGGTTGAGTTGTCAACTTAAATAATCTTTGAATTTTTTGGAAAATATTATTTTTAATGTTTATAAATTAAAGATAAAATAATCATATAGATTTGAATCACCTATAATTCTTAACAATAGAGGTTATTCTTTAATTCTATTGCTAAGATTAAATAAATTACACTAAGCAATAGAAACTATACTTTTAGCTCTACTTGTTTAAATAAATAATTGTATGCATTAGAGGCTACTTTTCTAGCTATTGATAGCCGTTTTTTCGGCTCTTTGTAATTACCAAAGTGAGTTACCTCACCCTACCAAAATCACCCAAACACTGTGGCTATCCCTACCATTTCACTGTACATAGGCGTGCGTGAGTCACGGGACTTTTCCCATATCTTCTTAAAAAACCCTCAATTAGCTAGTCATTGGGCTAGTTGAGCCAAAAAAATTAAAAAAATTAAAAAATATAAGTATATTATGGCCCATGCGTATGTAAATATTTCTTTATATATAGGGCCTAAATAAAAGGATTTTTCATAATTATTTTGGTATTTATTTAAATATTTCTACCTAGGTGTGTGTTATTTATGCTCTGTACATTGCCTCACCATTACCACAATTTTTTCTTACCATTTTTCATACTCTTTATTCCATATAGAAATATTTTCATGTAAGCTTCTCTTATATTTGGTGTAACTCCACCCCAAAGAAAATCCAAAAAAACTAGTTTTATTTATGTGTATATTTTTTCACTATTTTGATTTTTTCCCTTCCTACATCTATTTTGTTTTTTTCTAAAAAATTAGAACACCAAAAATATTTATCTTTTTATGGTAGCCTCATAATGAGAGAGATTTCTTTTGACCCCTTTATATTTTTTCCACTTATATTATTTATATTTGACATGTACATATTTTTTAGACCCCTCAATATTTGATTTTCTTAGTTGTACTGTTCACTTATATCCTAATCTCAACAATATCTTCAATTATAGACCTACCAAATAAGGTCAAGGGTAGGTGGCATGCATACATGCACTATGGAGGGCTCACTCTTGGAGGTATTCAAAAGAATCATCCAAAGAAGGACCCCACAAGGACCTTGCAGTGGAAAAAAACGGTCGGTTTTGCTGAATTTTTAAAGTTCACTTGCTCTCCGAATTTGAAAAGGTGATACAAACAAAAGTTGTAGCTCGTGGGCTGAACTTTTGCCTCAAATTTTTATATATTTTTTTGAGCTACGAGCTGTGAGCTATGATTTTTTTAGTGGACCCCAATTTTCCCATGCTATGCAGTCACACTCTCTCTTCCACTTTATCATTTTCCTCTTTCACACACACTTCTCCACTCATCATCCCCATCTATCTCACCACTCCTCTCTGCACACTACTCACCTTCTCCTCAACCTTGAAGAATAAGAGAAACCATGGTGAACTCATACCTCCCACACACAATTCCATTCCAAAATTGACCACCTAGTCTCATTTTTCCTCCTCCAATTTACCCATATCTATCAAAAAAACCACAAAATTCAGCCTCTTCTCTTAAAAGACAGCATCATGGTGGTTGATTACTCAGCTTCAATTATCTTGTCTCTCAAGGAAGGTCAAGAGTGGAGAAAAAATGTATCGTCAAAGCTAGTGGACCGTCAACAGGCGTCAAAATCGGCCCTACTCAAGACACTTGGAGCATCAACCTTGTAAGAAAGCCACCTTTTCTTACCTCTTAAGAGTTTTTTTCTTCCTTATTTGTATCCTACATGGATACTCCCATTGTAAATATCCAATTCCATTTGTAAATTAATACTAACTCTACTAACACTAACCCACTATGAAAAGTCCTATCACCTCCATTTCTCTCCTCTCTCTTTCCTCACCAACTTCTTGATAATTCCAAGCAAAAGAAATTAGATAAATTGCTGAAAATCTAACCCAACCATGGTTAGAGGAGTAACCCTACCCTTCAAAATTGCTATAAAAGGAGGGTGTAGCTAGCACAAAGGGAGAGCCATAAGCAAGAGCACTATGCTATAGCTTGAGAAGCCAAGCTCAACCTCTCTAGAAGGAGCTCTTGAGTGGAAGCTCATTGTCTTATGCATGTGCATGTGTTGTAATAGGGGATTAGCAAGGGAACTCTATGCCATTGTAAGAGAGAGAGTGATCATTCAATTGAGAGTAGGAAATCTATCATTTCTCCTACTAGTGTAAGCCCAACATTCGCTGAATCAAGGAGGGTGGATTTGGACTAAGCTTGGATACTTGTCTCCCTTCCAACGTGAAGTAATGGACAACAATGATGCGTAAGTGTCTTGGTGTTTTTTTTTGTTAAGTTCTTGATAGCTTGTCTCTGGTGTTGTCATCAATCTAGCCATAAATCCCACATACTGTAAGAGGGCGACAGGGTGGAGAGGACTCCCCTGGCCTTAAGACAGTGATTGGGGTGGCTTTTCATTGTGATGTGTTGTGGTGAAATTTACACAAGCTATGTTGAACAAATACTAATCTCACTTTGATTTGTCATGACAGATTTGTAAGAAGGCATTAGTGCAACAAGCACCCCTCCCCCTTTCTCTCTCTTTCTTAAATATATAGTTGTGTTTGCTTGATCATTGCCGATACGTTTCAAAGCAGCCCGAGCACTATCTCTCTCTCTCTCTCTCTCTCTCTCTCTCTCTCTCTCTCTCGTGTTTTAGGGTGTGAGAGTATTCCATTGGTGTTAGGGTTAGTGTAAATTCCTTGCTTGTTTGTGTGTTGCTCTAACGATTCTCCTCTTTTGCGTCCTAGTTCACTCTTAAACTAGGTGGTGCCCCTTGTGTAGTTGGGATTTGGCTGTGGGTTTGTTGTTTTGGTTTGTGTTGTGTTGTGCCCCAGCCCCATTGAGCAGCACGGGAGCCTTGAAGGGTGTCTAGAGGCCACTCTTCTTGTTGCCCGCCCCGGACCGCCTCACTATAATGCGAATGTATAATTCTAAACATTAGAAGCTATACTTTTAGATCTATTTGTTGTAGAATAGATACTAAAAGTGATATTTGATGGTTAAAATCTATCATAGCTATAATATGTGCACAAATAATAATGTTAGTTCATATATTTTGGAACATATACACATACATGAAAGTTCCTTTGGTTGTCATGAACAAATGTTCGTACCTCCATATAGACATAGAAAAGGTCCACAGGTCCACTTGGTGCTTCTTGGTTGTTATGAGATGATTCTCTTACTTCCAAATGAGGTTTAAGGTATGAAGTAGGATTCACTTCGTTGTTATCTCTTACCTCTAAGTGAATATGATGGATTACCTATAGAATTCGGTAGGTTGTGATCGAGCGAAAGCTCTTAGCTCCTAGTGAATATTAGGCATGCATAGTACTTGGGATTCAAATGGATGTTATCGAGCTCATTCTCTTACTCCTATTGATATAGAAATTAGAGACCTTAGTTATTTTAGGGTCGATTGGTTGCAACCTCTTATTCATTTTCTCCATCCTTGTCTCGCTACTTGTTAAAGATAATAATCACTGGCTTTCTCTCTATTCATTCGCAACAACTCTAAAGAAATAATTCTTTCTTGTAGCTTGTCATTATGCTCACATTGCATTTTGCACAATAACTTCAAGGCATCCAACTGCACTTGTATGGGCAGAAGAGATTCCTTTCCATAAACAACCTCATACGGTGTAAACTGTGTTGACACTCTATACGAAGTTCTATAAGCCCACAAACACTTTTCCAAGTCCAAGTCCCACTCTTTAGGATGCTCTCTAGCATACTTTGATAGCATCTTCACAATTTGACCATTGAAATTTTCTACCAACCCATTGCATTGTGGGTAGTAAGGAGAAGAATGCCTATGCTGAATTTTCAATTTCTCCATGAGAGCAGCAACAAGTTTTCCCCTAAACCCTGGTCCATGATAAAAAATGATAACCATAGGAGCTCCAAACCTGCAACACACATGTTGATATAAAAAAGAGGCCACTCTTCCTGCTGTTACATCTTTTACTGCTCTTGCCTCCACCCATTTTGTCAAATAGTCCACAGCCACAAGGATATACCTTTTGCCATTGCTGGTCCTCGGCATTGGACCTATAGCATTTAATCCCCATTTTGCAAATGCATCAAAAGACATTATAGCTTTCTGAGGCTCAGCAAAAAGCTTCCTATTTGCAAACACTTGGCATTCATGGCATGACTTGCACCAAACATAAGCATCTCTCATCATAGAGGGCCAACAATAACCTGCTCTCAAAACACGGAAGACAACCTGATCCTTGCCTTGATGGCCTGTTTCTTCATGGCAGTGCTCCAAAATTAAGCCTATCTCTTCTTTGTACGGTACTTTTCTCAAAATGCTATCCTTGACATAAAGCATGAGATCCTCACCTACCAATGTGTAGTTTCTTGCTTTTGCAACTATTCTCTTACGCCGAATATTTGACATGCCCTCTAGACAATGCCCTTTACCAAGAAATACTTCTACATCTTGCAATGATTCCCTTCTTGCATACAAGGCTTCCTTGACCTTTAAAGGAGCTACCAAGCCAACTTGTCCCTAGCCAACTCATCAACTTCTTTATTCTGCTCACGAGGAATATTCTTAAACTGTATCTTCTCAAACTCATGCAAAAGCTTCTTGATGCCATAAAACCACTTCTTCAAATTTTCTTTCTTAACATTCCATAAAGCAAGGAACTGATTCATGACTAGTAACAAATCCCCCTTTGCAATGATTCCCTTTCTGCATACAAGGCTTCCTTGACCTTTAAAGGAGCTACCAAGGTATCAACTTGTCCCTAGCCAACTCATCAGCTTCTTTATTCTGCTCACGAGGAACAGGCTTAAACTGTATCTTCTCAAACTCATGCAAAAGCTTCTTGATGCCATAAAACCACTTCTTCATATTTTCGTTCTTAACATTCCATAAAGCAAGCAACTGATTCATGACTAGTAACACATCCCCCTTTGCAATAACCCTCTTCCTTCCAAACTCAACACACTGCTTCAACCCAAGGAAAAGCGTGAGATACTCGGCCTCATTTTTACTTTCAGCTTCATCAAGATCGTAAGCTCTACAAAAGATTACATCGCGTTTTGGGTTCTTAATGACTACCCCACCACTTGCCTTTTGAAGAGCTTTCCTGTATGCACCATCAAACATCATTGTATACGCATCTATAATATCCATTTCCTCTTCATGATCATCCTTGTCAACCCTTGGGTAAGATGGAAGCTCCCCCCCCTTATGTACCACTATGTCTGCCAAGTGAGCTTTAACAGAATGATCCACTTTAAACTCGAACTCATACTCTTGAAGCTCCAAAGTCCACTTTAAGATGCACTTGCTAGGCTTCAAATGTTGTACTACATCCACCATCTATCAATCTTAAATGTTGTTTTTACGAAAGATGGGCCATAGATCCACCACTTGTCCATTTACACTAAGAATTGGGAAGTAGGTGCATCAAAGATCCACCACTTGGCCACTATAACAAAGGCTTGAAATGTGGATCTAATTATTAGTGTCTCCTAAATCCACCACTTTGCAATCTCAAATAAAGTGTGTGAAATAGGTAGAGCTTAGATTCCCTAGTGGGCCATTCTAACCAACTCTTAGAGGGTGAATGCATCCAAGATCCAACAATTGGCGATTCAAGCCAAGTTTTGGAAGGTGGGCGCAATGATTGGTGTCTTGTAAATACTCTTACAACTTTCAACAAAGTGTGTAAGAAAGGTAGACCTTAGATCCTTAGCGATTCTACCCAATTCTTGAAGGTGGGTGGATCCAAGATCTGCCACCTGGCCACTCTAACCAAATTTTTGAAAATGGATGCAATGGTTGGTTTCTCCTACATCCACCAACTTCCTATTTTTCGAAGTGAGTGCATCCAAGATCCACCACTTGGCCATTCTTACTAGACTTGTCAAGGTGGATGCAATGGTTGGTGTCTCCTACATTCACCAACTTCTTATTTTAAACAAAGTGTGTGCAATATGTAGAACTTAGATCCACCACCTGGACATTCTAACCAAGGCTTGAAGGTGGCTGCAATTTAGATCCACCAATTGGGAATTCTAACCAACTTTTGCAAGGTGGATACAATGGTTGGTTTCCCCTACATCCACCATCTATCAATTTTAAATAGTGTTTATAGAAAAGATAAACCATAGATCCACCACTTATCCATTCTAACCAAGTATTGGTAGGTGGGTGTAGAGCGTAGATCCACCACTTGGGAAGTCTAACCATGTCCTAATGTTAGGTGCATTCAACACTTGGCCATCATAACTTATAATTTTACACAATGTTTGTGGGATGAATAGATCCTAGATCCACCACTTGGCCATTTAGACTAAGAATTAGAAAGTAAGTGCATCAAATATCCACCACTTGGCCACTATAATGAATGCTTGAAATGTGGATCCAATTGTTGGTGTCTTGTACATCCACCACTTGCCAATCTGAAATAAAGTGTGTGAAATAAATAGACCTTAGATTCCTCAGTGGGCCATTCTAACTAGTTCGTAGAGGGTGATGTATCCAAGATCCAATAGTTGGCCATTCAAGCCAAGTTTTGGAAGGTGGGTACAATGGTTTGTGTCTTGTAAATCCTTCAATTTACAACTTTCAACAAATTGTGTAAGAAAGGTAGACCTTAGATCTTTAGCCAGTCTAGCCAATTACTGAAGGTGGGTGTATCCAAGATCCACCACTTGGCCATTCTAACCAGACTTTTCAAGGTGATGCAATGGTTGGTTTCTCCTACATCCACCCACTTCCTTTTTTGCAAAGTGAGTCCATCCAAGATCCACCACGTGCCATTATAACTAGATTTTTCAAGGTGGATGCAATGGTTGGTGTCTCCTACATCCACCAACTTCTTATTTTAAACAAAGTGTGTGCAATACGTAGAACTTAGATCCACCACCTCACCATTCTAACCAAGGCTTGAAGGTGGCTGCAATTTAGATCCACCACTTGGTCATTCTAACCAACTTTTGCAAGGTGGATGCATGGTTGGTTTTCCCTATATCCACCATCTATCAATCTGAAATGGTGTTTTTATGAAAGATAGACCATAGATCCACCACTTGGCCATTCTAACAAAGTATTGGTAGGTGGGTGTAGACCATGGTTCCACCACTTGGCCATTCTAACTATGTCTTAAAGTTATGTGCTTTCAACACTTAGCCATCATAACACTTGTAATTTTACACAATGTTTGTGGGATGAGTAGATCTTAGATCCACCACATGGCCATTTAAACTAAGAATTGGGAAGTAAGTGCATCAAATATCCACCACTTGGTCACTATAACAAAGGCTTGAAGCATGGATCTAATTATTGGTGTCTCCTAAATCCACCACTTTCCAATCTCAAATAAAGTGTTACGTTTTGGAAGGTGGGTGCAATGGTTGGTGTCTCCTAAATCCACCACTTTGCAATCTCAAATAAAGTGTGTGAAAAATGTAGACTTTATATTCTCCATTGGGCCATTCTAATCAACTCGTAGAGGGTGAATGGATTCAAGATCCAACAATTGGCCATTCAAGCTATGTTTTGGAAGGTAGGTGCAATGGTTGGTGTCTTGTAAATCCTCCAATTAACAACTTTCAACAAAGTGTGTAAGAAAGGTAGACCTTAGATCTTCAACAATTCTAGCCAGTTCCTAAAGGTGGGTGCATCCAAGATCCATCACTTGGCCATTCTAACCAGATTTTTCAACGTGGATGCAATGGTTGGTTTCTCCTATATTCACCAACTTCCTATTTTTAAAAGTGAGTGCATCAAAGATCCACCACTTGGAGATTCTAACCAGATTTTTCAAGGTGGATGCATTGGTTGGTGTCTCCTACATCCACCAACTTCTTATTTTAAACAAAGTGTGTGCAATATGAAAAACTTAGATCCACCACCCACCCATTCCAATCAAGGCATGAAGGTGGTTGCAATTTAGATCCACCACTTAGCCATTCCAACCAACTTCTGCAAGGTGGATGCATGGTTGGTTTCCCCTATATCCACCATCTATTAATATTACATGGTGTTTTGATGAAAGATAGACCATAGATCCACCACTTGGCCATTCTAACCAAGTATTGGTAGGTGAGTGTAGATCGTAGTTCCATCACTTGGACATTCTAACCATGTCTTAAAGTTAGGTGCTTTCAACACTTGGCAATCATAACACTTGTAATTTTACACAAGTTTTATGGCATGAGTAGATCCTAGATTCACCACTTGGCCATTTACACTAAGAATTGGGAAGTAGATGCATCAAAGATCCACCACTTGGCCACTATAACGAAGGCTTGAAACGTGGATCCAATTGTTAGTGTCTCCTAAATCCATCACTTTGCAATCTCAAATAAACTGTGTGAAATAGGTAAAGCTTAGATTCCCCAGTGGGCCATGCTAACCAACTCGTAGAGGGGGGATGCATCCAAGATCCAACAATTGGCCATTCAAGCCATATTTTGGAAGGTGGGTGCAATGGTTGGTGTCTTGTAAATCCTCCAATTTACAACTTTCAATAAATCGTGTAAGAAAGGTACACCTTAGATCCTTAGCCATTCTAGCCAAAACCTAAAGGTGGGTGCATCCAAGATCCACCACTTGGCCATTCTAATCAGATATTTCAAAGTGGATGCAATGGTTGGTTTCTCCTACATTCACCAACTTCCTATTTTTCAAAGTGAGTGCATCCAAGATCCACCACTTTATTTCTTACCAGATTTTTCAAGGTGGATGCAATGGTTTGTGTCTTCTACATCCATCAACTTCTTATTTGAAACAAAGTGTGTACAATACACAAAACTTAGATCCACCACCTAGCCAATCTAACTAAGGCTTGAAGGTGGCTATTATTTAGATCCACCACTTGGCCATTCTAACCAATTTTGCAATGTGGATACAATGGTTGGTTTCCTCTACATCCACCATCCATCAATTATTAATAGTGTTATAGGATAGATAGATCGTAGATCCACCACTTGGCCATTCTAACCAAGTATTGGTAGGTGGGTGTAGACTGTAGATCCACTACTTGGCCATTCTAGCCATGTCTTAAAGTTAGGATCCTTCAACACTTGGCCATATGTTAGAGGCTCTCCATAGCATAGGCAATCTCCCACAAATCTATCAATCCGGAAAGAGAGAGCATGACCCCGCTAGGGCTTGGAGGCATCACACAAAGAATGTGCGAGAGTGTCATCGTATGCAAAGATTGAGAGGATTCAAGAGCGTGCATCCTCCAATGAAAATAGAAATCATCCCAAATCAACTAATGCTAATCGCACATCAAGCATCAATTCAAGCAATCATCTACACACATCAAGCAACGAAGTGAAACACACTAATCTTGGAATCTCTCAAGCACAACTCTAATTACATGCATTGACAATTAAGCACACAAGATTTCATTCAAGTCGGCCACCCCAACCATGTCAATCATGGTGCCAAATCAAGTCACGCATAATCAAATTAAGCTCAAGGCTTCTTAAACCTACACACACACAAGCACACCATTAGAGGACAACTCTAATTCCTTAATCACGAGTACGCCCACTCTGCTTAATTGACATAGTTAGATAAGGACTCCACTAATCGGAGTAGCTTAGCATAAGTAAGAGTTAGATTAGAGAAGATCAACACTTCAAAACAATGAAAGAAAGTAGATAAACATGATTGACAACATAATGAAGACTAGATTAATTAAGAGAGGATTACACTAATTACATGTGATTAGCACTAGCCTTCTAAGCATGGACATTAAGCTCAAAGGCTAGGACATCAAGACCTCCTCTAGGGAGAGAGTTCTCAAAAGGACCACTCAAGAATGACCTCTCATTAAGCATAGGGCTCTTTTATAGCTTTGGACCTCAAACCCTTCAACTATGGGATAAAGTGAGCTCTCTAGCCTAAACTCATACAACTTTGGAACTCCTAAATGAGCCCAAGCCCTATACAATGAAAAGTAAATATTGAGCACTATGGCACATCCACATCTTGGTGCATAATTGGTGTAGCCGTTAGCCGCTGCTAACACTCCCCGTTCCTAATTTGGTGCACGTCCTCGTGTTCCGGTAAAGCAAGACACGGTGACATGGTAGAAAGCAAGTCCATGGAAAAATATTAAGCTGCAAAATATAAGAACAAGTAATGAGCATCAAAGGCCACCAAGAATGAACAAAACATGAAGCATAAATGAACAATCATGCAAAGTGATTTTTTGCTTCTAAAAGATGGGTCAATCATAGTAAAAAACTAGACAACATAAAGCAAAAAAATACTCAAACTATTGTGAAGATTAAACAACTTGAAATTTCAGTGTTATGCATGAAACACAAGCATTCAATTATGACCCTAGGCTAATGAAAGTTCATAAACCTACTAGCCTAAAAACTACGTGAACAATCTTAATAAATCATTCAAGTATATCATATCTATGGGCTATAAAAAAGCTCATAATCTATTAGTACATTGCCAAAGTTTTTTGAGGCTCATGGAAGTTTTGATCTAGTCATTCATTGAAAGATTAAAGCACAATCACAAGGCTACCACCCCAAGGCAAGTCTAGGTGTGACTCTCGGCTCCTTGAACCCTCAAGAAGGTGTTCAAAAAGCCTACTAGCTTACCATGGCGACGACTAACCCTTATCAGCCAGGGTGATTCCCCTCACCTACCAAGTGCCAATAAGGCGCTAGGCCTCACAAAGACACATCATAACATAGAATTTTTATTTTCATGTGCCTTAGTAACAATTTTGCTACTTTTTTGGACACTTCTTTGCTTCATGATTCTTTTTTTAGCACATTTTTTAATACTTCCTCTATGAGATACTAATGGCAATTGGACTAAACAAGACTAAAGCCTAATCATAGCCCTAGGTCATGTTAAAAGAGAATGTAGTATTAAGACTATCACTAAGATTCTAGGACTAGCAAGAAATGAACCTACATTAACCTAAGGTCAAGGCCAATTACCTATGATTTACACACCTAAAACCTAATTTTTTGATGAGTTTAATTTTCACAAAGCAAAGTGTTAAAACTTTAAAATGCCTAGCTTTCGAAAATGAAAAAAACCATAGCTTAGAAGCAAAATTTCACTTAAACCAAGCAAGAGAGTGGAGAGATGAACAAAGAGCAAAATCATGGAAGGATTACACCTATTCATGCTCTTTGAGCATCCTTGAGCAAGCATCCTTTGTGTAGAGAAGTCTCTTGATCCTTTTTATTTGCAAAAAGAAGCCTTTTGAAGCTAAGTGTAAAAACAAGCTACAAAAGCCACTTATTGAAATCCAAAAGCACACAAAAAACATCAATGAAAACCTAAAGCTAGGGTCTTGCATACCCAAATTTGCCAAAGGGAAAAAACCCACGGGGAAAAAAGTGCCTTTGGTTATGCACATGATGCTCTAAAGTAGCAAATTTATTCATACACATCATCCATGAGAGATAAAATGCTTCTACATAAGAAAATTTTACAATTTTTACCATCTCTCATGCATGATTCAAAAGTCGATTAATTTCTAGCTCAATGATGATATGGAATTTAAACTAGCCAAGAGCTGAAAATAATGCAACTTTATGAAGTGGATCTTCAAAGCCAGATTTTACAATTTAAAGCTTTCCAAAAAGTTGGCTAACAACTAGCTCAATAAATTTTACAATTTTAGAGCACACTCTATGAGCTAGAGATGACTCCAACTTGATGAAATGAAAGTGAATGGCTCTTACTAGCCAAAGTATGTACTTGAAAGCTCAAAAAGTTGGCTAAACACTAGCTCAAATGAAAAAAATTGCATTTTTAGACCAAGCTATGAGATATCATTACAATTTTAATCCCAAACAATTGGAATGGCTCTAAGTAGCCCAATATTGCAATATTTTGCAATGATGACCCTTTCTTGGATCATTTGGAATCACACATCTGCCACATCCCTTCAAAACAACTAAAAACATTAGTGCTTTTAAGCATTTGAGCATCCAATACAAGCACTAAAAGCATGCACAATTAATGCCAAGCCCAAATTTTACTATCCCATGGTCAATCAAAGAAGTTCGATTTTAGTGCTATGCAAGGATTTTACATTAAAACCAAGCACAAAAATGCAAAAGAAATGCTAAGTTTAAGCACAAAGTTCCGACCAAGCAATCACAACTCATCATTTAGTGTAACTCTCATGTGAAACCCCTATGCATGCCAAAAGAGTTTGCCATTTTAGTGCAATGAGAATTTCGATCAAGCACAACACTAGGCCACACACGAGCCAAAATGTTTTAGTGCAAGTAAGGCAATCACAAAATCATGGCTTTTCTCAATCCCACACGTTTCTCTTACATAGCAAGTATGACCTACATAGAAAAGAGAGACAAAAAGCATATGAGGAAATAATTTTCATCTCTGCAAAGGCCATCTGCCAAATTTTTATCATCGAGTAAATTGTTGCCCAAGAGCTCCATCATTTAGTGCAAAAAAATCATTTGGCATTCAAAATATGCACTAAAAGAGTCATAAGCATCGACAATCTACTGCAATCCGTGAAGTGAACCACAATACATGACATAACTTATGCACCAACGTACTCTCATGCATCTGAAGCTAGAAAAGAGAGATCGAGTTTCATGTAAATGGACACAAATGATTATCTCGAGACCTCATGCATCATTTATCATACATAACAAAATAGTGTCATCTTGAAAAGAGGGCTTCTATCTATACTCCCTGAAATGATTTATAAAATAGCAATGATTTTTTTCCATTCATTTCTTTTAATCATGAGGCTATATAAATGCCTCCGCGTGGTGTGGTGAAATGTGTGTACAGGTTGTGAGTGGGAACACTCTCCAATTGCAAGCCTTAATTTTGTTTTTTTTCTTTTTTGTTTAAATTTTCTGTTGGCAGCATCGTGGCGGCATTCTGAGGCTCGAGGAACAGCAAGAGAGAGAGTTTATGGGGGGTCAGTGCATGACCGCCTGTGCTACAGAGGCAAGTGTTGTGTGTGTGTAGTGTGTGTGTGTAGGTGTGTTGCGAGTGATCAGCCGGCTCTGAAGAAGAATCGACAGCACTGATTCCTGATGGTTGCAGCCAAAGAAAGTGGGAGTGTGTGTGCTAATGGTGGGGTCAAGCTAAAGCAGGCCAAGGCGGGGCTGGTCAGCAAGCTTTATGCAGTATGAAACTGGCGGTTCAGCGCCAATCTAGGCAAGGCAAGAATAAACGAAGGCCCAGAGAAAGCAAGCCATGCGGGGTGGAGTCTGAGGATCAGCACGCAAGGCGGGGTCTGTGGAGCCGCTGCAAGAGAGAGAGAGAGAGAGAGAGAGAGAGAGAGAGAGAGAGAGAGAGAGAGAGAGAGAGAGAGAGTGAATCTGCAGGCTTGGGGCAGGCTCGGGTGGGCTCTGCAGGGAATTCGGGACGGAGAGAATGCGCCAGATGGTATGTGTGCATGTGTATTGCAGCGCCTTTTGAGGCAAGTGGGGTGTGTGAGTGTGTTGCGTCGCTACGAGCCAAGGCGGGCTGTCGAGAAAATAGTTTGTGTGTGTGTGTGTGTGTGTGTGTGTGTGCGTGTACGTTTATGGCAGGCGAGCTACGAGCCAAGGCGTGAATTCAGGCCCGCCAGTGTGTGTGTGTGTGTGTTGTTTTGTCTTGCGCCAAAGCAAGTGGTCAGACAGTCCCTGCCGCTTTTCAATTGTTTGAATTTGATTAAAAATCTCCTCAAAGAACTGTTCCCACACTAATTGCATGTGTTCTCTTTTGAATGTGTGTGAGTTGTAGCACTCACATGGCATTATTTAAACTGCGAGTCCTATGAGCATTTGTGGCGCACAAGCTATAGCAAGTGAAGGAGTGTGTGGTAGCACAAGCTAAGTGGACTCACTACTAAAACGAGAGGAGACCATATTCTTGTTTAAAAAAGTGCCTTTTTTCATGAATAAAATACGGATTACAAAGGCATGATGATAATGTTTTTGGCCTTAATCAAACTATCATGATCTAGTCTTGACCCTATCACATAAATAGTGAAAATTGGAGTGCAATGCCCCTTCATATTTCTTCCAATCGAGGGTTACTTGATCTCACACTTTTAATTGGAAAATTTTATGCATTGAAGTCGACTTCCAATCCATCAATTGCATAAAGCACATACTTCATATAGATTATCAAACTTCCTTGACCCAATTTGAGTCCGATTTATCAATCATTGCAACTCAAGTTGCTCATATCCGCGGATATCCACAATTAGGCAAACCCAATTGGCACAAAACATAGGTCAATTCAAACCCGATTTTTAATCATTGCAAATTTAATTGCTCATATCTCAAAGCCCTAATCATCCAAACCCTATCAGATTTGTCATTTTTGTTTTTTATGGCTACACACACGTGCTTATGGCACCTCCAAATGCACAAATCATCGAAATTACTACCATATCCAATCGAATTGGCATACAACTCAATGGCAATACATAAAATCATTCTCAATTATGCGCAATTGAGTCATCTAAAATCAATCAATCAAATACACCGATCTTTTAGGCCAAATTACTCATCATAATTGGTAAAATATACCAATTATTCATTCACAATTTAGGCATAATTGGCCATTAATTAGGCACACACACCTAAATTTAGGCCGTCGATTTGTGCAAAAATTTCATTCAACACTCATTGCATTTCATCAATTGCACACTTGATCACACATACATGAGTATATACATGCTAAATTAACTCAATTTTAATAAAAAATTGATCAAATTTTAACTCAATTTAGCATTGCACACACACAAAAATTAGGTGCACAAATCCTTCTTTTTTTTTGCTCAATTAGTAACGAAATTAGGCCAATTCCTAATGCTTGCACACACATTTATTGCAAAATCATCAATCTACAAGCATTTAGGTGTCCTATTTGATTACAATTTCATTCCAATTAGGCATAAATTCCATCAATTAGGCACACACACCTAATTTTAGCAATGATTTAACAACTCAATGGGATCAACCTAATCAATCAAAAATTGAACGGAGTAGGTCAATCCACTTACAATTGATTGCTTGCTCGCTTAGTCCTTGCTCCTCGCGTAGACACTCCATTGCACACACATGTGTGCCACTCCGATTCGTTGATCAAAACATTGACCAAAATCAACACTCAATCACATGATTAGGCATAGATTAGAGCAATTAAGAGTGATGATCCTCCTCAATTAAGGGGATTTAGCATACATTCCAAATCAAAATTAGTGGTTAGGTTAGCACAATTAGTATGAAATTAGCATGAATGGCATGCAAAATTAGTAAAGGTTAGTGAAAAAGTAGCAAAATCAAAAGAGAATTTAGGGGTTTTTGGGGTAAAATGACTCTATAAACATCCAATTAAACCTAATTACACTACACACAAATCAAATCCTACCTAATTACAAGAAATCGGTAATCAAATTATTCTTATCTTTTGCAACCTCAACTCCACTAGCGTAGACAACCCGTCCCCGACAGCGGCGCCAATGTTAGAGGCTCGCCATAGCATAGGCAATCTCCCACAAATCTATCAATCCGGAGAGAGAGAGAGCATGACCCGGCTAGGGCTTGGAGGCATCACACAAAGAATGTGCAAGAGCGTCATTGGATGCAAAGATTGAGAGGATTCAAGAGCGTGCATCCTCCAATGCAAATAGAAATCATCCCAAATCAACTAATGCTAATCGCACATCAAGCATCAATTCAAGCAATCATCTACACACATCAAGCAACGAAGTGAAACACACTAATCTTGGAATCTCTCAAGCACAACTCTAATTACATGCATTGACGATTAAGCACACAAGATTGCATTCAAGTCGGCCACCCCAACCATGCCAATCATGGTGTCCAAATCAAGTCACACATAATCAAATTAAGCTCAAGGCTTCTTAAACCTACACACACACACAAGCACACCATTAGAGGACAACTCTAATCCCTCAATCACTAGTACGTCCACTCCGCTTAATCGACAGATTTAGATAAGGACTCCATTAATCGGAGTAGCTTAGCATAAGTAGGAGCTAGATTAGAGAAGATCAACACTTCAAAACAATGAAAGAAAGTAGACAAACATGATTGACAACATAATGAAGACTAGATTAATTCAGAGAGGATTACACTGATTACATGTGATTAGCACTAGCCTTCTAAGCATGGACATTAAACTCAAAGGCTAGGCCATCAAGACCTCCTCTAGGGAGAGATTTCTCAAAAGGACCACTCAAGAATGACCTCTCATTAAGCATAGGGCTCTTTTATAGCTTTGGGCCTCAAACCCTTCAACTATGGGATAAAGTGAGCTCTCTAGCCTAAACTCATACAACTTTGGAACTCCTAAATGAGCCCAAGCCCTATACAATAAAAAGTAAATATTGTGCACTATGGCACATCCACATCTTGGTGCATAATTGGTGTAGCCGTTAGCTGCTGCTAACACCATGATTTGTAATTTTACACAATTTTTGTGGGATGAGTACATCCTAGATCCACCACTTGTCCATTTAGACTAAGAATTGGGAAGTAGATGCATCAAAGATCCACCACTTGGCCACTATAACGAAGGCTTGAAACATGGATCCAATTGTTGGTGTATTCTAAATCCACCACTTGCCAATATCAAATAAAGTGTGTGAAATAGGTAGACCTCAGATTCCCTAGTGGGCCATTCTAACATACTCCTAGAGGGTGAATGCATCCAAGATCCAATAGTTGGCCATTCAAGACAAGTTTTGGAAGGTGGGTGCAATGGTTGGTGTCTTCTAAATCTTCCAATTTACAACTTTTGTCAAAGTGTGTAAGAAAGGTAGACCTTAATTCCTTAGCCATTCTAGCCAATTCCAAAAGGTGGGTGCATCCAAGATCCACCACTTGGCCATTCTAACCAGATTTTTCAAGGTGGATGAAATGGTTGGTTTCTCCTACATCCACCAACTTCCTATTTTTCAAAGTGAGTGCATCTAAGATCCACCACTTGGCCATTCTAACCAAATTTTCCAAGGTGGATACAACGGTTGGTATCTCCTACATCCACCAACTTCTTATTTTAAACATCATGTGTGCAATACGTGGAACTTAGATCCACCACTTGGCCATTCTAACCAATCTTGAAGGTGGCTGCAATTTAGATCCACCACTTGGCCATTCTAACCAACTTTTGCAAGATGGATACAATGGTTGGTTTCCCCAACGTCGGCCATCTACCAATTTTAAATAGTGTTTATAGGAAAGATAGACCATAGATCCACCACTTGGCCATTCTAACCAAGTTGTTTCTCCTACATCCACCAACTTCCTATTCTAAACAAAGTGTGTGAAATATGTAGACCTTAGATCCACCACTTGATCATTCTAATCAAGTTTTGAAGGTGGCTACAATTAAGAATTACCACTTGGTCATTCTAAACAAAGCTTACAAGGTGGATGCAATTGTTGGTTTCTCTTACACCACCAACTTCCCATTTTAAACACGTGTGTGTAATATGTCCTTAGATCCACCACTTGGACATTCTAACAAAGTATTGGTAGGTGGGTATATCCATGATCCATGTATTGGTAGATGGGTGCATCTATCATCCACCACTTGGCCATTCTAACCATGTCTTAAAGCTAGGTACATTCAGCACTTGGCCATCATAACACTTGTAATTTTACACAATGTTTGTGGGATGAGTAGATCCTAGATCCACCACTTGGCCATTTAGACTAAGAATTGGGAAGTAGGTGCATCAAAGATCCACCACTTGGCCATTATAATGAAGTCTTGAAACATGGATCCAATTTATAACCTTGAACTAAGGGTGTAAGAAAGGTAGACCTTGGATCCTTAGCCATTCTAGCCAATTCCTGAAGGTGGGTGCATTCAAGCACCACCTGGCTATTCTAGCTAGATACATTCTTGGCACTTCAAATAAAGTGAAAGGTACATCTTAGATCCACCACTTGGCCATTCTAGCGAGGTCTTGAAACGTGGATGCAGTTGTTGGTGTCTTCTATATCCACCACTTGTCCATTCTTAGCACTCTTTTCCTGACCTTAGATCCACCACTTGGCCATTCTAACCAAGTGCTCGAAGGTAGATGCAATGGTTGGTGTCTCCTAGATCCACCTCATTAGAATTTTGAATAAAGTGAATTCAAACTTCCCATGCAAATTCAAAATTTCCCTCTCAAATTCAAATTTTTCTGCCTAAATTCAAATTACTAGGCTTTACTTCATATTTTGCCGCTAGAATTCAAAATTTCCCACCTAAATTTAAAGTTTCTTGCAGAGTGAAACTCAAACCTGAGATCCACCTTGACCCGAAACCATAGGGCCATCTAGCAGCCTAGGTGAAATGAATATGGTAGCTGGTCTCCTAGATCCACCTCATTGGAATTTTGAACAAAGTGATTTCAAAATTTTCCACGCGAATTTAGCTTTTCCCATTCAAATTCAAATTTTATCGCTTGAGTTCAAATTTTCCCGCTTCAGTTTGAATTTTACCGCCTGAATTCAAATAACCATGCTCTAGTTCAAAAAAAAATTGCAGAAATTTTCCCTCTCAAATTCAAATTTTCCCGCCTAAATCCAAAGTTTCTTACAGAGTGAAACTCAAACCCGAGATCCACCACTTGGATAACCTTATTATACAAGCACTTGTGAAGAAAATATATAAGACCATGCCTCATGGAGATGTTACATCACGAGAGTAAGTTCCACTTCTTGTACAATCTCAATTTAAACCCGAATTTCAATCCCAAACCCTAGGGCCAACTAGCAGCCTAAGTGAAATTAACATGATAGCTGGTCTGTCTTTATGTATAGATCTTTTCTCATTTTATCCCACTAGGTCTTTGTCACCAAGCTATAATAAATATGTTGAGAGCCGCCCCTTGAAAGTCAAAGTTTGGGACGTATTGGATAGAAAGAAGCACAATACCAAATCATACCTCTGTACAAGAATCAGCCTCACGGAAACTCACAAGTAAGTCTACTCAAACTTACACTATCGTGTATATTATTGTTTTCACCTATAGGTATGTACATTTAAGTATGTACATTATTGTTTTCACCTAAAAGTATGTACGTTTTTTGTTTTTTGTTTTCTCTGTTTTGCTGTTTAAGTACATTATTGTTTTTTGTTTTTTGTTTTCTTTGTTTTGCTGTTTAAGCACAATACCAAATCATACCTATGTACAAGAATCAGCCTCACGGAAACTCACAAGTAAGTCTACTCAAACTTACACTATCGTGTATATTATTGTTTTCACCTATAGGTATGTACATTTAAGTATGTACATTATTGTTTTCACCTAAAAGTATGTACGTTTTTTGTTTTTTGTTTTCTCTGTTTTGCTGTTTAAGTACATTATTGTTTTCACCTAAAAGTATGTACGTTTTCTATATTATGTTTTCTATGTTTTACTGTTTAAGTATATACATTATTGTTTTCACCTAATCTGAATTAGTATCCAAAACTGAATGAAAACAACAAAACATCAAAACATAGAAAACAAAAAACAGAGAGAGGGAGAGAGGGGTGAACCTTTGAAAATCTCTCCTCTTTTGAGCATGATGATTGTTTTGTTTTTCCGCGATGATGGTCTCTTGCAGTGTCTACCTTTTGCAGCAACCTCGTATCTCGTATGCGCCGATGGTCCCCTACACGATCTTCTTGATGGCGACTTCTCTACGTGTACATATGCATCTCGTGTGTGTGTTATTTGTGTGGATTCTCTGTAACCCTAGACCTCTGTGAGCGTAACTCTGTGCGTGTTTGTTTTTTCTGTGTTTGATAGGGTTCACTTACAAAAATTCCATGTAAGCTATATTATCCCCTTTTATATTAGTAAAGTGATTTTGTTGAAAAGAGACAAAACAATATGATTTTCTCTGCTAAAAACTTCTTGACCCCGCTTGGGGCGCTACCCCAACACCCGCGAGGCCTACCGCCCCTCGACCTTGCTTGGGGCGTTGCCCCAAACCCCACAGGGGCTGCTGCCCCTCGACCTTGCTCGGGGCATTGCTCCGAACCGCACATGGACTGCCACCCCTCGACCCTACTCGGGGTGTTTTCTCGAACCCCACAGGGACTGCCACCCCTTGACCCCGCTTGCGACGTTGCCCCAAACCCCACGGGGGCTGCCACCCCTCGACGTTGCTCGGGGGGTTGCCCCGAACCCCACAAGGGCTGCTGCCCCTTGACCGTGCTTGGGGCGCTGCACCAAACCCCACTCTTAACTCTTGTTGCACCACGCTATTCCACTTTCTCAATTGTGGTCTACCTTAGATAAACTATGTATCTAGAACCCAGTCTCTTTCCTTGCTTCACAACTCATTCATGATAATCAACATAAATAGATGGTAGAAAATGACTCTATTTTGGAGCTCAGAACTCAAAATTTTCCTTGGACATTCACCATATCTGCAACATGCCTAAACTATGCTCAAAGCTATTCTAGTCATAAAAAGCTTGGAGGTTTTTGTTTCAAATTTCACCAATTGTTGAATCTTTCTTTATCAAGAGAAACAAGGGCTAGGTCGTGCAATAATTCACCTTGAACCTTGCCCCAAAACTTGAGTCCACCACAATTCCAAGACATAATCTAATATAGCAAGGTGTCTTCTATTTGAAATCCACCACTTAGTCCACCACTACTCCAACCCTGTTCTCATTCAACTTTGACATTAAAAAGCAATGTTTCTTTCTTGTAGTACACCTTTGCCATTTCCCATCAAAGCTAGGTCCACCACTTGTCAAAGCGCGACTCTTACATAGGGTGGGGGTTTTGGTTTCAAGATTCACCACTTGTCCTTCTTCAAGCAAGTACTTCTTTGACTTTACGAGGCTACTAGCTCATCTAGTAGTTCACCTTGAGCATTGGCCATTAAAACTATGTCGACCACTCCTCCAAGCTTCCATTGAATAAAGCAAGGGCTGCTCGGATATTGAGAAGAAAAGCCCTACTATCAACCTTGCTTCCATTGAAACAAGAAAGTGCTACTTGGACATTGGGTAGCAAGGCCCTATAATAGTTCACCTTGTACATTAACAAGGTCCACCACTTGTCCAAGATTTACTCTCATATAGAAAGGGACTTTTGGTTTCAAGATCCATCACTTGTCCAACCATACTTCCAAAGAAAGAAGCAAGACATACTTGGACATTAGGAACCAAGATCCTACACCACCTTGGACACTGGCCATTAAAACTAGGTCCACCACTTGTCCAAGATTTACTCTCATATATAAAAGGTACTTCTAGTTTCAAGCTCCACCACTTGTCAAACCTTACTTCCATTAAAAGAAGCAAGAGATACTTGTACATTGAGAATCAAGGCACTACAAAATTTCACCTTGTACATAAACTAGGTCCACAACTTCTCCAAGCTTTACTCTCATATAGAAAGTGACTTTTGGTTTTGAGATCCATCACTTGTCCAGCCATACTTCTATTGAAAGAAGCAAGAGATACGTGGACATTGGGAACCAAGATACTACACCACCTTAGACACTAGCCATTAAAGCTAGGTCCACCACTTTTCAACCTTTATTCTCATGTATCAAAGTGACTTCTAGTTTTAAACTTCAAGTCCACTTGTCCAACCTTACTTCAATTAAAAGAATCAAGGGCTACCTGGACATTGAGAAGCAATTCCCTACAGTAGTTCACCTTGTACATTAACTAGGTCCACCACTTGTCCAAGCTTTACTCTCACATAGAAAGGGACTTTTGGTTTTGAGATCCATTACTTGTCCAACCATACTTCTATTGAAAAAAGCAAGAGATACTTGGACATTGAGAACAAAGATTCTACACCACCTTAGATACTGGCCATTAAAACTAGGCCCACCACTTGTACAAGCTTTACTCTCATATATAAAAGGGACTTCTGGTTTCAAGCTCCAGGTCCAAATGTCCAACCTTACTTCCATTAAAAGAAGCAACATAGGGCTACTTGGACATTGAGAAGTAAGGCCCTAGAATAGTTCACCTTGTACATTAATTAGGTCAACCACTTGTCTAATCTTTATTCTCATATAGAAAGGTACTTTTCCTTTTGAGATCCATCACTTGTCCAACCATACTTCCATTGAAAGAAGCAAGACCAACTTGAACATTTGGAACCAAGTATCTAAATCACCTTGGACACTGTCCATTAAAACTAGGTCGAACACTTGTCCAAGCTTTATTCTCATGTACAAAAGGGACTTCTGTTTTCAAGCTCGAGGTCCTCTTTTCCAACCTTACTAGCATTAAAAGAAGCAAGGGCTACTAGGACATTGAGAAGCAAGGTCCACCACTTGTCCAAGATTTACTCTCATATAGAAACATAAATTTTATTTTGAGATCCATCACTTGTCCAACCATACTTCCATTGAAAGAAGCATGAGATATTTGGAAACTTGGAACCAAGATCCTACACCACCTTGGACACTGGCCATTAAAACTAGGTCCACCACTTGTACATGCTTTATTCTCATATATAAAAGGGACTTTTAGTTTCAAGCTCCAGGTCCACTTGCCCAGCCTTACTTCCATTAAAAGAAGCAAGGGCTACTTAGACATTGAGAACCAAGGCCCTACAATAGTTCACCTTGTACATGAACAAAGTCCACCACTTGACCAAGCTTTACTCTCATATATAAAGGGAATTTTGGTTTTGAGATCCATCACTTTTCCAACCATACTTCCATTGAAAGAAGCAAGAGATACTTGGACATTGGAAACCAAGATCGTACAGCACCTTGGACACTGGCCATAAAGAACTAGGTCCACATCTTGTACAAGCTTTACTCTCATATATAAAAGAGACTTCTGGTTTCAAGATCCACCACTTGTCCAACCTTACTTCCATTAAAAGAAGCAAGGGCTACTTGGACATTGAGAAGCAAGGCCCTACAATAATTCACCTTGTACATTAACTAGGTCCACCACTTGTCCAAGCTTTACTCTCACATAGAGAGGGACTTTTGGTTTTGAGATCCATCACTTGTCCAACCATACTTCTATTGAAAGAAGCAAGAGATACTTGGACATTGGGAACAAAGATCCTACACCACCTTAGACACTGGCCATTAAAACTAGGTCCACCACTTATCCAAGCTTTACTCTCATATATAAAAGGTAATTCAGGTTTCAAACTCGAGATCCACGTGTCCAACCTTACTTCCATTAAAAGAAGCAACTTAGGGCTTCTTGGACATTGAGAAGTAAGGCCCTACAATAGTTCACATTGTACATTAACTAGGTCCACCACTTGTCTAAGCTTTACTCTCATATAGAAAGGTACTTTTGCATTTGAGATCCATCACTTGTCCAACCATACTTCCATTGAAAGAAGCAAGACCAACTTCAACATTTGGAACCAAGATTCTCAACCACCTTGGACACTGGCAATTAAAAGTAGGTCCACCACTTGTCCAATCTTTATTCTCATATATAAAAGGGAATTCTAGTTTGAAGCTCCAGGTCCACTTTTCCAACCTTACTACCATTAAAAGAATCAAGGGCTACTTGGACATTGAGAAGCAAGGCCCTACAATATTTCACCTAGTACATTAACTAGGTCCACCGCTTGTCCAAGCTTTACTCTCATATATAAACGGAATTTTGGTTTTGAGACCCATCACTTGTCCAACCATACTTCCATTGAAAGAAGCAAGAGATACTTGGGCATTGGGAACCAAGATCCTATACCACTTTGGATAGTGGCCATTAAAACTAGGTCCACCACTTGTCTAGGCTTTATTCTCATATATAAAGGGGACTTTTGGTTTCAAGCTCTAGGTCCACTTGCCCAACCTTACTTCCAATAAAAGAAGCAAGGGCTACTTGGACATTGAGAAGCAAGGCCCTACAATAGTTTAAATTGTACATTATTTAGGTCCACCACTTGTCCAAGCTTTACCCTCATATAGAAATGGACTTTTGGCTTTGAGATCCATCACTTGTCCAACCATACTTCCATTGAAAGAATCTAGAGATACTTGGACATTGGGAACCAAGATCCTACACTGCTGAGGACACTAGCCATTAAAACTAGGTCCACCTCTTGTCCAAGATATACTCTCATATATAAAAGGGAATTTTAGTTTCAAGCTCCACCACTTGTCCAACCTTACTTCCATTAAAAGAAGCAAGGGCTTCCTGGACATTGAGAACCAAGGCCCTACAATAGTTCACCTTGTATATTAACTAGGTCCACCACTTGTCCAAGATTTATTGTCATATAAAAAGGGACTTTTGGTTTTAATATACATTATATGTCCAACCATACTTCCATTGAAAGGAGCAAGAGATACTTGGACATTGGGAACCAAGATGCTACACCACCTTGGACATTGGCCATTGAAACTAGGTCCACCATTTGTTCAAGCTCTTATCTCATATATAAAAGGGACTTTTGGTTTCAAGCTCCAGGTCCACTTGTCCAACCTTACTTCCATTAAAAGTGGCAAGGGCTACTTGGACATTGAGAAGCAAGACCCTATAATAGTTCACCTTGTACATTAACTATGTCCACCACTTGTCCAAGCTTTACTCTCATATAAATGGACTTTTGGTTTTGAGATCCATCAGTTTTCCAACCATACTTCCATTGAAAGAAGCAAGAGATACTTGGACATTGGGAACCAAGATCCTACACTCCCTTGGACACTGGCCATTAAAACTAGGTCCACCACTTGTCCAAGATTTACTCTCATATATAAAAGGGATTTCTGGTTTCAAGCTCCACCACTTGTCCAACCTTACTTCCATTAAAAGAAGCAATGCTACTTGGACATTGAGAACCAAGTCCCTATGTGAGGACAATGGTAGGACCAGTCCGGGCCAAGGGCCAAGACGAACATGCAGTCAAGGGGGTCCCAATATTTAGAAGGCCAAGGGCCTATATAGGGCATGGCTGGGTGGTGATGAGCATGTTCAGTTCCCCTGTCCTTTCACTGGTATCACAACAAGGTGGAGAGGAGGAAGGAGGGTGGAGCCATGACATGGAGAAAGCATGGTTATCTTCTGTCTCTCCCTCTCTCTCGGATTTTTTCTCTCCCTCTCTCGTTCGTGGACCTTGGCATGGCAGAGCATGGCTTTCGCCAAGGAGGGGGGCATGACCCACGGGGGTGCAAAAGGGTTGCATGGCCGATTGCATGGTGGGAAAGGTAGCTTGAAGGCCTCTTGCATGGAGGATGATGAAGAAGAGGGCCGCGCGGGCACCGTCCCCTGCATATCGGGTCCACCTTTGGCGACTTCAGAGAATCGAATGGCGCTACTTCCAAACAAGAGCGCCATGCCATTGTCCTGCATTTTCGACACGCTCGCAAGCCCCGGGGATGACCCCATTGCCCCCTGCATTCTTGTTTTCCCATGCGTTGTAGCGGCAGCATGCCATGGCAGCTTACAGTTTATGTAAATTAATTTTCTTTTAAAGTAAAATTGCCCTACATTTAACCACCCCCAATTAGGGATGTTGGCCCACGGGTTATGAAAGCTTCGGACCAGTATGGGAGTTGAACCATGGCAGCCAGATACGCACACCCGAGTTAAACCAATAGGGTATAGCACATGGTGCAGGGTATGTTGCAGTTTTGTAAGGACACGAATAGCACAAAGGGCGAGTCTGCAGCGTTTCAAAGAAGGATGGTAAGCACATACATCATGAAGTCGACGGCTCATGCCACTTTGCGAATCCATCGGCATGATGTGAGGACATCATGACCATGGAATTAACCTCGTGTTTAGAAGCTGTCAATCACATGAAATCAGAAATTTGGATGCCACTCATGTGGCAAGGAAGCTCCTCGGTTTCGGGAAGCAATCTACACATAAATAACAAATGACCAGCTTTTCATCCAATTGGAGATTCATCCAAATGCCACTGATTAAGTTTGACATGCAAGGGAGGTATGGATCTCAATAAAGTTTACAATTTTCGTATTTGACTAAAGTTTTCAGGAAACACATGCACGAATGGTTAACGGTTTCGAGGTTGCTGCCAATTGGTACTATTATTCAATTGCATTCAGGAAAGTACATGCAATGCATGCAATGGGTAAGTATGTATCTAGATGCCTTGGGTACGGCATTTTGCTCGACAAAGCACTTACCTAGCAAGTAAGGGCAATACTTACGTATATCCAATGACAACGTAATCAAGCCAAAGCAGGTACACAGTACATATTTTGCAAGTTTTTTTGCTTTTCATTACATGGAGCCAATTCAGCAAGGTCGATTATTAGTAAATGCTCAACAACGTCGACTTTCTTTTGCTCTGTAAATTGGCAAGCATATCTCTATGCTATGAGCATAAAAGTATTTATGTGAAGCACGGCTTTTCTAATTGCTCAATTTCCTATTGATACTTTGCACGTTTGGAATATGCTATGAGCATACATAATGGGGAAGGAATAGGCAAGGTGTTTGCAGGTGGATTCAATTTTGTAGGTTATGGCCTTATGTACCAGACGAGTGTATAGGACATACAAGGGCGTCTGTGAAGATATGGCTATGGGCCGTTTTGGAATGAGTTTTTCTCCCAACTTTCATGACAACTGGTTGTAGCAACAACGATCAATTTAGCCAAGTTTAAGTTTTTCCTGTTTCTTCCTATTTACGCTTTACTTGGCAATTACTATCATTCTGCAAAGCAAAGTGCTTTGGCAATTTTATAGGAAGCACGGCTTTAGGGAACTGGAAAAATAGGGGATATCAGCTCACATAATCCCTACCAGTTTAAATTGTGCAAGATACTTACAGTTCTGGTTCTCACGGTTGAGGCCATCACTCTGCGCAAGAGCTTACCATTCTTTATGCAAGGCATGCTAGTGACGTGAATTCAATTCTGCCGCTTCATGCATTACGCTTCTGCTAACACACTCGCAACTCTATCACGGACAGAGTACGGATGGATTGTTTGTTGCTATCAACACTCAACAATACTAAAAATAACCTACAATTTCGTCTAGATTCACCGGCAAGGTGCCCCTTTCAAGTCATCCTCCTACAGTCACGACCCTACACGGTAGATGGTCAAGATTTAACTTGTGCTTTCTGTTGCCTCTCTTGATGAGAGCGTCATACAGACAGATTGTGGAATGCTTTTAGGATAAGCTGCAATTCAGGCATAAGATGTCTAAGAGCACACATTCTGGGCACACACTCTACATATTTAAGGAAATTTTCTCAGCCCAACATGCTCTTCTTTTCTCTCTTTTTCTTATTTCTTTCAAGAATAACGAAACTCTTCTAAGAAGCTTTTGATACATATTCTGCTCATGAGTCAGCTTGAGCCAAGGTGCTCTAACTCACAGCTAGCACGTGGCTAAGATGCTACTCAAATTAGTCTTCATCGGTTCATCGATTGAACACTATTTTGCATAAGGGCTATGAGCCAAACAAGCTAAGAGCCAGTGTTAAACCTAGGATAAGATCCACTTGTTGGTATTCCTTGGACGATTGTTCTCAAGATTGAAGAGCACTACCTAATGGAGTACACATTGACGTTAATTGACAAGCAAGAATCTTGTCATTACGGATATTTAGGGTGTCATTTTTGCACTACATGTTTTTAGTGCGACGCTCTAGTAAGTTTTTGATAATCTTACACTCACACCAGCTGCTCTCTACCACGGAGTATAGATGCAGCAATCAGTTGTGACAGCATGGTTGTCCATAAGAGCTCAGTAGTTCACTTGTGTGGATTTCCTGCTCTATCTCTAGCACTACGGCGTGTCTATGGACATACTGTTTTGAGGTAAGACCCGACGGGTGATTGTTACATCACCCCATAGGCATTAAGGATCACAGTTTGATCTGCATTGAGGATCACAATTGATCTCTCCCAGTTATACTTTCAAGGAGAGAATTCTGCAATCTACTACACACGGTAGCAGACGGACACACTTCTCAAGTTGATTCCAATCATTCTATACACGACTGACTATGTTGTTTTACCGTTATCTACTAGCTGAGCAGTTTCTACAAAGAAGCTTACCAAGGAGTTGAGTATGTAGATTCTAATTCAAGGGCTTGGGTTGCAAAGGCAACAACCAAGGTTTCCAGTGCAATACTGTTTGTTTTTCAGGTAGGGGACGTGCTCCTCTCCATTTGCATACAGGTAAGTGTACATTATGTTATTGCATTTGCATACATGTAAGTGTACAGTATGTTATTGCATTTGCATACAGGTAAGTGTACTGATTTGGTGTCAATTCCATGTTTAGTATGCTTCTCTTGGTGTTTCAAGACGTCTACATACGCTTGAATATTACAGACCCATGCCAAGGGCATGTCGGCACAAAGTATTTTGGGCCAAGTGTCCAATCTATCTTCCTGCCTTCTGCAATTATGAACCTACTTGTAGGGTTCAATTTGGCACATGTTGTCACATGGGATACAACATGGTCTAGGAACTCAAGGAGTTTGGTTTAGCCAGTGGAGCAAGACTAACGAGGGTTCCTCTCACTCCCGTCGTAGAGTGTTTGCAGTTATCTCCACACACAAGTACATCTTAAACTTGAAGGATGTTCCTTTTTACACATCCTTACATGAGACATATTCCACATGTGGAGAATATGAGTCTCCGGACTGACACTGGCGCCATTATTTCAATTATGTGTCACGACAAAGTCCCTAGGTACTGGTCACATTTTTTTTCTGGACCATTTTTAGCACGACGTATCAGGAGCAATTTCATGGGCCAGAAATTGTCGGATACTTAGAATGACTTGTTAAAGCACAAGTACTGCTAAACAACATTACAGATGGTTGTTTTTACATATAGCAAGGCTATAAGTTGTTAATGAAAAAGTTTCATTGTCTGTACCTAGAAGTGATCAATGTGTTACCTTATATTGCCATTCAGACGTTTCAGCAAGGCTTGCAAAAGATTGCAACTGAAAGTATTTAGTCTCTTTTCAAAACTATTTACATTCTTCTTTAATGTGTGCTACGCGCATCACATTTTGCCATAAGTATTGGCAAGGCTCATTATGGATATACAGGTTCGAGTTAGTTTTTGCTAAATGCATGCACACTAGGTGTTATGGGCCCTAGTGTTTAGCAAAGGCTGACTTGGAATGGCATGCATATTCCTCAGGTTGTTGCTTATGAAGCATTTTGCACTCTTTGTGCACTATCTCTATGAGATAACTTCTGGGTCTACTAATCACCAATACAGGTCATGGCTAGGTTTGGGAGTTTTTAGTCCGTGAGGAAAACACACCTCAATACTGTCAGTTATCCAAGGGGATAGGAAGATTACAAAGAGTAATCTTATGCTAAAGGATCTGCTTTCATACGTCAAGGACTTACCAGGTGTGATGACAAAGTATGTTGGCAAGTAACCTTCAGTAGGGATGAACATGTAGTTCTTTGTGTTCCAAACTATTCAAAATTATAACATGAGGACATTCCCTATCTACGGACTTTTCAAGATACTCAGGCGAGTAGGAAATCTGGCTCACAACTGCATGGAAAGTTACGCCAAGGTTTACATGAATTATTCCAGTACCTTCAGAAGATCTGAAAACTGGTTATGCTTTTGGACAACTCTTAGTTGTGGCTACTAGGTCCACCACTTCTCCAAGATTTACTCTCGTATAGAAAGGGACTTCTAGTTTTGAGATCCATCACTTGTCCAACCGAACCTCCATTGAAAGAAGCAAGAGATACTTGGACATTGGGAACCAAGATCCTACACCACCTTGGACACTGGCAATTAAAACTAGCTCCACCATTTATGCAAGCTTTACTCTCATATATAAAAGAGACTTCTGGTTTCAAGCTCCATCACTTGTACAACCTTGCTTCCATTAAAACAAGCAAGGGCTACTTGGACATTGAGAAGCAAGTCCCTACAATAGTTCACGTTGTATATTAACTAGGTGCACCACTTGTCCAAACTTTACTCTCATATCGAAAGGGAATTTTGGTTTTGAGATCCATCACTTGTCCAACCATACTTCCTTTGAACGAAGCAAGGGAAACTTATATGCCCACTTATGCAAACAGAACTAACATTTAGAACGTATCAATCGGCCATTATTCACGAATAAAACAAATGTTGAATAATGAATCATGCAACCCATGTAAAGCTTAGAAAAGTGGTGGACCTAGTTAATGTACCAGATGAACTATTGTAGGGCCTTGCTTCTCAATGTCCATGTAGCCCTTGCTTCTTTCAATGGAAGTAAGGTTGGACAAGTGGACCTAGAGCTTGAAATCAGAATTCCCTTTTATATATGATAGTAAAACTTGGACAAGTGGTGGACCTAATTGTAATGTCCAGTGTACAAGGTGGTGTAGGATCTTGGTTCCCAATGTCCAAGTATCTCTTGCTTATTTCAATGGAAGTATGGTTGGACAAGTGATGGATATCAAAACCAAAAGTCCCTTTCTATATGAGAGTAAAGCTTGGACAAGTGATGGACCTAGTTAATGTACAAGGTAAACTATTGTAGGGCTTTGGTTCTCAATGTCCTAGTAGCATTGCTTCTTTTAATTGAAGTAAGGTTGGACAAGTTGTGGAGCTTGAAATAAGAAGTCCCTTTTATATATGAGAGTAAAACTTGGACAAGTGTTGGACCTAGTTGTAATGGCCATTGTCCAAGGTGGTGAAGGATCTTGGTTCCTAATGTCCAAGTATCTCTTGCTTTTTTCAATGGAAGTATGGTTGAACAAGTGATGGATCTCAAAACCAAAAGTCCCTTTATATATGAGAGTAAAGCTTGGACAAGTTTTTGGAATGCAAACATTGTGGGCATAAGTGGCACGGCAACACAACTTGCATAAAACAACATTTATTTGGCACTAGTCCCAATGTGAAAGTAGTGGAGCACCACCTAACGACATATGGGTCCATTTTGCAGGGTATGTAAAGAAATGCAAATAGGCAGGACTTCTTCCTAAGAGATAGAAGGGTATGACAGGTGCGTCATCTGTCAACATAGAAGAAGTGAGTGTGGATCAAGAAGACATGCGAGCTAACCAAGGACGTGGAACATTGATTAATGTCATGGTAATTTGTCCCAAAGGTGCAATGTTTTTGGAGGCCATTGATACCTCATCAAAAGAGAAGACATATCTCTACTTGACAAAGCTATATGAGCCAATTGGGTGGACCAAAGAATGTGACAGCTATCTTTATAGATAATGCTTCAAACTACAACGCAGCGGGTTTAGCCATTATGGAAAAGTACTCAAAAATTACAGGGATTGCATGTGCAACTCACACCCTAAAATTTACTTCTAATGGATATGGGAAGATTATCATTCATAAAATAGGTTCTTATTGATGCCAATCACATAGTCAAGTTTATACGGGAACATCAGTTTACATATGCTTTCTTTCGCTCCAAGTCTCCGCAAAAAGTACTTCAAATTTTTTGTGCCGCACGGTTCGCTACATCATACTATGTTTTGAATAATCTCATTGCAGTGCAAGTGTCTCTTATAGAAACTATTGCAAATTGTCATTGGGAGGCTTGGCTCAGCAAGTATCCAAGCCATCGTGAAGCAGCTAAAAAATGTGTGTCCTTGGTGCAATGTCCTCTCTTTGGTGGAACATTGACAAACTTGTTGGGGTTAGTAATCCCTATGTGGAACTACTAAGGGTTGTCAACACAGATAAGTTTGTCATTGGTAAGGTTTATTGGATCATGTCTAAGGCATTGCGTCAAACCAAAGAATACAACCACTATAGTGCAAGAGAGAGATCACAAATCGTGCATATTGTGGAAAAACGATGGGGTCAAATGCACACCCCATTGCATGGTGCTGCATTTGTCTTGGATCCAAATTTCCAGATGAATAGACAAGCCTCCAACAAAGAGGTGATGAGAGACTTTAGAAACATATGCTCGCAGTTGTTGCCAGGCGACGATGGCATGGATGCATTCCAACAGAGGGTGGATTATGCCAATAGGGAAGGAAATTTCGGAGATCCTTGGGTTCTTAATAACGTTAAAAATATTTCAGGCCCAGTATGGTAAAAAGAATATGGACGAGACGTAGTTGAGTTACAACACATGGCGACCAGGGTGCTTTTGGTCGCAGGATCCAGTGGTAGTTTGAGTGCAATTGGTCTTCTTATGACTTTGTGCACTCAAAGCACAAAAATTTCTTAAGTCCTTCTCATGCTGCAAACTTGTGTACATCTCTTATAACATGCGTCTTCTTCATGCACCCACAAAGATAGACACACGTGCGATCAAAGTACACTTTGGAGTGCTTCAAACTCATGAAACTGTGGCTGAACAGAGATGTAGCAACGATTAGATGGAGTGGGAAGTGGCTACAGAATGTTCAGACAATGAAAATGTTGATGACCTGGTGCTTGTGATAGATGGCGAAATGTAAACATCTTTTCATGATAATGTATCTCACTTTTTCTCACTATAGCTCCCTATTGAGCTACATATCTCACTTTTTTGAATTAGTAGCAACAAAGTCAAGTATTGAAGAGAATTCGCATAAAACAAAAGTATTGAGGACATTGCTTGGCAATCAAATAAAAAGACATTGCTCGACTCTCAACAAAGTCATCAATTAGCAACTCCAAAACAAATTCATTGCCATAAACATAGAGAGAATACAATGCGTCTCGAGAGTATGAGCTTTAGACAATTAGAAAGCTCCAAAATTGAAATCAATCAAAAACGTATCGAACAACGATGTGCATTTTTTTAATATAAATCTAGCGTATCGATCGATAGATTATAATTTATTCAAAAATACCACGTATTTTACGATAATACACGAATAATGACGAGTTATTCGATATAAATTTCATTATTCGATCGAATAAATGCAACGTAGAGCTTTACTCTCATATAGAAAGGGACTTTTGGTTTTAAAATCCATCACCTTGTGCAACCATACTTCCATTGAAACAAGCAAGAGATACTTAGACATTGGGAGCCAAGATCCTACGTAACCTTGGACATTGGCCATTAAAACTAGGTTCACCACCTATCCAAGATTTACTCTTATATATAGAAGGGACTTCTCATTTAAAGCTGGAGGTGCACATGCCCAACCTTACTTCCAGTAAAAGAAGCAAGGGCTACTTGGACATTGAGAAGCAAGGCCCTACAATAGTTAACATTGTACATTCACTAGGTCCACCACTTGTCCAAGCTTTACTCCCATATAGAAAGTGACTTTTGGTTTTGACATACATCACTTGTCCAACCATACTTCCATTGAAAGAAGCAAGAGATACTTGGACATTGAGAACCAAGATCCTACACCACCTTGGACATTGGCAATTAAAACTAGGTCCACCACTTGTCCAAGCTTTAATCTCATATATAAAACATACTTCTGGTTTCAAGCTCAACAACTTGTCCAACCTTGCTTCCATTAAAAGAAGCAAGGGCTACATGGTGATGGGGGCTTTTCACAAGCCAAGCTCCCATACCCCTCTTCTCTCGTCCCCACCCCATGAAAACCCCCTCTTAGGGAGGGAGTGATAAAAGGCATTGGAAAAAGTAAGAAAAAAATAAAGTATGATTATGTAAATATATAAGAAAGGTAAAATAGGCCACCTCATGCCTGCGGGGTAGCCCATCCCCACCTTGCCTCCTTTTTTCTTCAATGTTGCCCCGCCGTGTGTCCCTTTTCCTCTCCTCCACTCAAAAGGTCAACCCCCTCTCTCTTCCCCTTGTCCTTTCTCCTTTCTCTCGCCCCTCAAGCTACCCCACCTCTCACCAATAATGCATTATAACTCACCAATAATGCACCCTAACTCACATGCAACTTACCCTATCTTCCAAAATAGTATACCCCACCCCCTCTTTCTCTCTCCTATCATATCCCATGACCCAAATACCACCCTCTCTCTCTCTAAAGGGCGCCATATCTCTTGTCTTGTAGCTAAATAACCTTCCCCACACTCACACACACTCAGTTTCACTGAAAAAGGTGCCCACAGACCCATCCTCACCCAGTGGTTGCCTGATTTTTCTTGTGTTCACACACATCTGCACACAGATTCACCTCTGAACACACTCCCCTCTCTCCCCTCTTGTAATTACTTTATTCTCCATGTCACCTCTCACTTTTTTTCATCAACCCATCTCTCTCTCTTAGTCTCTCTCTCATGAGACTGCTGTTTTGGCACATATACACACAGCCAGACAAGTGGGGCCCACAGTCACATGGACTATGTAGATAATGATTTCTTCATTTCTAAATTCTAGAATTCCTCCCCCCTCCTCCCCTATATAAAGAGGGGTCACCATCACACTAAATACACACACAACATCACCAAAGAACACACTATGCACTGTGTGTGCCTAGTGCACACACACACACACCCACACCATCACCATCACCGCAATCACCATGCTTGTCTTGAGCATGACCTCTACACCCTTGGCTATGGAAGATGAAGGGCAACTAAATGAAGGATGATGGCCATAACCCTCGTGCGAGTCTTCGCCATCAACTCCCACCTATCCGCCATGTGCTCTACCACTCTCTCCCTTCTCATTCCCCTACCCTATGCTCCCCATTTCATCGCCTTATTCTCTAAATAAAGCTTGAGGTTTTGTGAGTATGTTTTCTTGCAATGTTTTGCCCATGTGAGGTGTGCGGAATCGCCACCTAGTCTTGTGTTTGGAGTGAGCTTGTGTATGTGTGAAGGGTGTGCAGATTCGCCATCCTTTTGTGGTGCCTAAGTACTAAGCCCCTATACCCCCTCCCTCACTCTCTCTCTCTATCTCTCTCTCTCTCTCTCTCTCTCTCTCTCTCTCTCTCTCTCTCACTTGATCTCATTCCCTTTCCTCTTCATCATTACTCCCAAGCATCCATCTCTCTTGGATGAAAACTTTGCTATGGTGGTGTGTTGTTTGCGTCCTAGCTGCTGAAGCTAGGTGGTGCCCCTGTTTGCTTTACCATGACAGGCTCGAGACGCGCCATTTGGTCCCCGGTGTTTTAGAGGCCGTCGGGGTTCGGGGTTCGCTTTGCTCCTGTCATTTGGTGCCCCCACTGAGGATCTTTTCATGAAACCCTTCAGTTTACAAGACTGAAACCCCTAAACTATTGTGAATGGATGAATGGCTAGTAGGATTTGCTAATTGGACGACAGAAGAAGAAGAGCTCCAAGCACAACTAGACGAACTCCTCATCTCCATCGAAGCTCGAGTGCCAAGCGTAACGGTAATCAATTTGCAGTGGGAGAGTCAACCAACACGCCAAACCCAGTGGATATACATAGGCCAAGTGCCAAGAAGAAGAAGGAGAAGGTCGAAACCATGTCCGCAACCTACAACCAACCCACAACAACAAAATGGAAGGAGCTCTACACAATAGAGAATCAACACTATTCTACTTTGAGAATCGGATAACTCAAGTCACCGAGGTAATTATCACAGTCAGTTTTCAAGTCGCACCTGATGCTGCAGCACAGATAACGGAATCATTGGCTCACACTCTCACTAGAGAAACTAGGGATCTACTGAGCTTGTTTCAGGAAAGAACACCACCCTCTCCCACAAGCTTGGACAGTGACTAAGCACCTCTAAGCTTCACATGAATCAGTACAACCTACCTCAAGACAGATCACACATACCAACACGTGTACACTCAATCAAGGTAATACTGGATTTGAAGGCTCACTACCAGCACGTCATTGACACCATGCTAGGTGGGGAGCGATTTTTTGAGGTTCTGGCATCAGATCAACCATTTGTCTTACCTTTGGTACAAGGCAATGTACCGTTTGAAGTTTTAATCTATGTCCTAGTATAAGAGGGTATACACGCCTCCTTGTAAAGAAGAAAAAACTTTTGCAAGTTAAGCAGTGTGTCTTTCTAGCTCTCTCTCAGTAATCATGGCAAGTGTAGCATTTCCAACATTTAAAGGAAAGAAGGGGGAGGATTTGGTAACAGACTTCCTAGATGACTTTGAAGTTGCATGTGTAGTGAGCAACAAAGATACGGATGAATCCCGGGTTAGAATCTTTAAGCATCTCATGAAGCTAGAAGCTAGATCATGGTACAATGCACTTCCACAAGCAACCAAGGATGACTGGGAACCCTTAAAAACCGCTTTTAAGAGGCGCTTTGGGGGAGGTACCACTTCAGAAAAGTTGTGGAACAAGTTGAGAGACTTGAAGCAGGAGGGTCTTTTAGAATATGCCACCTATGAGTCCAAATTTGTGGATTTGTGGGAACGGTGGGTTGAGTCACTGGCAAGGAAGGAAGCCGCACCCGATTTCCTAAAAAAAGATCGGTTCACGCATGGCTTATGGCCTCTTCTCAAGGAGAAGGTGAAAGGTAGATTCCCGACTACGTACGAGTTAGTCGTTGAGATTTCTCGCCTTAAGGACAAGAAGCTACGAATGAAAGCCAAAGAAACCGAGTCAACAGAAGCAAGAACATTGTGTCGACCAGCAACTACGACAACCACCATACCACCACCACTGGCTCTTGGGGTAAGAGATGACCAACAAGATATGTTGGCCCATATTACTGACCAACTGCAGAATTTGTCTATCCACTTAATATAGCAAGGGAGGAGTCAAGAAATAGATCAAGACCCTGGAAGAGCACGACGACAAAACAGGGAGTATCATTGCTACAACTGCGGAGAAGACGGTCACAGTATGTACTACTATCCCAAACCACGACAAAACTATAATAGAGGAGGTAGGAGGAACCAATTGTCACCCCCTAGAGAAAGAACACCCCCACCCCGAGCACCACCCCCACCAACACAAATTCTACGTCCACCCCAGACACCACTACAAGCATCCATCCCACCTCTTCCACCAGCCCCACCACCTGATCGCCCTGTAAACATCATAAGGCTAGAAGAGAAAGGAAAAGCCGTAGTAGTGGATCCACCCAGAGCAAAGGAGAGGGACAAGGGTAAGGAGAAGGTAACCTTTTTAGAACCACTTGAAGCCATGATTGTGAAAAGAGCTAGGAGGGAGAAAGCTACACAATCAAATGATGAGAGAAGCATGAGAGGAGAAACTAGCAAGAGGCCATCCAGGCCACGACGGAAATTGGGCATCACCGACTTCCAGCTAGGGGAAATTTCTAAGCCCTATGATTTAACATTGGATGTGGCAGAGCAAGGACCGAAGATTACATGGCCACAGCTCCTACATCTTGCACCAAAAGTAAGGCGACAATGGTCTAAAATGGTAAGTACAAGAGGCTCCAAAACAAAGGTAGCCGAAGAAATTTCGGGATGCAACATGGATGACATCCTTCCAATTGTCGACGTAAACATAAAAGGTAAGAGGGTTGGAAACACCTACATTGATGGAGGTGCACAAATCTGTGTAATGAGCGAAGCTATGATGCTTCGATTAGGGCTCGAGGTTGACAGGCCTTCTCTATGCAAGGCAAAGATGGAAAACAACGCAAAAGTAAAGTGTGTGGGTGTGGTAAGTGCCGTGAAAATAAAAGCTTTCAACACTGAGGTAGAGGTAGATGTTTTTGTAATGCCTACTAAGGGGGAGGGTTATCCACTAATTTTGGGAAGGCCATGGTTGATGGCCATGAAGGCAAAACAGGACTGGGGTACTGGCCTTCTACGCATGACCGGTAAGAAAGGGGAGACAATCTACTACGACAGGAGGATTGGCAAGTAGAAGCAAATGAATCTAGAAACATCGGCAGATGAAACCACTAGCAAATCTTCGAGTTCTGAGGAGGAGACCACATCCACCGACGAAAGTGACAGTTCCATTGATGTGATGGGTATCATTATGAAGGATCCACAAAGGGTAAGCACAACTAGTGATCCATCACCAAAAGGGAAACCCAATGAAGAGGAGAGAAAATCACCTGGCCTAGGAGGAAGTAGGTTGAAGGGTATGTTGTCTACGGAATTAACACTTGAGGAGAAAGATAGTTTTTTGCAAATGTTGATGGGATTTCCTAACCTGTTCATTGACAACTATGAAAGAATCACAGGCATTGCAGTGGTGGAACATCATATTAAGCTGAAGGAAGGGGTAAAACCAGTTGTGCAAAAGCTACGACGACTGGGGGTCATACAAGAAAAGGCACTCTTGGCCGAGGTAAGGAAACTGCTGGAGGCGGGATTCATCTATCCTGTAGAAAAATCAGAATGGGTATCACCCGTAGTGGTGACGCCTAAAAAGAATGGTAAGTGGAGGGTCTGTGTTGACTACAAACCACTAAATGCAGCTACAAAGAGAGACCACTTTCCTCTCCCTTTCTTGGATGAAATTCTGAATGAAGTAGCGGGTTTTGAATGTTATACCATCTGTGATGGTTATTCATGATACTTTCAAATACGCATAGCCTTGGAAGATCAGCTAAAAACCACTTTTATCACGCCATGGGGTTGTTTTGCATACAGGCTTATGCCATTTGGTCTCACAAATGCACCTGCCACATTCCAAAGATATGTCACATATGTTTTTCAACCGTTCTTTGGAACATCCATAAGAGTGTTCATTGATGATTTTTGTATATATAGCTCCCATATTTCACATTTAGAAAAGGTAAATGAAGGTTTGGCCAGGTTGCAGAGCCTAGGTGGGCAATTAAATGTGGATAAATGTCACATTGGGGAGAGTAAAGTCATTCTACTAGGCCATGAAATTTCAGCAAGAGGTATCAACGCCGATCCAAGTAAGGTGTCCGCACTCATAGCCCTACCTTCACCAACGACCGCACGTCAACTGGTCTCTTTTCTACAGAAGGTGAGGTACTTAAGTAGATTCATACATCTACTATCACAACTCACTCAAAGATCAACTTTCACTTGGGACGAGGAAAGCGAACATCACTACAACAAGGTAAAGGAGGTCTTAGCCACTCTGCCAACTATCTCACCACCTAAGTGGGATGAAAAATTCTATGTCACCTCAAGTGTTGGTGATGACTCATTGGGGGCTGTGCTACTCCAAAAGGATATGACGACATCTTTCATGAGGCCAATCTACTTCTCTAGTCGAATGATGACAGCAGGAGAGAAAGGTTTCACCCATGTGGAACACTTAGTCCTAGCTCTTAGATTTGCAACTACAAAGTTTAGGTCATATTTGCTGCGTAAGCAATTTGTGATTCTAACCACAGATGAAATATTTACCTATGTTGTACAACACATGGATGTGTCTGCTAGAATTACTAAATGGCTAGTTTGTCTGCAAGAGTTTGACTACACGGTACAGGTAGAAAGCACGACAAGGGCAAGTTTGGGGGGACTCATGACCTACCAAGTCTTTGAAGGGAAGGAGAAGCAATCTAAGGAAGGAGAAGTCCGATTACCTCCAGTACCACCGATGGTAGAAGGAGCATACTCTCTCTACTTTGATGGAGCCTACAAGCGAGCGTCCGACAAAGCAGCTACAGGCATAGTGGTCTTTGATGACAAAGGGACAAAGGTATTTTCGTTGGGCCAATTGTTAGATTCTAAAATGGTGTGTCTCACAAGGTGTACAACGCCTTAATGTATTTGGGGATGCTCTACTTCTAGTAAGGCAAGTAAATGGAGCATGGACATGCAAGAATCCTAGTTTAAGGACTCACTTAAGTGGTGTAAAAACCTTGTTGGGTAAGTTTGAAGAAGTTCAAATACACCATATCCCAAGGGCTCAAAACCAAGAAGCAGATGCCCTAGCAAGTGAAAGACTACAGAAAGTGGTGGTTGGAGCAATAAAACTAAAGCTCCCTCTATTTGAAGGAAGTGATGCCTTGCCTGACATCATGCATTTTTTGGAAACAGGGGAATGCCCATTAGATTTAACAAAGGGACAAAAGCAATGGCTAACGCGGAAGGCCACAAGGTATCGACTTATCAATGACGGTTTGTACTGTAAGGGTAAGGACCAAATACTCAGGAAGGTCCCTCTCTCTCAGGAAATCACGGGAGTAATTGCTAGTTGTCACGACAAGGTTTGTGGTGGTCACTTTGCCCTAGACATAACAAGTAGGAAAATCTTGCAAGCAGGCTTCATATGGCCTAGCCTCAACCGTGATGTACACCACTGGTGCAAAACGTGTAAGTTGTGTCAAAAGGCCGGCACTAGGTCACTTATGCCTGAAACACAGACACCTATTCTCTCATATGGCCCATTTGAAAAATGGGGTATCGATGCCATTGGGCCATTACCTAGGGCCAACTTCGGAAAAATCTACATTATCATGGGGGTCGACTACATGACTAGATGGGCAGAGGCTACAACCACCACTAGAATCACAGCGGTAGAGGTAGCTAAATTTATCTACGAGAACATATGCTGTAGGTTTGGCACACCTTTAGAGATTATCTCTGATAGAGGGCCAGGTTTCAGAGCAGACTTGGTAGGAGAATTAATGCAAAAACTGGGCATTACAAGGAGGCACTCTTCACCATATTACCCTCAATGTAATGGCCTAGTTGAAAAGGTAAATGGAATGGTTTCTAAAATTATTACCAAGTAGGTAAACAATCATCCTGGAGACTGGGATAAGTATCTACTACCAGCTTTATGGGCCTACAGAACTTCATTTCGTACATCCTTGGGATTCACACCGTATCATCTAGTATTTGGTAAGGAAGCAATCTTGCCCATTGAAGTGCAACTACAAAGTCTCAGAGTAATGGCAAGCCAGCTTCAATAGCCCAACATGCATTTGAGAGATCACATCATCAACTTGGAAAGACTGCAGCTGGACAGAGAAGAAGCAATAAATTATTATGCAGCACAAGTAGAGCATAGACGGCTTAGCTTTAACGAGCATCTCCGGAAAAAAGAATTGAAGAAAGGAATGTTGGTGCTCCGCTACGACAATCGCTTCGACACGCGCAAGGATAAGAAAGTCCTACTCCGATGGGAAGGTCCTTTCATCGTCAGGAAAAAGTATGCCAATGGAAGCTACCAGCTTATGGAGGCTGATGGAAAACTTCATAAAACCAGGGTAAATGGTTGGCGACTTAAACCTTATTTTCTTCGATTTGACCAGGCTCCACGAATTGACATTCCAGATGAGGACACACCATTAGACGCCACCTTCGACGATAATGATCAAACAGATGAGCTAGAGACATGAATGCCTCTAGCCAAAAGGGGAGGGCTAATGATGGGGGCTTTTCACAAGCCAAGCTCCCATACCCCTCTTCTCTCGTCCCCACCCCATGAAAACCCCCTCTTAGGGAGGGAGTGATAAAAGGCATTGGAAAAAGTAAGAAAAAAATAAAGTATGATTATGTAAATATATAAGAAAGGTAAAATAGGCCACCTCATGCCTGCGGGGTAGCCCATCCCCACCTTGCCTCCTTTTTTCTTCAATGTTGCCCCGCCGTGTGTCCCTTTTCCTCTCCTCCACTCAAAAGGTCAACCCCCTCTCTCTTCCCCTTGTCCTTTCTCCTTTCTCTATCCCGTCAAGCTACCCCACCTCTCACCAATAATACATTATAACTCACCAATAATGCACCCTAACTCACATGCAACTTACCCTATCTTCCAAAATAGTATACCCCACCCCCTCTTTCTCTCTCCTATCATATCCCATGACCCAAATACCCCCCTCTCTCTCTAAAGGGCGCCATATCTCTTGTCTTGTAGCTAAATAACCTTCCCCACACTCACACACACTCAATTTCACTGAAAAAGGTGCCCACAAACCCATCCCCACCCAGTGGTTACCTGATTTTTCTTGTGTTCACACACATTTGCACACAGATTCACCTATGAATACACTCCCCTCTCTCCTCTCTTGTAATTACTTTATTCTCCATGTCACCTCTCACTTTTTTTCATCAACCCATCTCTCTCTCTTAGTCTCTCTCTCATGAGACTACTGTTCTGGCACATATACACACAGCCAGAGAAGTGGGGCCCACAGTCACATGGCCTATGTAGATAATGATTTCTTCTTTTCTAAATTCTAGAATTACTCCCCCCTCCTCCCCTATATAAAGAGGGGTCACCATCACACTAAATACACACACAACATCACCAAAGAACACACTATGCACTGTGTGTGCCTAGTGCACACACACACACCCACACCATCACCATCACCGCAATCACCATGCTTGTCTTGAGCATGACCTCTACACCCTTGTCTATGGAAGATGAAGGGCAACTAAATGAAGGATGATGGCCATAACCCTCGTTCGAGTCTTCGCCATCAACTCCCACCTATCCGCCATGTGCTCTACCACTCTCTCCCTTCTCATTCCCCTACCCTATGCTCCCCATTTCATCGCCTTATTCTCTAAATAAAGCTTGAGGTTTTGTGAGTATGTTTTCTTGCAATCTTTTGCCCATGTGTGGTGTGCGGAATCGCCACCTAGTCTTGTGTTTGGAGTGAGCTTGTGTATGTGTGAAGGGTGTGCGGATTCGCCATCCTTTTGTGGTGCCTAAGTACTAAGCCGCTATACCCCCTCCCTCACTCTCTCTCTCTCTCTCTCTCTCTCTCTCTCTCTCTCTCACTTGATCTCATTCCCTTTCCTCTTCATCATTACTCCCAAGCATCCATCTCTCTTGGATGAAAACTTTGTTATGGTGGTGTGTTGTTTGCGTCCTAGCTGCTGAAGCTAGGTGGTGTCCCTGTTTGCTTTACCATGACAGGCTCGAGGTGCGCCTTTTGGTCCCCGGTGTTTTAGAGGCCATCGGGGTTCAGGGTTTGCTTTGCTCCTGTCAATAAATATTGAGAATCAAGGCCCTACAATAGTTCACATTGTACATTAACTAGGTGCACCACTTGTCCAAACTTTACTCTCATATAGAAAGGGACTTTGAGATCCATCAGTTGTCCAACCATACTTCCATTGAAAGAAGCAATAGATTTGTGGACATTAAGAACCAAGATCCTACACCACCTTGGACATTGTCCATTAAAAATAGGTCCACCACTTGTCCAAGATTTACTCTCATATATAGAAGAGACTTATCATTTCAAACTCCACCACTTGTCAAACCTTACTTCCATTAAAAGAAGCAAGGGCTACTTGGACATTGAGAAGCAAGGCCCTACAATAGGTCACATTGTACATTAAGTAGGTCCATCACTTGTCCACGCTTTACTCTAATATAGAAAGGGACTTTTGGTTTGAGATCCATCACTTGTCCGACCATACTTCCATTGAAAGAAGCAATGGCTACTTGGATATTGAGAAGCAAGGACCTATTATAGTTAACCTTGTACATTAACTAGGTCCACCACTTGTCCAAGCTTTACTCTTATATAGAAAGGGACTTCTGGTTTCAAGCTCCACCACTTGTCCAACCTTACATCCATGAAAAGAAGCAAAGGCTACTTGGACATTGAGAAGAAACGCCCTACAACAGTTCACCTTGTACATTAACTATGTCCACCACTTGTCTAAGATTTACTCTCATATATAAAGGGACTTTTCGTTCTAAGATCCATCACTTGTCCAACCATATTTCCATTGAAAGAACCAAGAGATACTTGTACATTGGGAAGACAGATCCTACACCACCTTGGTCAGTGGCCATTAATACTAGGTCCACCACTTGTCCAAGCTTTACTCGCATATATAAAAGGGACTTTTGGTTTCAAGCTCTAGGTCCACTGGTTCAACCTTCCTTCCATTAAAATAAGCAAGGGCTACTTGGACATTGAGAAGTAAGGCCCTACAATAGTTCAGCTTGTACATTATCTAGGTACAGCAGTTGTCCAAGCTTTACTCTCATATAGAAAGTGACTTTTGGTTTTGAGATCCATAACTTGTCCAACCATACTTCCATTGAAAGAAGCAAGAGATACTTGGACATTGGGAACAAAGATCCTACACCACCTTGGACACTCGAAAGTGAAACTAGGTCCACCACTTGTCCAAGATTTGGTCTCATATATAACAGGGACTCCTAGTTTCAAGCTCCAGGTCCACTTGTCCAACCTTACTTCCATTAAAAGAAGCAAGGGCTACTTGGACATTGAGAAGCAAGGCCCTACAATAGTTCACCTTGTACATTAACTAGGTCCAACACTCTTCGAAGATTTACTCTCATATAGAAAGTAGAGATCCATCACTTGTCCAACCATAGTTCTATTGAAAGAAGAAAAAGATACTAGTACATTGGGAACCAAGATCCTACACTCCCTTGGACACTGGCCATTAAAACTAAGTCCACCACTTGTCCAAGGTTTACTCTCATATATAAAAGGGATTTCTAGTTTCAAGCTCCACCACTTGTCCAACCTTACTTCCATTAAAAGAAGCAATGCCACTTGGACATTGCGAACCAAGTCCCTAAAATAGTTCACCTTGTACATTAACTAGGTCCACCACTTGTCAAATCTTTACTCTCATATAGAAAGGGACTTTTGGTTTTGAGATCCATCACTTGTCCAACCATACTTCCATTGAAAGAAGAAAGAGCTATTTGGACATTGGGAACCAGGATCCTACACCACCATGGACACTGGCCATTAAAACTAGGTCCACCACTTGTCCAAGATTTACTCTCATATATAAAAGGCACTTCTGGTTTTAAGCTCGACCACTTGTCCAACCTTCCTCCATGAAAAGAAGCAAGGGCTACTTGGACATTCAAAAGCAAGGCCCTACAATAGTTCACCTTGTACATTAACTAGGTCCACTACTTTTCTAAGATTTACTCTCATATAGAAAGTGACTTTTGGTTTCGAGATCCATCACTTGTCCAACCATACTTCCATTGAAAGAAGCAAGAGATACTTGGACATTGGGAACCAAGATTCTACACCACCTTGGACACTGGCCATTAAAACTAGGTCCACCACTTGTCCAAGCTTTACTCTCATTTATAAAAGAGACTTTTGGTATCAAGCTCCACCACTTGTCCAACTTTACTTCCATTAAAAGAAGCAAGGGCTACCTGGACATTGAGAACCAAGGCCCTACAATAGTTCACCTTGTACATTAACTAGGTCCACCACTTGTTCAAGGTTTACTCTCATATAGAAAGGGAGTTCTGGTTTTGAGATCCATCACTTGTCCAACCATACTCTTTTAGCTTAATAAAATCAATAAAGACTAAATTAAAGCAAGAGAAATAGTCTTTGCAAGTGTTGTAACTGATAAAAAAGGCTCCAAGATACAGAATGTAATGTCCCTATATATAGGGAGCTCAAAAGGGGGGCTAAATCCTATATCTAGGGGTGATTGTAGAGATATAAAAAAGTGTCCAATAAGAGAGAGAGAGAGAGAGAGGTTGGAAGACTACGGCTAATCGTAGAGTGATTTAGGGAGAGAATTGAGGGTGCTAAAGGTAAAAAGGCCCTAGAGAGAAAAAAACCCTTTAGCTTTATTGAAAGCTTAAAATGAATATTTAAACTAGGACTAAGGTACTCCTAGGCTAGGGCATTAGGCTTGATCTCCAACAAACCATCCTTCAAGTTGATCACCTAGCACAACAACAAAAGCTTTGTGATACACCTACTCAAGGTTCATTCTAAGGATACAACACACTTATAATTGTGTGGTTCTCTTAGATGGATACAACAAGAGATTTCATCTAGCTTTAAGAAGATACTAGGTAGACTAAAAGAAGGTGTTTTGAGACACAAAAAGACTTTTGTCTAACTTGTATAGACCTTTAGAAGGCCCATTCTTCATCTATATGCACAAGGTTGGCCTCATCTAAAGGCAATCTTTTCTTCATTTGCATATTTTGAATCTGACTCTCCGATGTACATTTCTTTTATCCGTTGTTTAAGAAAACATGATTCCTCTGTGTGATTGCCTTTGCCACAAAATGTGCATACAATGCCTTTTTTGGAGTCTTTGAATGATGTGTTCCTTTGAGGTTCCCTTGAGCTGTTTCCTTTGTAGAATGGTCGTTGACTTCTGTTGCCCTCCTTACTTTGAGTAAGGTATGCTCCTTGTATTTCAAGATGTTCATGTTTCTTATGGATTCTTCTTTCTTCTTCTAAGAGAGATCCCTGTACCTCAGCTTAGATATGTGTGGGGAGATTTTTTAGGGTGGTAACAAGGCTATAATACTCATCAAGTGTTGAAATACTTTTGATGAGAATAGTTATTTTGTTATCTTCTTCCACATCTTTGTTGATTCCTGCTAATTGTGACTATAAACTCTTGAATTTGCTTAAGTGTGCTAACATAGTAGTGTCGGTGGCTTTTTTCAATTAAAAAAACGCTATGAAGAGCATGATTTTAGATATCTTGGAAGTAGTACCAAATACCTTTTCAAGTAAAACCCAAGCTTCTCGTGCAGTGATGCAAGAACCAATGTAATGTATAAAGACATCTTGTAAGCCTTCCCCTATAATACCTATAGCTTTTAGATTTCTTTGCTCAAATGTTGTGGAATTTTCTCTAGTTGAAGTCCCTGCAGGTTCTCTTCCTACAATATCCCATAATCCCTTTTTCATAAGTTTGAATTTTATTTGAGTTTGCCATGTGAAGAAGTTTGTGCCATTGAATTTATCCACTGATTTCCATACTACGAGTTGTATTAATAGAGTACTACTCTACCAGTGTCTAAAACTCCCTATACAAAGATAATGATTTACTTAATTGGAAAATGCTTCTTGAACAGAGATTAATTTGGGTTGTTGTGGTTCAACATACCACGTTTTACAGTATGGGCAAAATTTCTTTCTAGCTGTCCTGTAAATTATAGGACCACTTATGTGTGTAGCTTTGGAAGTTAGTTCTTTTTCGTCACGGTTTACTGGTGTTTTTGTTTCATTTGTGATTGTGCTAATTGAAGATGAGTTTTTACTCATTGCCAAAGAAGGTCTTACCTCTTGAATTTATTCAAAGGCAGTGTCTATTCTCTTTTACAAGGGGATTTTTTGCTTTTTTTCGGAATTCAATAATTCCTCAAAAAACTTGAGCCTTTACAACCTTAGGTTATTGTTCAATAAAACCTAAGTCTTATGAGTCAAGGGCTTTGTATTGGATGAAGGAGAACCGGCTAGCATCTTTCTCGAGAAGGTCGAGAGAAACTTTTGGGCTTTCGATCAAAAGCATGTCAAGGCACTCTACCTCGGAAGGATTTTAAGACAAGCAATGTAAAAACCCTATGGGACACGCCTTTTGGAGGGCTTACATTTTTTTTTATAAGTGAAGCTTTATAAATGTTTGCACAACGAAGATGCCGAGAGTGATTAACATTGTTCCTTGCACGTGATAGCTACGAGCCAGTATGTGGCAAGTGGAGTGTCTAAGATTGATCGCCATGCAGTGGATTAGTGATCCATGCCGTGAAAGTCATCAAAATGACTGCAGAAAGTGAGTCGCCATGAGAATGATTTGTAGCCATTTGCGGGCTTAGGAAAGGCTATTGAAGTTCTGTGCATGCAGCATGTGTGTGGGAGACCACGATGGGCTTGATTGAAGATCCCTACGGTGATTCATGGAGAGGGAAGCTCGAATGCTGAGATGCAGAGATGAGCCAGCGCTGCCGTCCAAACCTTATGGGAGTTTGAAGCTTTGTTTTGGAGAAGCAAAGCTAGTTTAATGCTCACAAGGATGCTAATTTTCCATCCCCTACAATTGCTTTAGTTAATTGTATTGCTATAGACTATTGCCATTGACGACAATGTCGAGCAATTGAAGAATTCAAAGCTGACCGCCTTCACTTGATACTTGAGTTGAACTTCGTTGAGGCTATGAGTTATTAAAAACGCCTTAAGGTTCTATAATTTGAAGGATTTTTAGAATAGTTTTTCAGCTCTTCTCTGCGAGGCTTGAAAGGTTACCATGATGAAAGCTCACATACATTCTATCAATCTTTTGTTGAATTAATCTGGCTCTGATACCATATTAGATCAATAGAATCAATAAAGACTGAACTAAAGCAAGAGAACTACTCTTTGCAAGTTTTGTAACTAATAAAAAAGGCTCCAAGATACAAAATGTGATGTCCCTATATATAGGGAGATCAAAAGGGGGGCTAAATCCTATATCTAGGCAGTGATTGTAGAGATATAAAAAAGGTTCCAATAAGAGAGAGAGAGAGAGAGAGAGAGAGAGAGAGAGAGAGAGAGAGAGAGATGCGGGAAGCCTACGGCTAATCTTAGAGTGATTTAGGGAGAGAATTGAGGGTGCTAAAGGTAGAAAGGCCCTAGAGAGCAAAAAACCCTTTAGCCTTACTGAAATCTTAAAATGAAGATTTAAACTAGGACTAAGGTACTCCTAGGCTAGGACATTAGGCTTGATCTCCAACAACTTCCATTGAAAGAAGCAAGAGATACTTGGACATTAGGAACCAAGATCCTACCCCACCTTAGACAGTGGCCATTAAAACTAGGTCCACCACTTTTCCAACCTTTACTCTCATATATAAAAGGGACTTTTGGTTTCAAGCTCCACCACTTGTCCAACCTTACTTCCATTAAGAGAAGCAAGGGCTACTTGCACATTAAGAAGCAAGGCCCTACAATACGTAACCTTGTACATTAACTAGGTCCACCACTTATCCAAGCTTTACTCTCATATAGAAAGGGACTTTTGGTTTTGAGATCCATCACTTGTCAAACCATACTTCCATTGAAAGAAACAAAAGATACTTGGACATTGGGAACCAAGATCCTACACCACCTTGGACACTCGCCATTAAAACTAGGTCCACCACTTGTCCAACCTTACTTCCATTAAAAGAAGCAAGGGCTACATGGACATTGAGAACCAAGGCCCTACAATAGTTCACCTTGTACATTAACTAAGTCCACCACTTGTCCAAACTTTACTCTCATATAGAAAGGGACTTTTGGTTTTGAGGTCCATCACTTATGCAACCTTACTTCCATTGAAAGAAGCAACAGATACTTGGACATTGAAAACCAAAATCCTACACCATCTTGGACACTGGCCATTAATACTAGGTCCACCACTTGTCCAAGCTTTACTCTCATATATAAAAAAGGGACTTATGGTTTCAAGCTCTAATAGTTGTCCAACTTTACTTCCATTAAAAGAAGCAAGGGCTACTTGTACATTGAGAAGCAAGTCCCTACAATAGTTCACCTTGTACATTAACTAGGTACACCACTTATCTAAGCTTTACTCTCATATAGAAAGGGACTTTTGGTGTTGAGATCCATCACTTGTCCAAGCATACTTCCATTGAAAGAAGTAAGAGATACTTGGACATTGGGAACCAAGATCCTACACCACCTTGGAGACTAGCCATTAAAACTAGGTCCTGTAATGGCTATTGCCCACATAGGAGCAATAGGCATTACGGGAATGATTACCCGCAACTAGATTATGTGAACATCAACATATAGAATGACAATAGATATAAGTACACAGTACACAGGCACAGAACACCTCTTGCTTCATTCATGTATAATCCAAACTCAGAGTTACAACAGTAGATGCCATGAATATCATAGAGATTGGTTAAGTTACATCAAAAGACAGGTATGCCCCTCCATATACAACCGCTTCTCTAGCGCAGATCGGGAACGGTGCACACACTCCTGTCCCATGATATCCCGTGAATAACTGCCGCTACGGCCGCCGCATACCGCACGACTCCTGATCCGCAGTGTCCAAATCTCCGCAGGACTGCAGGACCGCATGTGCGGCTAATACCATAACATCTGGCACGCATGGTGGATTGCGCGAACCCACAGTCAGTCCCTCCAGTTGGAAGGTTCCGGTGGTTGGTCTGCACCGTGCTCTGGTGAAGTGCTTGAGGGGCTTCATGACTGAGGTGCTCAAGGGGTGAGGTGTTCTCAAAGTCAACATGCATCCCTAAAAAAGGGGGGGGCAATTTGTTTCGGCCAGGCAGCCCGAGGAATAAACTGCGTTGGCAAAGAAATAGATTGAGGCGCCTATGGCAGAGGAGCAAGAGGTGTATGTAAAGGATAATAGCGAGAAAGGTATCTATTAAGAGAAGACCAAAATGGAGGGCAAGGTGGTAGACTGAGAGAAAAAGAATGAGATAAGGTCTCCACCCAAAAACAGACCCTGCACCGCTCCTTACGAAATCGACGAATCATTTTCTACAAACGAGATACATGAGCCTGGGCTTTAGCACAATCCTCTGTAGCTTGTGCCCAATCAGCAACATCAAAACCCTCGAGAACAACACTCTTACCTTTTTCAGTGTTGGAGGACTCGGGGTGTTGCACCACAACCTGTTGAGTGGGTGGTTGTGCTCGCACCTCAGCAACCAAGCGTGTGCTCCAGCTTTGTAATTGATTATCCAAAAAAACTCGGAGATCTTCTTGCATCTCCACTGCCAACGCATCCAAATCATTCATATTAATCATTACATCACCAGGGTGCGAGGCTAAGTAGGAGGCTAGGCTATGATGCATTCTCAACTGAAGAAGTTCCTGTTGAATAGAGGCCACAAACTCAGCATTAGCCCCTTGTAACATTTTTATTTCTTCCCCCTGCTGGCGAGTTGTTGCAGTCAGCTCTTCATTTTGAGTGAATAACTCGTCAATGTGAGTCTGCGAAGCCACTACCTTCGCTTCCAGCTCATTGACTCTTCCCTCTGTGGTGGGGGCTGGCCAGGCTGCATGAATAGACTCTGCAAGTCTGCTAAAAAAAGTGCCGCATGCGTGCAATTGGTCAGCGGGGGCCGCTGCCATAGCCTCCCAAGGTAGCGCTGCGGAAAGAGTACCTCCCGTCGAGGCCGCATTGGTAATGCCAGAAGTTTCCAGTTGACCGGGAACATCCGCAACCGGAGAGCTCCTCCGCACAGGAGTAGCACTGCCCACTCTCTCCTGCATTTGGCGGTGCCAGCGAGCCACCACAGAATCCTCCAAAAGAAGAGATGGAGATGCCGGAGGTGGTGTCGAAAATTGCTCTTTCTCCCTGCCACGCTTGCGGCTTGCTGATCCTGCACCTGCAATGGCCATATCTTGGGCTCCAGAGGATACCACTGTTGTCTATGGACCAGGAAAATCCCCAATGCCCACATGCTGTTGCTGTGTTTCCCTCTCAGCCGGCACTGCCAAGCTTTGTGTTTGCGACAGAGGAGCATTAGTGCCTTGGACCACCAAGCGATCATCTTCAAAGTGGCAGAGAGGACGCAGGGCGAGAGGAAAAACTTCTCTTAAAGGAAAAATCAATGTGAGCAGTTGGCCAACCTTTGTATTGGTTGGGGTATTCCTCCCCAACTGTGCCATTACTCTTTGGCACTCTGCCAGCAGGCGTTCTCTGACCACCGCTGCCCAAGCTACTGGCCCAAAGTTGGCCGACTGCAAAACATTTCTTGCTCGGGTCGAAATGGTATAAGTTTTGGCCTATAGCCAAATCGCCTGGAGAAACCACCGATATGCATCCCTGGTTGCGACATCTGACAACCCTGACAGCTTATACTCCCCTTTTACCTTCAAACCAAATTCTTGTTCTACATTTGCAGCAGGGATCACATGAGAGGCGCGCACCACGCCATCGTTGGGCAAACAACAACACCTTGAAATCCTTTCTGCTGTCAACTGAATCTGCTGATTATTCAGCATCACCATATCGCCAGTAGCGAGTTGCTCAATCAAACCTGCTGCCTGCGGGTGAACTGGGATCCCTTGCCAATCCAGGTTGGCAAACACACGTAGCCGCAAGTCTTGCAGCCATGCGTCTACTCGTTGAAGCGCTAGCTGCTGTACAGGAGTGAAAGGAATACATTGCAAGAGAGAAGCTGTCATGGTGGCGATGAGATGAAGGAGCAGAGAGTAGAGAACTAAGAGCGCGCAACACACGAAACAAGAGAAACACGATAAGAATCATCTGCATGTAGTAGTAACCTTTCCACAATGAGTTCCCAAAATAGAGCGATCCACGGTGTCGCAACCATCATAGATCCTTTCCCGCTTTCCAAGATTTCATGCAAAAGAATCTCAAATCATGATTAGAGCGGCTTCCGGCTCTTGTACCACAGCAAAGGGGCACTGAATCATGATAGGTGAAACATAATGGCACAGTCTGAAACCATTGACCGGTACAGAAATAACCTCCCCCCTCAAATCCGCCAAATAAAAAGAGATGGGTCCGCACGCTTGAAAAATCCAGAATGGTCCTGAACACCGTAATTTAAGCTTCCCCGGCATCTTCCCGTAGGCGGGAATTGAAGACCAGGACCAGCTGTCCCCGAACAAATTGCCGTGCTTTCGGGCGATCCAACCATTTTTCTCGCCTAGACTGCAGATTCTGCTGCACCGTAAAGCTATTCAGCCGCTCTTCGTCCAGTTCCTGCAAAACATCCAATCGATAAATCACAGAATCCTCCAGAAGAAGCCGATCCGCAATCAACATCCGCATACTCAGAATCACATGCTCCATCGGAGTGATTGCCTCCATGCCAAATGCCAACTTAAAAGGAGTCAATCCTGTTGCCACTTTATAAGCTATCCGATAGGCCCATAAGGCGGAAGGAAGTTTCACAACCCAATCCGTTCGATGCATATTCACCAACTTTGTTAAAATCCGAATTAATTGCTTATTAGTTGATTCTGCTTGCCCATTTCCCTGAGGATAATATGGAGAATATTTCCTGTGTAATACAAAATAAAACCGTAGCATTATCTCCATCACCTTATTCAAAAAATGACTTCCCTTGTCACTAACCAACTCAATAGGGAAGCCGTATCTAGAAAATATATCCTTATATAAGCATCCTGCCACAAAAACTGCAGTGTTATCTCTCAAAGGCCATGCCTCAACCCATTTGGTAGCGTAATCCATGGCTGTCAAGATATACTTATTTCTTGTGTAAGCTACCACTGGTTTAAAAGGACCAACAAAATCCAAACCCCATTTTTGAAAAGGCTCCAAAGGCAGAAATGGCTGAAAAGGCATTCTGGACCGTTTGGTAGGTTGCCCCAACCGCTGACACACATCACACTGTTGCACATAATTTGTCGCATCCTGAAACAATATGGGCCACCATAATCCAGATTGGAGAACCTTTTGAGCTGTGATTAATGCTGCAAAGTGACCTCCCACAATACCAGTATGGACTTCCTCTAATACTGCTTCCTGCTCCTGTGGTAGCACACATCTGAGTAACACCTCTGCCACTGTACGATAATAGAGCTTTCCCATAATAATCTCAAAATTTTTTCTTCTAATAGCCATACGTTTCCTCTGCTGGTTGGACAAGAAAGAAGCCATTCGCTGCTGTCGAGAAAATGAAACATCTCCTCATACCATGTCCATTGGATGCTAGGAATGACCCTTGCCTGTTGCGGGACTGTGATATCCTCTGCACCTACTCCTGTTAGAAACAGAGACGCATCCGGAAATTCATCATCTACACCCGTCGGCGGCTCTCCGGAATCTAAACTAGATAGGTAGTCAGCCACCACATGTTGGGCCCCTGGCCGATGTATGACCTCAAAGTCAAATTCCTGCAGCAAAAGCACCCATCTGGCCAATCTTCCCGTCAAATTATGTTGCCTTACCAGGTATAAAAGAGCTGAATGGTCCACATGGAAGAAAAAACGTCGGCCCAACAGATAGTGTCAGAATTTCTTTACTAAATAAATCATCCCTAAACATTCCCTTTCGGTTACGGAATAGTTTCTTTCTGCAGATGATAATTGTCTACTGGCATAATAGACAGGTCGGAACCATCCTTGACTTTGTTCTTGCATCAGCACACTGCCAATAGCACGATCCGAAGCATCCACAAACACATGAAAATCCTGACCCCAATTCGGTGCAAGCATAATCGGAGCTTTGGATAGCTGAAGTTTTAATCTCCGAAAAGCCAAGTCACATTCCTGTGTCCATTCAAAATCTATAGCATGAGCTGCCTGAGTAAATCGGAATTGCTGAATGCGCGAGAAACCGCAAATGCCTCCCATGCCAACGAGCTTGTCCCAAGAAAATCTGGCACTGTTTCTGGTTCCGAGGTGCAGGTGCTTCCATAATTGCGGCAATTTTATCCGGATCCACAGAAATACCATCTTCAGAAATGATATGCCCCAGTAGCCTGCCACTGCAAACCGCAAATGCACACTTTAAAGGATTCAAACTGAATTTCACCTCTCTGCATTTCATAAAGTATAACTGTAATTTCTTCAAATGCTCCAATTTCGCTCCAAAAACACTCAGATCATCCAGAACAATTCTCATAAAATCCATCAAATAAGGACCAAAAATTTGAAACATATCCCTTTGAAAAGTGGAAGGTGCATTCCGCAATCCAAACCACATCAGTGTGCAGGCAAACACAGCCCATGCGGTAATAAAAGCTGTTTTTGGTTGATCCCGCAATGCCAGTTGATTATATCTACTAAATCCATCCAAAAAAGTATACATCTCGTGTCCTGCTACATCATCCAAAATGGAATCCAAAAATGGAAGAGGAAAAGGATCTGGAATAGTAGCTGCATTCAATTTTCGGTAATCCACATAAATTCGGATTTGCTTATTTTTCTTTGGTACTACCACAATTGGAGAAATCCACTCCGGATTATCAATAGGGGTAGTAAAACCCACTTCCAACAGGCGATCAATTTCCATCTTAACTTGCTTTGCCACATTCGGATTCATCCTGTATGAGTGATGCTTCACTGGCAGTGCATTCGGTTTCAGATTGATCGTATGCTGGTAAAACTTAGGATCCAATCCCTGCATATCCGCATATTCCCATGCGAAAACATCCTTAAACTCGGTCAGTAACTTGATCAAATCATCTCTAAAACTCGCCTCCAGTTGCTTATTAATGTATATAGGTTGCGACTCCACTTGCTCCCCAAGAAAAACCTTCTCTAATTCATCTTCTTTAACCCTTGTAATTTTACCCATTTGCGCCTCAAACGCGCGTTCTTGCTGAATCACATCCTCCAATGATTTAGGACTTGGAAGCACCTGTTGTTGCTCCCCTATTCCTGCTAGAGTACTGAAACCCCCACCGAAATCCCTTTTGAAATCAGAGAAATATCCGCAAGATATAAGGAAACCAAATCCGGATTAGCTTTGAGAAATTGTTCCTCTTCATCCTCTTCTAATCCTTCCACCATATTGACTGTTTCGGCTATCACCGGCCATGCTGCCTGAACTGGCTGTCTGCATGTTCCCAACATCACACGCACTTTTCTTCTACCCTTCTTTACTGTAAGCATATTTGCTTCCCAATTATGTTTTACCCTCGCTTGTCGTAACCAAGGTCTCCCCAAGATAATGTGATAATCCTAATTATGATCTTCAATATTCAAGACTACTAAGGAAACAACAAAGGATAAGCCCGCCACATCCAAAACAATGCCCCGAAGTAAACCCACTGGTTGCACTCTTCTTTGATCTTCCATGCGGACTACAAAGGGTGTAGGCTCCCAATCACTAAGACCAAAACTCTCACAAGCTGCTTGGGTGATAATGTTTACTCCCGCTCCACCATCCAATAGTACCTTGTCAATGTATGTTCCATGGTATCAAACTGAAAGCTCCGGAACGCGGGTATCCGTGATCCTATTCGCCGGAAACGGAACTGAATCATCCTCCTCGCTTTCAACTTTCCCAATGGCGACTTCCCTTAGCTCATTGGTCATTTGTCGCAGCAATGCATTATGGAAATTTGGGACCACTTTCAACAATGAACCCAGAGGTACTTGAATTGGTGACATGAGGACCTCTTGCCAAACTGAATTCCAATCCTCCTGTTCTTTAATATCATTCTTATTTCCAGCTTTTCTTTCCTCTATTTCGAGGCCCACAGTCGATGGCATAGTCGATGTCGATGGTCCTGCTGTCTTCATTGATGGTGCGGATTGTGGCAACCAGGACACAGTTTTTTTCCGCACTTCTTCCTGAACCGTCCAATCCGGAATTTTCACATCGAGAGTTGGAACCACATTTTTACCCGAACGTGTGATTAATGAAACCACTGGATCAGACTCCTCCAGTCCTTCAATCTGAACCATAGCCACACTAGGTTGTTTCCCTGCAACGCGTTCCTGCTTTTTTCGATCGTATTCCATAGCTTCAGTACACTCAGATCGCCAGTGTCCATCCCCCAAACAGAAAAGGCATGTCTTGGGGAGATTAGGATCTCGGCCACCTCTTTTGCGACCTCGTCCTCCCCCTTGACCCTGTACTCCTGCTGGACCTTGCAGAGGCATCTCTGATGTATGAGCATGAGCCATCGCCACAGCAGGCTCGTGTCCCTGCCCTATCTGTGGTTGTTTCCAGGTAGAAGAGTCCCCTCGACTCCGACGACCCCGGCCATTGAAATAACATTCCACTGTATTATGAGTATTGGTCGTGCAAATCGCACACCACTTCTGATTCATTGTGCACTCTTGAGCCGCATGGCCCGGATTCAGACATTGGGTACACCATAGTTTCTTCAGACTTTTAGCCACCGCAGCTGATTCCGACGATCCGGATGAAACACCTTTCCCGTGACGCTGGGATTTTTTCCGTTGTGTCTCTTCCGATTCTTTCCCCGAATCGTTGTTGCCTGAGTCCGAGGAATCTGATACTGCGGATTCCGACTCCGAACTATCACTGCCACTGTCTTGCGACTTGCGATGAGATTTCTTCCTGTCTTTTTTCTTTGACTTCTTTGGAGATTCTGTATCCTCTAAATCCTCTCCTGCTACTACCGCCCGAGCGATGACATTATCCAGTGCAGTACTTACCTTATCCACTGTTGCCATAGCCATTCTGAGATCCTTAGTGAGCCCCCGCAAAAAATAATCATTCAGCACTTCGGCTGCCGGCCTTTGTGCCTGAGGTACCCTCTGCAAAAGCATCCGAAATTTTGCAGCATAATCCTCCACTGGCACTGACTTCTGTCGGAGCGTTCGAAGCTTCTCCAAATGTTGAGGGACTGTCTTTTCCGTTCGAAACCTTTGCAGAAACGCTAAGGATCCGTTGGCATACGTCTGGAAATGATCATCAGGGTATTCGGACAACCATTTTGCATCTTTCACTGAGAGTGTAGATTCAAACACTGATTGTTGATGAAGAGGAATCACCACCCCAGGATGATTCAATCCATAAGCTTTATTGAATTGGCGCAAATGTGCATCAAGGTATTCACTCGAAATACCTCGAAACCGACTATACTTAATCTGAGGATGAGCCATCACCCCTTGCCCAACTGTTCCTCCTCCTCCCCGGAAAAGCTGACGAGCACTAGGAGGTGGAGACAGTGGTGGAGATACTCCCGGACTGCTTACCGGAGACGGTGGTGGAGCAACCTGTGTGGGTGAGGGTGAACGTACGATAGGAGGACATGACTGACTGCGCGGAGTACGTCTCGCTCGCCACAACCGCCTACCACGCACCGGGCTTGGTGATGGAGATACAGATTCCTCAATCTGCGGTGAAGAAAAAATAAATTCATCTGAACTGCGTCTCCTCCGTCGTCTTCCTACAATTGGAACCACAGGGTCAGGCGGACCCTACAACCTAGTGTGGATGCATATTCATCGCAGGCCGTCCATCACGCATCGTGGTCGCCAGATGTAATGGCTATTGCCCACACAGGAGCGAAAGGCATTACGGGAATGATTACCCGCAACTAGATTATGTGAACATCAACATATAGAATGACAAGAGAAGGAAGTACACAGTACACAGGCATAGAACACCTCTCGCTTCATTCATGTATAATCCAAACTCCGAGTTACAACAGTAGATGCCATGAATATCATAGAGATTGGTTAAGTTACATCAAAAGACAGGTATGCCCCTCCATATACAACCGTTGCTCCAGCGCAGATCGGGAACGGTGCACACACTCTTGTCCCATGATATCCCGTGAAGAACTGCCGCTACGGCCTCCACATACCGCATGACTCCTAATCCGCAGTGTTCAGATCTCCGCAGGACCGCATGTGCAGCTAATGCCGTAACAGGTCCACCACTTGTCCAAGCTTTACTCTCATATATAAAAGGAACTTCTGGTTTCAAGCTCCACCACTTGTCCAACCTTATTTCCATTAAAAGAAGCAAGAGCTACTTGTACATTGAGTACCAAGGCCCTACAATAGTTCACCTTGTACATTAACTAGGTCCACCACTTGTCTAAGCTTTACTCTCATATATTTTGGTTTTGAGATCCATCACTGTCCAACCATACTTCCATTGAAAGAAGCAAGAGATACTTGGACATTGGGAACCAAGATTCTACACCACCTTGGACACTGGCCATTAAAACTAGGTCCACCACTTGTCCAAGCTTTACTCCATTTATAAAAGAGACTTTTGGTATCAAGCTCCACCACTTGTCCAACTTTACTTCCATTAAAAGAAGCAAGGGCTACCTGGACATTGAGAACCAAGGCCCTACAATAGTTCACCTTGTACATTAACTAGGTCCACCACTTGTCCAAGCTTTACTCTGATATAGAAAGGGACTTTTGGTTTTGAGATCCATCACTTGTCCAACCATACTTCCATTGAAAGAAGCAAAAGATACTTGTACATTGGAACCAAGAAACTACACCATCTTGGACACTGGCCATTAAATCTAGGTTCACCACTTGTCCACCAACGATGGGACTCCCAACATTTGGCGCCGTTGTCCGGGACGATGGCTTACACTAGTGTAATTGTGGCACAATCGGATGTGTTTTCTCACTAGTTTCACTACTAATTTCACTTGTGTGTTTATGTTTTTGTGGATTTTGGATATGTGTGCATGAAGAAATGTGTTCATAATTCCCTAATTTGTCACCGTATTTTGCCAATTGTGTGTTTATACACTCTAGTTTCACACTAACCCCTTGCTAATTTCACTAATTTTTGCTAACTTATTAATTTGCTATGAAGGATTGGAGCATTCAACCGTCAATCGATCTTCTTTGGAAAGGTAATCAAGGTGGTATTCTCAACCTCCCTAGAATCTAAAGATGTGTAGAATTGTGTAGAGATCCCCCCATGATGCGATGCAATGTAATGTTGATGCAATGCAATGTTGATCCTATGTTGGATTGAAATTTTTTGGATTGATCGTTTTCATGCCATCGTAATGCCGAAATTTTTAAGATTTGGTGGCGTATGAATTTGACAAGTTTCAAATAATAATTGGCGATTGTACATATCTAATTGGGTGCCTAATTTAGTTAATTGCATGCTTGGATGGTCAATTCCAAGTGTGTGTGCATTTTAATTGAGTGTGAGTATGCTTAATTTTAGGTGTGTGTGCACTATTTTGCCCATGTTTATGCACTTAAAAATCAATGTGTGCTTAATGATTTTTCAATTATGATGGTTGATTTGTGTTGTGGTCATGCCCAACTAATGATTTGTGAAATCATATTGCAATTTCGACAAGATTAACCCTTTTGTGTGCGCACCTAAAGATTCGTAAAAATTGTATATTAAAAAAACAAAAAGAAAATTTAAAAAAATCACAAAAGACCTTTAGATATGACAAAAAAGAATAAAAATTTTCAAAAATCCAATAAAAAATGGAAAAAAGATTAGAAAATCACAAAACTAGAAAAACTCACCAAAATTCATTAAAAAATAAAAAAACTCATAAAATTTTTAAAAAAGGCAATAATTCACAAAAAATCTAGAAAATTTACAGAAACTCATAAAAAATTCATAAAAAATTAAAGACACAAATAAGTCACAAAAATAATAAAAAATCCAAATAAGTCACAAAAAATTCTAAAAAACTTAAAAAATTAACCAAAATAATAAAAAAACTCAGAGAAATTCATAAAAATTCAAAAATTTATGAAAAAATCTCAATAAATCAAAAAATCTATAAAACCTTCAAAAAAATCACACAAAATTTAAAAAATTACCAAAAAAATTTATTAAAAATCAAAACTTTTCAAAATAATTGAAAAACATTATAAAAATACAAAAAAATAGAAGATTCAAAATTTCATAAAAATTAAGAAAAATAAAAAGAAAATCATTGAAAGAGTAAAAAAAAGCCAGAAGGAGGGCAAAAAGTAAAAAAACAACACCGAAAAAAACACACTGTCGAGAAATTACACCGAGCAAAAGTGAGCAAAAATCGAGAGCAACACCCACGAAAAATTGATCAAACAACGAAAGTCAGAAATAGCAAAAGCAAAGCAGAAAATTACACAGTGCACAAGCGAACCAGAGATCAGTCGAAGAAAGTGAGAAAATAGTCAACTCAAAGCCGTGAGCGGTAGACAAATTTCTAAATTTATCAAAATTAAGCTGAAAATCAATCAATCACGAGGGATTGCAGATTAGGCTATTCATAGCTCAAATTTTCATCCTTTCAAAAGGTTGCAATGAATTTTGACACTCTCAGGCTAGAGTTAATCAACTCTTGTGAGTCTGAAGAGCAATCAACTGCAAAAGTGCTTTGGCTAAATCAGTTTTATCAAAACCGGGTAGCAAAAATTCTGCTAATCAACACCAAAATCTGCTAGGAGACGGTTTTTACAGAACTAGCCGACATGGACTTAAATCGAACCAAGAGTTCAAGTACAATAGAGCAAGCTAGTAGCAGTGGCAACACAGATACAACTACAATAGAGCAGATTTTATAGCTATATGGCTACAATGGGGATAAATTTTTGTACACAGATACAGAAGGTCATAGGTATCTTATGAGCAGTAAAAGCAGCACAAGAGCCAAGATCCTATTGATCAAAGTAAATCCAGATTATGATAACTCCCAGATGCTCAAAGACTTCAGTGGATCCAGGTATTGCAAGCTCAAAAATGAAGTGTAGATAAAAGTTCAGAAAGTTAACCCAAGTGGTTATCCAAAAACCTACACAAGTCCGCAAAGCGTCCATTTAGTGCATATGCAATCAGGATCATTGTACATGGATTACAATGGTGAGATCTATAGTGAAGAACCTAAATTGCAAGATCCAACAAATCAACCAATAGAAGCCAGTCTAATTGGAGAAAAAGACGATACATAGGTCAAGATGGAGCATTCTACAACTTGATGCTGAGTGTTCTGAAAGAAGATGACAACAACTTGAAAAGCATAGAAACAAAATCTTCTCAGCTAGAGCTTGACATGACTAAACCAAATGAAATACCACCATTCATGGCATATTGCTCAGATTGTGGACAAAATTGTGGACATTTTTCTGAAGATTGTCAACGAAATCCAGACAACAGGGACATATCAACTGCCAAGCAAGGTATAGAGAAAATTGGAAATGCGAATCTTGATGTAAGTGCATGTAGCTTGTCACTTTTAATGCAATTAGATGATTTTTCATTACCATTAGAAGCACCAATAAAAGCACTGCAAGTTCAAAATCAGCATAAAGATGCACAGACACCTGAAAAGCTTAAAATTGGTTCTTTGAACAACAAATTCCTGCATGAATTTAGTCAAGGTGTTCAAATATCATTGAAGGTTGAAAAGACTGTTAGGTTTGCAAATGATTATGCATCCACTGCCACAAGTGTGCAATCATTCACGAGTCTAAGGGATACATCAAACAAAATGCTATTAGCATTGTATATGGTATACATTATTCATATGCACACTATGTAGACAAAAAGGGAAACTGTACAAAAAGGATCAACCAATGTTTGAACGGCCCACATACCAACTCATAGAAGTGCGTCCAATGATAGATCAGAAAGGATGGTTCATTTCAGAGGAAAGAATCTATTATAGCCCATCCTCTCTAGAGCTGAAGGATATTAACCGAGTGAACCTAGAAATCTGTTTAGAGCCAAACTCTCCACCATTCAAAATCAAGCTTCGACATTGTAGCCAAACGAGCATATACTTTGACCAAAACAGTTGTAGATATAGACAAGAGTCTAGCATTATGATGCCTTGGTTTCTGAAACCACAGAAGCTCATATCATAGGAGACCCATTGGATAGACAATATCAGGGAAAAAATAATGCTATTTATAGCTTAACTTGGGGAGAATAATTTGTCATGTTTCACAAAGATACATAAGAAACTATGCAGAAGGTTTACAGATGCCAAATGTCAACAATGCTATCCAAAGTGTACTTTCACATTCCCAGAAGGTGAGATTAAACCAGAGCCAAACAATTTTGAGCGCTTACAATGAAGCAAGCTATAGTGATCACCCTAGGAAGGGGGGAGCTGTAAATTCATCAAGCTCAGCTTATGTACCAAGAAATGCTACAACAATTAGAAGCCCTAGAGCTTCTAGACAACAGACCCCTTCAAAGCAAAAACCATTGAAAGATCATATGGTTGTTGGAAGTTTCCAATTGACCTAGGTTCCTTCAAGATCTGTAGTCAAATGCTTATATGAAGATCACCAGGGATAAAAGTTTCAGCTGATTTCCACAAGTCAAAGTCAAAAGTCAAAAAATCCAATAGTGTTCAAACAGCTACATGTGATCAAGCTCACATATGCATATCAAGATGCACATGGTAATGAATATCGACAAGGTCATGATTTTGTACAAACCCCTATGGATGGTAAGACTAAAGTCAAAGAGTATCTGAAGATGATGCAAAGCCTCAAGCTGTCAAAACAGGTGACGAAAAAGTCAAATTCAATAGAAGCTAAAGTCTGGAAGGCTACACAAAGGTCACCATCAAAATCTCCTCCGAAGAGACAGATTTTGCCAAAAAGTATAGTGGATCTTTTAAGATCAAAGTTTACTCAGATGCAGGTGGACAATGCTCATCAATTGCAACCAAAAGGTGCAATATTACAACCAATGGAGTCGACGTCACCGGAAGCAAGTGATCAAAGCAAAGAAAATGTAAATAAAGCTCAACCAAAGGATGCTACCACAGCAAAAGTAGTCAATTTAGACATGAATCCTAAGAGGATCAAGTGCAACATTATTGGTGAAAATGAAGAAAATCTATCAAGAGAAGTAAAGATAGATTTTCAGTTAGACAAGAACCTCATGTCCTTTTGCACTTGGAAAAGATGTGGCCAACCACAGCTGGAAGATGCTCCTAAAATTGTGAGCATATCTGGAAGCAAACGAGCATAATGCTAGGGAATCATCTCCACCACCATTGAACTAAGTTCATAGATCATCATAGCTCAATCCCATGTGATCACAGCAAAAGATATGCCAGACAACATCATAATGGGAATGCCAATGGCCCAGAAGATGTTAGAGATACATAATGCAAATGGAGTCTTCAGAGACAACAAAGAATGAAGACCAAGATTGGTCACCCGCGGATGACAGCACAAGGCCCTCAAGCACAGTTCAAATGGAGATTTATATCAAAGTAGATCGTATTGAATATGATTCATCTCCATCAAACAAAACTTTAGAAGAGCTTAAAGAAAATCAGGCAATAGCAAGTGCAGATCAAACAGAACAAAGAGCAACCATGAAAGCTATTGAGCAAAGAATGCCACCAAAGCCAGAAGTTAAGAAGATCGGGGTTGCAAACAACCAGGAGGAAATAAGAAGTCCAAAGATCCAGACATTGTCAGATGAATCAGCTGCTATAAGCCAGATTGGAAAAAAAAGTTTCAAGCTACCCTCTATAGAGACATAGTTAGATCAAGATGAGGCCACGGCAAGAGCAGGATGAAGATCTTCAATAGAACCAACAATGAGAATAGCTATAGTTCTCAGCAGTACAAAAGGAGAAAGTGTCAGATGCAATGCGCTACTAGATAAAGAGGCAAAGTACAATATGGTTGCATAGAACATCCAGAGTATTCTAGAGATTACTCAAGACAAGCTAGATGATACAAAAATCATGGGTAAGACTGCAAGTCAAAAAGAAATGGTTGCTACCCTTAGGATCCAAAATCATGAAGAGTAGGTAAAGTTTCAGGTGAAGCCTTGAAAGGAAATGCTTGCAGATTTCATCCTTGGACATCAATGGTTAGCTCAACACAAAGCCTACAAAGAAGATAAAATGCTAATACTCTCTTTTCCAAGAGGTAGCTAGCAACATTTACAGGTACCGTTAATGCTAGATTCAGAGTTGCAGAAGTTACAAGAATCAAAGACAAATCTTGCAGACAAAGGTAAAGCTAAAGTGGAACTTCCACCAATTAGCAAAGAAGGTGTGACATTGTACGCCTCTACATCAAAGACCCCTCATGGATCAGATACTTCTAGCAAGTCAGGCTTTCAAAACTTAAAGTCAATTGCTGACCCAACTAAAACCTCTAAGGAGCCACCCAACAAATCAAAGGTATATCAGCCAAAGTACTCAAGAAAGCAAAGGAAAGTCAAGGAAGTGTTTGTTCTGGGCAATTTAGTCAAAGTCAATGATCCGGTTTGGATTAAGAACAAGAATTCAACACAAAAAGACAAACACATGGGATGGATAGCATCACAATGGAGCTTAAAAGAATAGGAGTACTATAGAGGTAACAGATAGATATGGGTGAAAAAACCGAAGGTTAGAGAATATGAAGTAACATCAATTCCCTCCCAAGAAAGAAGGCCCACAAGATATCAACCTCGACAATATCCTACAATACCTAAAAAGCAGGTACACAACAGAACAACATTGAAAGATGTTGAAGTCTAACACACCTCTCAAGAGGATACAGAACAGAGATGGATCTCAAAGAATGTTCCTCTCAGACAAGTATTCTACACAGGTTATAAAAAGATTTGGCTACCAATCAACCACAAGTTAACTACAACTACACCAGACCTGCATAAAGATCTCAAGAACTCAACAAGACCTAGAGCAAAGCAAAGTCAACAAAGGAGTTACAAAAATCATCAAGAGATTTGGATTCCTAAGTCTTCCAATAAACCGAGTCAAAAGCCAGATGACGACAGCCAACAGAGGCCTACAACAACATCAAATAATCCTATCAAGAGGCCTAATTGGAGAATCAAACAGATAATGGAGTCTTCACAGTCAAAGAAGGACGACCCAACGAACACGAATGCAGATTCAAAGAAGATAAAAGAGGTATGGCAAAAGAAACCTTCAATGCCAACTTGGTCCTTTCACTAATCCTCTTTTTGAGGATTCAAGCTTACTTTTATGTGAAGAAATGTTTGTAGTAAGCACAAGAATGTGAAAAGTCAAGTCGCCAGGGTGCAAAAAACACTCTTTGGCATAGTTAGAGTCAGTTGTTGCTGAGACATAAAATGAGCAAAGCATTAGTCCCAAAGCTTCAAGTCATATTAAACTATGTGCTAAGATCGTAGTTATTAGGGTTATGCTCAAGCTGGAAGAGTTGAGCATATCTAAGTCATTTTGCTCATGCTGGATATAAGAGTCAAAGTCTATTAACTTAGAATTGGTGGAGTATCATAGAGTTCAATACTCACGCACAATGCACAATAAGATGAGACCACATATCCTCGACAACAAAAAACATTCTTAAAGGGGTGCCAACTTGCAAATCCATGTCATGTGCGTTTATAGCTACACCACCTTTCTGAAGAACCCCTCAAAATATTTCTTGCACAGCATATTGTTTTCCATGCTTTCTGTGTATGCATAGATAGGATGTCCCATTATTGGACATATGCATTAGACACTCTTTTTGCTTCCACCTATGCACCTTGAGGGTACTACAACAAGCAACCAATGTTCCATCATGCTACCCTTTCATATTTGTTGCCTTTTTTATTCCATATCTATCAACAAATAATCCCTTGAGTACTTTATTAATATTTCCCATGCTAGTAAGTACTCTAATCATGTGCGTATCCCAAAGGCACCTTTTTCCCACTGGGTTTTTTTCCTTTGGTCATCCAGATATTAGACCCTAATTTAGAACCTCACCATTCTATTTCCCTTGTACATACTTTTCATAAATAAACAGAAGCCTCATCATTATGCTATTACAACGGAAAAGTGCAACATCATCTCTCACAATAGACATATTTGGACCACTAAAGCTGATGCAACAAATTCAACAACCTGAAGATGATCAGCCCATCAACAACCAATCAAAAAACCTTCCACAACCTCCACGGACACTTTTCAATAGTGCTCAAGGACGGCCACTAAAATCAAAAGGGGGGAATGTTAACCGAGTCAACGTTAGTTAATAGAAGCTGCTAAAGGCCCGAGCGTTACGGATGCATATCAAAGATCAACAGGAAGAAGTAGTAAAGATTGGAGTTACACATTTTTCCAAAATGGTCATTTCCCAATTTATTTCAAGCCATTGTAATATTTTAATGTGTTACGGGCTCAATGGGAGTTCCAAGCTATAAAGAGCAGGTCAGTAGTGTGCATAAGTAGTAAATTTGGTAAGTGGTGGAGCCCTAAAGGCCTTGGGCGCCCGGACATTCCATATTTTTATTAGGAAATTTGGGAGGTTATTTGGAGGGCCTTCTAAGAAAATATAATTTTTGCCTTCTCTCTCTAGAAAATTGGTGTGGTAAAAGAAAAGGTGTCCTCATCAACCGTTCAAAAAGTGTACTTCCAAGTGGATTCTTTTCACAGAGTCATAACGGCCGTAATGATTGATGGAATGTTCCTTTTCAGTTATATTGAATGCACGTCGTCATATTGGAAGGAGTTTCTTTTACATACGATAGTATGCAGTAGATAGTCTAGGGAGTAATGGCGCTATACTCTTTTGTTTCTTGCTTTTCTTGACTGTGTATTCATGGATTCTTCAGCCACCACCTCAAACCTTCTCACTAAACGTCATAAATATCATCTACACGTTGATTTGAGTCCTGAATATGAGCCTTTATGCAAGCGAAGTAAAACAAACACAACATTATCACAAACGAAGAAAGCAAGACTCAGAGTAGAAGGAGCAAAACAAATAGACTTATGGACAAATGGATCCCTCTATCCTTTGAATCCTATGACCAATGCCTCCTTTGCATTTGTAGATCCGACTACTTTATTGACCTTTGCAGGTGACGGACAAAATGGTTTACTTGGCTATTGCAAAGCTCTAATTGGAAATCAGAAATTCAGAAAAGCATGGTTCACCATCAAGTAAATGAGATTATACGACTTTCTACTTTGCATTGTGAGGACCAAAAAACCCTTTTGCAGTGCACACAAGAACTATAGATATTGCAAGAAAAAGTGTATAACTTACAAAGGAAAGATACAAGCTTGGGTGCTCGTCTGCAAAAGAAGAGACTACGGAATCTTGAAACCTTGAAGGTTGGCTCTGGAGGTCTCAAGAAAAGAATACAAGCATTGAGGTCAGGATTGTGAACCTTTTATATTATTTCAGCTATACATTTTTTTTTCTTATGTCTGTTATATTTTCTATGTAGACATGCTATATATCCAGACAAAGAAAATATAGATCCAAAGGCGAATGTAAGAAAGTAGTTGAAGCCTTTGATAACAAGTGGTCTCGCAAAGGATATAATGCATGACAAAAAGTATAAGGTTTTGCAATGGGATGTTGTTGACCATTTTATTACAAAGAGTGTAGTGCCTGCAAGTGAAATATAGGGCACACTTGACTCACTTGGTGTGAGTAAGAGAGGGTACTCAGCTATTCAGCAGTCTATCTCCTCCATTTTTGTGAAGAATGGAATCACTTCTAAACTTCCAGCAGCAAGTGTTTGGAAAGAGAGACTTCAACTCAACCATGCACAGACAGATTTCATTGGATGTCCCTTTCATATTGATGGTATTTATAGATCTCAAGGAACAAGTGTAACCTACGATGAGTAATATCTTCATGGACCTCACTTTATTGCAAACTAGAATGGGTGAGTTCTACAATATAACTTTTGAAGAGACGGGTGGAGTTTTGCATTTTGTTTTCAAGCTAGATGAGTGTGAGATCCTCAAAGAGAAGAATCTAGAACGAGTCATAATAACATTGATGAATAGGGCTCTTTCAAAATGCCCCACTGATGATCCTTCATATTAAAGTGTTCAATCAGAAAGCAACATATGGTGGCTTGGTGCTTTTTAGGTATTCCATTACCACTTTCTGTACAGCTTTGGTGAGCCCTCTTGAGATTAAATTTAGATTCACTTTGACATCTCATGCGGATTTAATAATGAAGGTAAAGAAATAAGACCACAGCATTTTATATTGGGTGTTCCATCAAACTCCTATCCCTGATATCATTGACAAACAAATGAATCATGGAAAGGTGTTGGTTGTCAATGAGAGGAGATACTTTCAGGTCCAATGGCATCTTGCAGATGACCTCAAAACACTGAAGTGTATGTATAATTGTGGAAGGGGTGCTATGGTAAAGACTCCCTGCTTGTATTGTATGGAGCCTGCAAGGATGATGGACCCAAAATGGTGGAGAAAGACACCTACTCGCCACAATGAGAATCATAATTTCCACCTAGTTCTAGACATTCCACTTGTAAATTTCCACATTTGTACAATGCATGCTCTTTACAGAATTGTGGAGAAGTTGGTATATCTATACATTGGGTTCTCTTGGAAAATCGAGAGCTCAAAAGAACAGAAGGTTGCGATAGCAGCACTTGAACTAGTTTTGTCAGAGATGGGTCTCCATGGGGGCAATGTGAAAATCCAATGGGACAACAAAAGGTCAACCAATGATAAACATGTACCTTGCAAACCATCTATTAGTGGGTTCAAGGCACGTCGTTTTTTATCAAATCCAACACACGTCAAAGATAGGAAGCTAACCAAGCGTCGAAGCATATATCAGTCCACTTATGTCAGCAAAATTGAGTTTCAGCAATGGAAAAATCTCCATATGGCAGTGAAGGACCAGGAACCCACAACTCACAATGCCAAGGGTGAAGTGTGGCGTTCCATCAATGTGCTCTTTCATATGTGTGACAAAGATGAGTGGACACAAAATGATCTAAACAAGCTTAAGGATAACCTTCAGCTACTAAAGAAAGCATTTAGGTCAGCATGGACTGAAACTCAGATTACTCATTACATGGTATTGTTAACGCGCCCTTTTAAATGATAAGGTCTAAGAGGTTTTTTATAATTCTTGACAACTTGTTATATTTGCAACGCATCATTTTCAATCACTTACCATACTTCATTCAAAAGTATAGAAACCCAGGCATATGGAATACGCAAGGCCTGGAAAAGTCTCATTACATGGCCAGGAATGCATATTTGAGACACACACGTCATGGTGGCTCTTGAGATAAGGAAAACAGTTTGAAAGAGTTGTTCCAGTGGTTTTATCACAAAATCCTTCATTGACTGCAGCAAAAACATGTATTAGACTATTCAACAACAACACAAGCAATTAGGCATTTGCAAGAAAGGAAACGGAAACGAGTAGAGGCATTCAACAACTCCAGTGCTCTTGAAGGCCAGAGAAAGTGGACAGAGACAATGCAATGTGATAGCCATAGGTGGATGAAGAGATTTTGATTTTAGGTAACAACATGTACAAGAGATGCCTAATGAGAAAATAGATAGAGTACAAGTCACAAGTCTCTCAACTTGATGACAGGTAGTGGATATCTTTTGGCACATTGCCCTTGTATCGGATCATTAAATGTTTTCCATAATCTAATAGCTCATTTGGGTTTTGTTTACCCAAAGTGAGTGCCATTGTTGTGTATGTGTAATAATAAGCTTCACGACCACCAGTGTGCTCCAAACATTATCCAAAACATTCTGTAGAAAAAACTTTATCAACGAGGATAACTTTGTCTGCATTCTGTGGTAGCATTGGTCCACTTAGGAAAGTGATAGCATCTTGAGGGTGAATGTTTCAGTACTTCCCTCTTAGGACATTCCATTGTGAAATACTAGTATCGGTGCCTCACAGAGTTTGGTAAGGTATTGTCCTAGTGCTGCATCCCTTCCACAAAACTCTCTTGTCCGATGGCAAAGAAAGTCATCCTTTTCAATAATCCATGACTGTGAATAAAAGTATGAGCTAGAGAAAGACAGTGACAACTAGATTTTTTTTTATTTTTTATTTTGGAGGGGGGGGGGGGGGGGGGGGAGGCTTACCATGTAGCTCTCATCTTGCATATATAAGTCATCCTTCCATAGGTCCACTACCCTCGTAAACCCTTGCACGGGATGCGTAAACCAGTCTTCTACTTCCTGAGTACTGGTTGATAGCCCGAGGTTGTTTCTAATAGCTTGGAAGGTGGCCTCATCTGGGAGTGTTTCCCTATACTTTTCGGCCTTGTCAAAGCAAAGTTTGAGGCACTCCATCGGGTTACTAGAAGTTCTCATTGCCTCATCGTCACTGCTGTCAAAACAGATACAAAACCACTCCTCCCCTCTTGAAATTTGGAGAGTGTAGCAAGTGCAAAGTCCTCCCTTAAAGAAAATATACTTTGAATGTCATGGAGGAAAATGTAAGATTTGTCACCAAATTTAAAGTCTGGCAGTCCAGGAAGCATCAATGTGGCTTGTTTCTCATTAAAGCGAGAGACATCTAAAGGTAGTTTGATGTCAGATGTTTTAACTGTAAATATTTTGGTTCGTTGCACCTCTTTAGCCTCTACCTGAAGATTAATATCCTCCTCAATCTCAAGAACCTCATTGGACACCAAGTCCTCATCATCTTGTTCATTGGGTGGTAGATTCTCCTCCTCCATTACCTCTGAAGGATCATTCAATAGACTAACAAATAGAAAATTTAAGAAAAGAAGGAACCCAAAGGATTCTTTAATTAGCTTGCAATCTCGTTGGTGCATAGGACATTGTGAGGGTCTATAGATAATAGGCAGTTGATGGTACTTCTTGTACGCTTGTCTTGTGGAATCACAATCTCTTAAGTGCACTACCACCATGTCAGCAACAAGAACCACCCTGCCCTTGTGGACCTCACACTCAAACTTATCTCTTGCAGACTTGAGGAAATCGTTGTGTTGGGATATAAGGTCATCCAGAATGAATGGGGCAATGAAGATAGAAGAGACCTTGTCGAAAATTGCAACAGCTCCTACAAATATTGCAAAATCAAAAAGTCTTTCATCCACACATGCATGATTTTCAACCTCTTCCTTACATTTTGTAGCTAGCTCACTGGCAAAAGAAAGATCAATGTTTCTCTTTTTGGTGCTACTCAATTGAAACTTGTGGCTTACAGACACTTCTTCCTGTTCTGAAGCTTCTGAGTCATTAGGGGGTTCCTTTGTCACCACAACTTCATCTCCAAGAAACGTGTCTTTAGCAAGAGCAAAGTCCACATCTCTCTTTAAAGATCCTCTCAGCAACTTAGGTGGTCTCCCTTCTGCCACCTGTTCACCACAAACAATTTTTGGATACACCCTTTGCCTCTTCATTCTGTGGGATCTTAATCCTAAGAAAAACAAAATATAGGCAAAAAGAGGTAAGTACTGGTAAGTATGGCTAATAGGTTGGTTTGTTCAACAGTATCTCTCTCTCTCTCTCTCTCTCTCTCTCTCTCTCTCTCTCTCTCTCTCTCTCTCTCTCTCTCTCTCTCTCTCTCTCTCTCTCTCTCTCTCATTTTATTTGAGTTCTACCCCTTATATGCTCCACGATGCGGAAGAACGATCATCAGATAAGTACTACATTAATGCGAGACATAGGACAACAAATAGAAAGAGGGGCTTCTCTCCCTCACTCTGTGTTGGTCAAATTTCACTACTCATCGCCCAACAAACCCTTTGGTGCCCTAGGACGCACAGAAGACAATCGGCCTATAAGAAAAAGCCGTTTGCACGCCATAATGCCATCCCAAATTTTTGTGGCTCTCTCTCTCTCCAAAGAAATATCTGAGGCGTTACCTTTTCCTAGGCTTGGCATGGCAACCTTCAAGATCCGATTCTTGGGCTTGGCCTCTCCCTCACACTCTCTCTGTGTCTCTATCTCAACCAGCCTATCCCTCTCTCTCTCTCTCTCTCTCTCTCTCTCTCTCTCTCTCACACACACACACACACACACACAACAACCCTCTCCCTCACACACTCTCTCTCTCTCTCTCTCAACAACCCTCTCCCTCACTCTCTCTCTCGCAATCACCCTCCCACTCTCACTCTCTCTTTCTCTCTCTCTCTCTCTCTCTCTCTCTCTCTCTCTCTCTCTCTCTCTCTCTCTCTCTCTCTCTCTCTCTCAACAACCCTCTCCCTCACACTCTCTCTCGCAATCACCCCCCCCCCCCCCTCTCTCTCTCTCTCTCTCTCACACACACACACACACACACGCACATATCATTCTAGTACCATTAACTACATGAATGGATAATTACTACATGCTTTACACGTGTCAAACGGATAAAACTAAATAGTGGGCATTTATTGCATTGTATACTTTTTATTGAGGGGTCACTTTCACACTTAAATGGTTGCACAATATTTGTTGGTGGCCTTATTGTAGCACCTTAGAGAGAGAGAGAGAGAGAGAGAGAGAGAGAGAGAGAGAGAGAGAGAGAGAGAGAGAGAGACACACACAGAGAGACTGTAAGTAGAAGAAGATATAGCCTGCAACCTACAAACTTCATTGCTAGAGAGAGAGAGAGAGAGAGAGAGAGAGAGAGAGAGAGAGAGAGAGAGAGAGAGAAAGAGAGACGGAGTAGTGCAAACATCCATCCCGAGAGACAGGGAGAGATAAAGAGGTGGTGAAGGTCAAAAACTCAAAAAGTAGCGCAGAAGGTGACAAGGCAGAGAGTATTGCTAACCACCTATACCTACAGGTATGAGAGAGAGAGAGAGATAAAGAGAGAGAGAGAGAGAGAGAGAGAGATTGTTAGGTGTGCAATCTTAGAGAGAGTGAGACGGAGATACGGAGAGACTGTTACACACACACACACAGAGATTCTTAGTGTGCGTTCTTAGAGAGAGTAAGAGGGAGATTGTTAGAGAGAGTTTGTGAGAAAGAGAGAGAGACATTTGATTATAGGTAAATGGCAAGAACAAAGGTGACTGCAAGGAAGGCAGGGAAAGAACCAGTTCTGGCTGCTAAAGCAAGGGGAAGATCTTCCAGTAAAAAGAAGAGACCAGGGAAGCCCATGAAAATCTTGAAAGCTCCGAGGATGAATAGGCTACAAAGACACATCGGACTGTTTAAAAAATCGGGAAGGCTCAGAAATGTATCGAGCTTCTAGTACCAAAGCCTCCATTCCAAATATTGGTTAGGTCAATATGTGAGGAAGCATGTTTTGGTACAATGAGGTGGAAACTTGTTGCACTGATAGCACTACAAGAGGCAGTAGAGGATTTTTTGCTAGAATATTTCAATGATATAACAATTGTTGCAACACATGCACACAAGGTAACAATTATGGACAAAGACAATGAAACTCTGAAAAGGGTAAGGTGGAGATATGACAAGCTACTCCAGCCCAACAAATTTATAGATAATAAAACGAAAGAAATTTTTCTTATTCCTCCATCCTCGTATGATGAAGGATAGACATCTGCATTTGCAACAACAAAATGTAAGACACCTAGTCTAACTACTAAAACTGATGAAGATATTATGAGACATAGATCTTTCTCTTTTAATATTGGTCGACCTCCTCAAAAGTAAAAACAAATAAAGAGAATAGCAAGGTCTAAAAGTAAGGGTAAAGATGGAAGGTTATGAACACTCTCACAGTTGCATCGAGGATGATAAGCCAATGAGACATCTCCACCATTAGCAATCACAACAGAGTGACTATAGACATGTTGTACCAAAACTTCCTTAACAGTTTTCTTGCCCATACACTTTGAAATCTAGCACTCGTGCTTTCCATGCTGAACCAAATAGATTTGCTGTTGAGGATCTTTTCCTCCTCCTTGGTTGCATAAGAACCCAAGAACCTTTGTATATTGTGTGTTGTTTCCATTGACTATCTATATTGATGGAGTTTGAGATAGTGATATAACTTATGGTTCTACTTGGCCTCCTTGGGACACTAATGGCGAGGCTTTCTAGGGAAAGAGCACAACAACCCCTAGAGCTATTAGGGCGGGAAGAAGAAGAAGAAGAAACCATGTCTCTTTCTGTGTGGTAGAAAGCGTGAACTTGCTTCCAATGGAGGGAAATTCAATTTTGAACACTTGGTTATGGACCAAGAGCTTATGGTGGAGGAAGAATGATACAGTATCGTAGCCGTCTTTCAGTACCATAACTACATACAGACCCTGGCCCACATATAATATCTTCAACCCCATAAAAACGAGGTTTTACCTCATGTTCTTCTGCATTTTTTGATTTATTTCTTCCTATTTCTACATTACATTGGCTTGTTGTTCATTGGATGTGCCTCCTTTTCTCTCTCCTCAATAAGGCCCTCCAAATGAACTCCCAAATTCTCTACTATATCCTAGGTATATAAGGCAGTGTGTAAAAGACATTAGGGTGCTCAAGCTCATTTGTGGAGAGCACCCTTTGGTGAGATCTCTTGAGGTGTGTGGCTATGGATTCCTTGAGCTTCTCCTTGCTCATGTGACTTGATTAACACTAATCAATGCTTAATTCTCTTTCACTATGCCTCTCTCATGCTTCTTATGATTGCCTATGATGCTTTGATTAGCTAGATTGTAGTGGCTAATCCCTCTCTAGTCTTGTGTGATTGCCCTCTCTTGCTTGTGTGTGTATGTTGATTTAATTGGAGTGTGGTGCTTGATAGATCTATGTGTGTGTGCTTTTGATTAGTGTGTTGTATCATAGGATTAGTGTTGTGTGCATCTTGTAATCGTTAGTGTGTGTGCTTGGGTCGATTGGAGGTGAACAGAAGCCGATGTGGAGATTGCCCTTCATTGTGGCTTAGCTCCTCCATAGACTGAGAAGCTCACCTCATAGAGTCAACCATTCTTGTTTCCATGATTAGCTCACTAATAGTGTGAGTGTTTCCATTCCCTAGCCGGTTAGCTCATCCCTCCGGATTGGTAATTTTTTTGGTCATTGGAGCTATGCAACGATGGGACTCCCAACATTCACCTTGTACATTAACTAGGTCCACCACTTTTCCAAGCTTTACTCTCGTATAGAAAGGGACTTTTGGTTTTGATATCCATCACTTGTCCAACCATACTTCTATTGAAAGAAACAAGAGATACTTGACGTTGGGAACCAAGATTCTACACCTTCTTGGACACTGGCCATTAAAACTAGGTCCACCACTTGTCCAACCTTTACTCTCATATATAAAAGGGACTTTTGGTTTCAACCTCCACCACTTGCCCAACCTTACTTCCATTAAAAGAAGCAAGGGATACTTGGACATTCAAAACCAAGGCCCTACAATAGTTCACCTTGTACATCAACTAGGTCTACCACTTGTCAAAGCTTTACTCTCGTATAGAAAGGGACTTTTGGTTTGAGATCCATCACTTGTCCAACCATACTTCCATTGAAAGAAGCAAAAGATACTTGGACATTGGAACCAATATCCTACACCACCTTGGACACTATCCATTAAAATTACGTCCACCACTTGTCCAAGATTTACTCTCATATATAAAAGAGACTTCTGGTTTCAAGCTCCACCACTTCTCCAACCTTACTTCCATTAAAAGAAGCAAGGGCTACTTGGACATTGAAAAGCTAGGCCCTACAATCGTTCACCTTGTACATTAACTAGGTCCACCACTTGTCCAAGCTTTACTCTCATATAGAAAGGGACTTTTGGTTTTGAGATCCATCCCTTGTCCAACCATACTTCCACTGAAAGAAGCAAGAGATACTTGGACATTCGAAACCAAGATCCTACACCACCTTGGACACTGGCCATTAAAAATAGGTGCGCCACTTGTCCAAGGTTTACTCTCATATATAAAAGGGACTTCTGGTTTCAAGCTCCACCAGTTGTCCAACCTTACTTCCATTAAAAGAAGCAAGGGCTACTTGGACATTAAGAACCAAGGCCCCACAATAGTTCACCTTGTACATTAACTAGGTCCATCTCTTGTCCAAGATTTATTCTGATATAGAAAGGGACTTTGGTTTTGAGATCTATCACTTGTCCAACCATACTTCCATTGAAAGAAGCAACAGATACTTGGACATTGGGAACCAAGATCCTACACCACCTTGGACACTGGCCATTAAAACTAGGTACTCTCATGTATAAAAGGGACTTCTGGTTTCAAGCTCCACCACTTGTTGAGCCTTACTTCCATTAAGAGAATCAAGGGCTACTTGAACATTGAGAATAAAGGCTGTACAATAGTTCACCTTGTACATTAACTAGGTCCACCACTTGTCCAAGCTTTACTCTCATATAGAAAGGGACTTTTGGTTTTGAGATCCATCACTTGTCCAACCATACTTGCATTGTAAGAAGCAAGAGATACTTGCACATTGTGAACCAATCCCTACAATACCACCTTGGACACTGGACATTAAAACTAGGTACAACACTTGTCCAAGATTTACTCTCATATAGAAAAAGGGACTTTTGGTTTCAAGCTCGACCACTTGTCCAACCTTACCTTCATTGAAATAAGCAAGGGATGTTTGGGCATTGGGAAGCAAGTTCCTACAATAGCACCTTGAACAATAGCCATTAGAACTAGGTCCACCATTTCTCCAAGCTTTACCTCATATAGAAAGGGGCTTTTGATTTCAAGATCCCCCCTTGTCCACCCTTAGTTTTTATTGGGAGAATCAAGAGATACTTAGACATTGACAAGAAAGTTCATAAAATAGCACCTTGGACACTAGCCATTACAACTGGGTCCACCACTTGTCCTAGCTTTGATCTAATAAAGCAATGGCTATAGTATAGAGTTATGATATTCACAACCCTTGTGTAATTTGTAATGTAACTTATACATTTTTTTCAAAGAGAATTTATCTATAAATATGAACTTAACAAGGTGTTTCTTTTCAACTTACAGGATGGACTTTGAATCTAGGGAGAAAGTGCATATGGTACTTGATAATGAAGTTGTTGGTATTGGTTGTGTGTATAGAACAGATCTCGATTCCACTTGTGGTGGTACAAAGATAGGGCAATGAAATGTATCTATACTAGTGGAGGAATGTTTGAAGGATGTGGTCCCCGTTTTTTTACAATGGATACTACGTCTCTCCAAAGCTCATTATGGAGTGTTGTTTGATGGCCTAAGCTTCTTTTGTAGAAATCCATAATGAATGACAACAAAATTGACACAAATGAAATCTACAATTGTGATGAACAAGGGGATCATCTTGATCCTCTAGTTACAGATGCAATACCTATTACAAGCCCAGAGTTTGAAATGTCAATACGAGAATCTTGGAGAAATCAAAGGGTCCTTTCAAAGAACGGCACAATGATGCACATTGTGAATGAAGGGACCATCTTGTATGTATTTCCACATGATTATAGGTACTTGGTGATGACTTTGTGGGTGTAGGTATTGAAAGGGAGAATGAAATTAGTGAGAATATGTCTGAAGTGGGACGCATAAGTTTGCTAAAGTGGCCTATTCAACAGACAACCATGTTGGATGGGAGCCCACTACAATTCTTTGTTCCTGTTCATGGGATGCATACTAGACATGAGGATGTATCCAATGATGAAAATGCTGGGGAAAATATTTGATGGTAATGTTGATGCCCCTTTGCTAAGGAAGAGACGATACAATTTCATCAACAGGACTCAAAAAGTGCAAGCAGCACTAGCTTCTACTTTTTATATTTTAGCTGAGTCGATTCAAAGGGTTTCATGCATTGATTGTTGTGGAAAAAAATGTTGTCTGTTTGCAGATCGTGATTTAGTGACAAGATTACAGTAAGAATTTTGGGGAGAGTCTCAAAAAGCACGCACAAATTATGTATATGATGTTCTATCTATATGCTATCAGAAAGATGAGAAAATGTGATACCAATTCAAGATAAATGGTTCTACTGTTTGCTGCAGAGCATGGTATCAGCTACATGGAATACCAAAGACATCATTTTACCACTACAAGGAAATTTTTGAAAACGGTCTGTGCCAATATCTGCATGGTAACACATGTACATTGAGAAGAGGACTTCAACATACTACTTTAGCAAGAACACTATTAAATGAATTTGTGGATATAACAACTCTGAGAAGATGCCACATAGAAGCATAACACTACTAGATGGCTCAAGAGAGACTCAATTAGTGATTCCATCAATGTACAAACAAGTTGACATGTTAAGAAAAATCAACACAACACTAGACCAAATGGGCTATGAGAAGTAGTTATCTCAATCTTCTTTTGGTAGAATTTGGAACAAAAAGTATCCATATGTCACTTTAACAAAGACAAGTGAGTTCTCTAAGTGAAATGTCTATAGTTCAATCAAGGCAAGGCTAGAAGCTAAACCTTCTCTTGAAGAGAGAGCTCTTCTCTTGAGAGAAAGAGAAGTTCACATGGCACAAGAGAAGAGTTGTAGGAGCTTATATTATGCATGGTGCATATATTTAGAAACTCAACCACAAAAGTATGTTTATATAATCCATGATAAGATGGATCAAAAGAAGACTGGCATTCCTAGATTATTCGTTGTTCCTAAGGGTGTGGATTCAGGATACAATTTGCAAGTGGCTTTGATAGATATGATCACTCATGGCCATGGATAAGGTCATTATGGTCACTGTGTCTCGAATGGTTTGTGGCCAGTTGATCCAAATCTTACAATTGGCTCAATTGCTAATTTTTTACATAGCTTAGAGAGGATAGATAAGCATCCTCTTGGTGATTTGGAAACAAATGGAATACCAAGGAGTAGTATCTCTCTACTACATGTTTTGAACTCAAGGGATGCTTTAGACCACCACAACTTGAGTGATGGAAAAGAGCCCATCGTGCAACCATTGGAAGCTACAAAAGCATAATTGGGGTCAAAAAATTTCAAGTTGCCAGAGAAATTGTTTCTACAATTGGATAATTGTGTAGGGAAAAACAAAATTGATACTTATTTGCCTATTTGTCAATGCTTGTTGCAAGGGGTGTTTTTAAAACCATCCAACTAGGATTTTTGATGGTTGGGCATACACATGAGGACATAGATGCCATGTTCAGTAATTTTTCAAAGAAATTGAGAGTTACACAAACATATACTTTGCCACACTTGATGGATACATTACGAAATAGCTCATCGTCATCTCCGGCCCCATTTTTGCTTAAAAAGGTCCCCAATTTCAAGCAATACTGCGATGGTTATCTTTGTGATGGAAAAGACATACTTAATGGACATTCCAAACCACTTCAATTCAGGTTTTTTATGCAAGATGAAACACCAATGATTCAGTATAAGGAACATGTAGGTGTATCACGTTGGAGTGGAAGTATTCGCCATGGAAAACAGACATAGAAGGCAATCCAATGTTACCACATGGAGATCCACCTTTGGTGTCAATGGTAGAATATGTCAAGGCTCATGAAGAAGTGATTTTAGGGTTGAAGAATTATATTAAGTTTTGGCAAAATGTAGGGAATGTTTCAAATGTGCCACGGTATTATAGACCTGTGATAGATTATTGGAGTAAGGTGATTGGACGAGCCGGGAAAAGAAAACCATATCAGAGGAATGCTTGTATGAAAATTTCTGGCCAACAACTCAGGACTCTTGTCACCTAGAATCCACTACAATGAGCTTACAACAAGGAGCAAAAATATTCCTAGGCCTTGAAGAGCTGAATGATCATTATTGTGGTCCTCAACAAGATAGATAAAAGGAAGAGTTTGACCCTATGTCTCATGTGCGGCAAGGTGACTTTGTTATGCTAGTTCCAAGTGACATGGAAATCTATCCAGTTTAGCTCTCAATGGCTTTATCAGACATTGATAACAAGCCTACATCACCAATCTATGAAAAAAATTGATTCAATATTGGGAACCTTGTGTAAGAAAGAGTGGGATGACGGATACTCAAGCTTACACTAATTGCTGGAAGGGTTTTTGGGCTATCATCTGCAAGGACCCACAAGTGTGGGAAATGGTAGATGCAATTGTTTGGTCATGGTGATCCAACAAAGAAGGACCATTTTCTAGAATTAAGATTCCATAAATTCATGCTCTAAAAGATAAAGCAAGTTTTGCTTGTGCACATCAACCACGCTTGGATCGAAATTTGGATTTGGCATCAAATTTGGAGTAGATTATGCGGAGCTTCTATTGTGACTATAAGAGTCAATTTTATTAAACAAGATCTCTAGTTGTATCAACCTTTCTTTATTTTATTTAATTAGGAGTGTTTCTTCAAATTCATGCTTTGTTAATCCTCTTGACTTTTGGTGTTTATCAACACCACAATCCAATAAGATTTTCGCTCTATCTTGTCAAACAAGTTTGTCTCCTTTTTTCCCACTTTAAGTTGGAAATTCCCAAATTACATGAATTTTTTCAATTTGGAGATTCCCATAATGAAGGATTTTTACCATAATACCTAATATGGTCTTTGCTCACTATAGCTCTCTTAATTCCACTATTCTCAATGTTCATAGGCCATTTCCATCACATTGGTATCAAAGCTATTGGTTTCTCTTTTCTTGCTTAAGAAGAGAGGTCCTTAAGTTTTCCATGAAAGGTTGGACATGTTCATTGCAATAGGGTAAGTGGGACAGGGATCTATTATCTTGGTTGAAAAGGACTTAGTTCGAGGTACACCGGTGGGAACTACAGTCTTAATAATGAAGTCTCTTGGGGCTTGCCTTTGGCTTAACCATTATTGAGCTACTAGCAAGCTCAACACGAACCATAATTGAGAGATCCCAACCTCTCTAGGTCTATTCAATATTTATCATTTTGATTTTATTAACCCTAACATACACAATGGAAGCCAAATAGACATTATATCCGACCCACGACTTGGGCTACCCAAAAGGAAGGGTCTCCCGTGCCCACCCTAGAGTAGGATTGGACTGACTCAGGAAGGCCCAGCGCCTGGTGCTATTTTGAGTAGAGAGAGAGAGAGAGAGAGAGAGAGAGAGAGAGAGAGAGAGAGAGAGAGAGAGAGAGAGAGAGAGAGAGAGAGAGAGAGAGAGAGAGAGAGAGAGGGGGGGGGGGGGGGGGAGAGAGAGAGAGAGAGAGAGAGAGAGAGAGAGAGAGAGAGAGAGAGAGAGAGAGAGATAAGATAGAGAAGAGGGGGAGAGAAAGAGAGTGTTGACACAAAGTGATGCTGAGTCATAATCCCTATATGAGGCATGCATTAATAACAAAACCATATAATTTTTACAACTCAGTTCATGAATAAATTCAAATCAAACTTGAAAGTATTAAATTGGAGAGCCCCAGACCATTTAAGGATCGATCGGGCCACCCATCCACCTGCTCCCCTACAGACAAAAAGAATCTTGCTTCTATAGTGTGGAGCTCGACACCGCATGACCAACACTCAGGTCATGGGCCACTGTGGACACCTCCACAAGTCCAAGCTTTAAAAGGATCTCATGCCCACCATTGAGATAGATCAGTGCCAATTGGTGAGTTTAGGCAAACCAGCCTCTTTAAGATGCTACAGTGATCTTGGACAAAAACATGGGAACATACACTGTAACACATGGGAACATACTCGGTCATACTTATTAATTATCAACTCATATGCAAATGATTCAACTTACTGGTTGGCATTATCACCTAGATCATATAAAGATATTGCAAGTAACCATACCACATGTCAATCCTCCTTAACACAATCATCAATATACCAAACATGAATTCCTTTCACTCATGAGACCCATCAATCTCAATACCTTATTACAAAATCCAACCAAAATAATCAATGATTCCTCTTTACCATCAAGGAATCAAATTAGCTCCCCTGCAATCGTGATTACACAACAAGTCAAGAACCACAATGTATTTTCCATCCTCAAGATGCCATGAGCTTGCATGTCCGCATGTTCGGCCCATACACAATCTAACTATATCCAACCATTAAAAAACTATCTTTCTGAACATATAAATCAATCCAAATTGGTACTGAGGCGGTCCAGGGAGGGCAACAAGAAGAGTGGCCTCTAAGCACCCTTGTAGGCTCCCGTGCTGCTCAATTGGGTTGGGGTTGGAAAAAACAACAAACACACACACAAACCCGCAACCTAACCCTACACAAATTTGGGGCACCACCTAGTTTTGGATGCGAACTAGGACGCGTAAAGAGAGAGAGAGAGAGAGAGAGAGAGAGAGAGAGAGAGAGAGAGAGAGAGAGAGAGAGAGAGAGAGAGAGAGAGAGAGAGTGCTCGGGCTGCTTTGAAATGTATCGGCAATGATCAAGCAAACACGATTATATATGTAAGAAAGAGAGAGAAGAGGGAGGGGGTGCTTGTTGCATTAATACCTTCTTACAAATCTGTCATGACCGATCAAAGTGAGATTAGTATTTGTTCAACATAGATTGAGTAAATTTCACCACGACACATCACAAGAAAAGCCACCCCAATCACTGTTTAAGGCCAGGGGAGTCCTCTCCACCCTGTCTCCCTCTTACAATATGTGGGATTTATGGCTAAATTGATGACAACACCCAGACACAAGCTATCAAGAACTAAAAATATCACCAAGACACTTACACATCATTGTTGTCCATTACTTCACGTTGGAAGAGAGACAAAGTATCCAAGCTTAGTCCAAATCCACCCTCCTTGATTCAGCAAATGTTGGGCTTACACTAGTAGGAGGAATGATAGATTTTCCACTCTCAATTGAATGATCGCTCTCTCTCTTACAATGGCATAGAGTTCCCGTGCTAATCACCCCTATTACAACACATGCACAAGAATACGACAATGAGCTTCCACTCAAGAGCTCCTTCTAGAGAGGTTGAGCTTGGCTTCTCAAGCTATAGCATAGTGCTCTTGCTTATGGCTCCCCCCCCCCTTTTTGTGCTAGCTGCAACTTCCTTTTATAGAAATTTTGAGGGCTAGGGTTACTCCTCTAGCCATGGTTGGGTTAGATTTTCAGCACTTTTCTAATTTCTTTTGCTTGGAATTGTCAAGAAGTTGGTGGGGATAGATGAAGAAGAGAGAGAGGAGAGAAGTGGAGGTGATAGGACTTTTCATACTAAGTTAGTGTTAGTAAATTAGTAGAGTTAGTATTTTTATTGATTTACAAATGGAATTGGATATTTACAGTGGGAGTATCCATGTAGGATACAAATAAGGAAGAAAAAACTCTTAATAGGTAAGAAACATGGATTTCTTACAATGTCGATGCTCCAAGTGTCTTGAGTAGGGTCAATTTTGACACTTGTTGACGGTCCACTAGCTTTGACGGTACGTTTTTTCTCCACTTTTGACCTTCCTTGGGAGCCAAGGTAAGTGAACATGAGTAATCAATCACCATGATGCTGTCTTTCAAGAGAAGAGGCTGAATTTTGTGGTTTTTTTATAAAGATGGGTAATATGGAAGAGAAAAAATGAGACTAGGTGGTCAATTTTGGAATGGAAGTGTGTGTACGAGACATGAGTTCACCATGGTTTCTCTTATTCTTCAACGTTGAGAAGAAGGTGAGTAGGGTGCAGAGAGGAGTGGTGAGAGAGGTGGGGATGATGAGTGGAGAGGTGTGTGTGAAAGAGGAAAATGGTAAAGTGGAAGAGAGAGTGTGGCTGCATAGCATGGGAAAACTGGGGTCCACCAATAAAATCATAGCTCACAGCTCGTAGCTTAAAAAAATATGAAAAAATTTTAGATGAAAGTTCAGCCCACGAGCTACAACTTTTGTTTTTATCACCTTTTCAAATTCGGGGAGCATATGATCTTTAAAAATTCAACAAAACCCACTGCTTTTTCCACTGCACAAGGTCCTTGTGAGGTCCTTCTTTGGATGATTCTTTTGAATACCTCCAAGAGTGAGCTCCCCATGGTGCATGCATGCATGCCACATACCCTTGACCTTATTTGGTAGGTCTATAATTGAAGAAATTGTTGAGATCATGATATAAGTGAATAGTACAACTAAGAAAATCAAATATTGGGGGGTCTAAAAATATATGTACATGTCAAATATAAATAATATAGGTGGAAAAAATATAAAGGGGTCAAAATAAATCTCTCTCATTATAAGTCTACCATAAAAAGATGAATATTTTTGGTGTTCTAATTTATGTTAGTAAAAGAGAATAGATGTAGGAAGGAAAAATCACAATAGTGAAAAAATATACACATAAATAAAACTAGTTTTTTTGGATTTCTGTTGGGATGGAGTTACATCAAAAATAAGAGAAGCTTGCATGAAATTATTTTTATATGGAATAAAGAGTATGCAAAATGGTAAGAAAAAATATGGTAATGGTGAGTCAATGTACATAGCATAAATAACACACCATAGGTAGAAATATTTAAATAAATACCAAAATAATTATAAAAAATCCTTTTATTTAGGCCCTATATACAATGAAATATTTACACACAAATGGGCCATAATATACTTTTTTTTTTTTTTTTTTTTGGCTCAACTAGCCCAGTGACTAGCTAGCTGAGGGTTTTTAAGAAGATATGGGAAAAGTTCCCTAACTCACACACACCTATATACACTGAAATGGTAGGGATAGCCACAGTGTTTGGATGATTTTGGTAGGGTGGATTAACTCACTATGGCAATTACGGAGAGCCGAAAAACGGCTATCATTAGCCCTCCCCCAGGATGATGGTATATTCATGTACCATCATAGAGCATCTTTTCCAAAGAGAGTGCTTCAAAGTCCTTGATGAGGTCTTCATTGTTTGGCCCCTCAGAATTTTGGTTTGAGTTACACTCATGCTTCACGGAACAATACCTACATGAGATAGCTACCTTTTGACAGATCTTTGGTAGATCCTTTGGTAGAAGGCGACTCAAATAATGCTTCAAGCGATACCCGTTTACCTTCCTGGAGTGCTCTTTCCCATTCAAGTCCATAAGTTGATAGTAGCTTGAATTGAAAGCCTTCTTAACTGTGTATGACCCTTGCCATCTAGTTTCAAATTTGGCATCAAAACGATTGTCAAGTTGATTGTCATACCTTAGCACAAGATCTCCTTCATTGATACCTTTGTCCTTTAGTTTCTTGTCAAGCTTCTCCTTCGCCTGCGTAGCTTTCCTCTTGTAGCACTTGTATGCTGCTTCTCTTTTCCACTCAAGATCAGCTAAGGTAAGAAGTCGATCCATCCATGCTTCTTGATCATCTTGTGCTGCTTTGCCATGAAGTCGTATTGTTGGGATGTTGAGCTCAATTGGTTGTAAAGACTCTTGACCATAGACCATTTGAAATGGTGTAAACTCCGTGGTTTCCCTATATGTGGTTCGATACGCCCACAAGGCACCATCCAAGAAGTCATCCCACAACTTTGTCTTGTTTCTCACCATCTTTCTAATGATGCCTGCAATGACACCATTAGCTTTTTCTACGAGACCATTGGATTGGGGATAGTAGGGTGTACTATGACGATGTAGAATGTGAAGTTCTTCACAGACCTCTGTGAGCAAGCCCTTTCTAAACCCTGGACCATTATCAGAAACAATCTCCAAAGGTGTGTCAAATCTACAACAAATGTGAGTGTAGACAAATTTGCTCACTGTACTCTCATTTACCTTTGCCACACTTTGTGCTTCTACCCATCTTGTCATGTAGTCTATGGCCACCAAGATATATGATTTCCCATTTTTAGTCCTAGGCAATGGACCCATAGCATCAATGCCCCACTTTTCAAAGGGTCCATTTGCAAGCACGATTTGCCTTGGACCATACACCAATCTTCTATTCCCATTTACCTTACAATTGTGACAACTTTTACACCAATGTTGGACATCCACATGCAGACTTGGCCAAACATACCCCGCAAGCAAAATCTTCTTCACAGTTAACTCCTGGGCAAAATGACCACCACATGCCTCTTCATGCAAACCTTTTAGAATGGTTGGAATCTCCTTGATAGTTGGTACTCTTCTGCACACTTGATCCTTCCCTCTTTGATAGAGGGATCCTTCTAGGAAGAGATACGCGCTTGCCTTTTTCATGAGTCTCCTCTTCTGAGCCTTCGTGAAGTCTTGTGGAAACTCACCCTCCAAAATGTAGCTAATAATGGGAGTCAATGACTCCAATCCTTGTTATCTCGGTTGCTTGACAGTTGCACCATGATGACCTGCACTTCTTTCTCAACACATGTACTTGATTGTTGTGCAAGTAAATCGGCATCTTCATTTTGTTTCCTAGGAATATGATATAGTTGCACTTCTTCAAAGTGATTAAACATCCTACGAATGGCATGAACTTTTGTCCTTAGGCTTTCATTCTTGCATGCCCAAATGCCTAAAATTTGCTTCACAATGAGAAGTGCATCCCCTTTTACCATGAGACGTTGTATCCCTTGGCCAATGCACATCTTCAAACCATGAAGTAGTGTGTCGTATTCTGCTTCATTGTTGCTAGTTGAACCTGGTAGATTGACCTTCTCTTTCATGACCACCTTCCCACTTGGGTTGTGCAACACTAGCCCTCCCCCTGATTTTCCTGTGACTCGTCGAAAAGCTCCATCAAAGAACAAGGTAAAAGCATTAGGAATATTTTTCGGTGGTGGCAATGGTAGGGTCTTTATTTCAGGCACCTTAATCTCCTTCTCATGTACCCTATAAGTAAGGATCCCTGCCAATTGTGCACGCACACTATCTTCTACTTTGAAAGAGTATTGAAACTCTTGCAATTCCATAATCCACTTTGAGATCCTAGTGCTAAGATTCATTTGAGATGACACCCACGGAAACAAATTTTCTGCATGGAGAATTACAAAAGGTTTTGGTAGCAAGTAGGATCTAAACTTTCTCACCGCAAACATGAGAGAAAGCATCATGAGTTCTGCCTCCGTGTAGCCTCTCTCCAAAGCATTCATGACCCTACTAGCAAAGTAGATGGGTCGCATCTGGGTACTATGGGGATCATGTTGTAGCAAAACCGCTCCAATTGTTTCTTTCCCAACACTAGAGCTAACAAAGAATGTGTACTACCAACAAGGAGGCATGAGTGTTGGTAGTTCTGACAGGATGACTTTAATGTTACAAAAGTACTCTTCAAGCTCATCAGACCATGCAAATTCTACTTGTTGTGTCAACTTTTGCAAAGGATGAAGCAACTCCGAAGCTAAGTGAATAAAGCGTGACATATACTTCACCTTTTGAATGAATGAGATGACCTCTTTGAGATTCTTGGGTGATGGGAGCTCAATAAGAGCCTTTGCCTTTGAAGGATCCACCTCAATGCCTTTATAGGAAACCTTGTGACCAAGAAAAATCACTTCATCCTCACCTATGTGACACTTGTCGGGGTTGAGTTGACCTCCCATGTCATAGAGCTTCTTTAAACCTTCTTCTACCCTTTGTAGATGCAATGATTTTGAGCTATAAATGCAAAAATCATCAATAAAAACCCTAATGGACTTTCCAAATAATGTTTGAAACACCATGTTCATGAAGCGTTGGAAAGTTGCAGGAGCATTTTTCAGGCCAAATGGCATGACTCTAAAAGCATAACAACCCCAAGGAGTGATGAAGGTTGTTTTCAATTGATCTTCCAATGCGATACCTATTTGAAAGTAACTCGAGTAGCCATCACACACAGTGTACTTCTCATGACCAGCTACCTCATTTAGTATCTCATCTTGAAATGGGAGGGTAAAGTGACCTCTTTTTGTTGCCTCATTGAGTGGACGGTAATCTACACACACCCTCCACTTGCCATTTTTCTTAGAAGTGACAACAACGAGAGAGACCCACTCTAAATTCTCCACTGGATAAATGAAACCTGCTGCTAGAAGCTTTCTTACCTCCTTGAGTAAAGCCTGCTCCTTGATGACTTCTAGCCTTCGTAGCTTTTGAGCCTTAGGTGTGGCCTCTGGCTTCAACTCAATTTTGTGTTGAACAGCATCTACTCCACACACATCGGTGTAGTCTTTAGCGAAAAGCCTAGGAAATTTCCTTAACACACCTTTGAGCTCCTCTCTTTCATCCTTTGTAAGTGTTGTAGATAACATACCTTCTAGCATTCTTTCATCTTCCACTTTTTGGTTTTCTTGGGAACCTACCTCTTCCAAACGTGGGCAAGAGGTCTCTTGGTTGTTTGGCTTAAACCTTACCCCCATGACTTCGATGGAAGACTCCTCTTCAGTAATGATGTCGCTACTTTCTCCTTCTGAAGTGCTATCGGTCCAGCCTTCTTCCGTCTCACTTTGAGATGATTCTTCATGGAGCTCCTCTTGGCGTTGCTCCTTCATGTCAAAGACAACCTTCTTATGATTTTCATTCCTGCAGATTAGCTTTCCACTCTCCCAATCCTGCAAAGCTCGCATTTTCATTAGCCATGGTCTCCCTAGGATAAATGGGTAACCATTTCCTTTGGTAGACATGACATAGAAATCCACTGCCTTCTTAATGCCAAAGGCCTCCACAAAGATATTTTTACAAATTCCTACACACCTAGCTTTGCTATTGTTTGCCATCTTGACTTTAATTTCAGGTGTCTCATGGATGTGCATGCCTAGTTTTTGCATGAGTCCCTCTGTCATGATGCAAATTTGTGCACCCCCATCCACTAGACCTTTCCTAACCAATCTTCCTTTGATGTAACAATCTAGCACAGGTGTAATATCTTCATTCATTTCAGCATGTGCAATTTTTACAACAAGAACACTCTCTTTTATCTTTCTCCTAGTGCTAACTGCCTTCGTTAAATCCCTCCTAACTTGTGGGCATAATGCAAGAAACTGAGGCCATGAGATATCAAGACCCTTACCTCTCATGTCTTCCAATAGGTTGTATGGAGCCATACCATGTCCAAGAGGAAATTCTTGGAGATTGATACGACGTCGAGTCCTCTTAGCTTCCTTGGTCTCCTTTGTCTTCTTTTCTCGTCCATGGTCACTTTGTGATGTGACACCTTCTTTCTCTTTACCTTTTCCTCGTCCACGCTTAATGCCATTTGCTTCCATGTCAACCTCATTTGAGTTTGTCACCTCTACTACATGCACATTTGGGTCTGGCAGAGGTGGAACTCCTTCCACTCCTTGTGGAGGTGGTCTTGCTCCATTTGGACTTTGTAGAAGCCGTCGTTGCTGACTAGTTCCTTCTCCTGCATTCATCACTGGGTAATTCAAGTTAGGTCTCCCTGGCTCCCCACGGGGCCAAGGAAAATTTTACATCCGATGTCCAGACTTACCGCAATTTCAACATTGCAAGACTCTCCTAGGTCGTGAATCTCGCTCTTCAGACTTCTTTGCTTGTCCCTTTGGACCTACAGCTTGTGCAAGGTGAATTGACAAGCTGCTTAAAGATTCATTTAACTTCTCAATCACTTCCGCCGTTACCTTAGGAAGCTCCCTAGATGTTGATGCTTGTGACTTACCTTTGGGTCTAAGACCTTCTATTGGAACCTCTCCCCTTAGGCACTTGAGTTTCCTATAATTCTTGGAAGCTCTAATTTCAGCTGCATCATAGGTGGCAGGTGTATCCGCCTCTACCTTTACCTTAAGATCAGGAAAGAGTCCAGCTATGAATCTCTCCTTCTTTAGAAATTCTGCACCATCACCAAGGTTAGCAACATTTCATATCCATAGAGCCCAAAGACGTAGAAACTCTTGCTTGTACAAGTAGTAGTCATCTAAATCTTTTTGCTTATGAGAAACAATGTCTTGCCATAGTTTTTGAGTGTTTTGGGGATCAAAGAAGTATCTCTTGAAATGATTCATAACTTCCGTGTAATTCCCTTTAACTTCCTCAGGCAAAGAGTCAAACCAAGTGCTAGCATCCTTCCTAAGGACCACCTCAAACATCTCTACACGCTCTTGATCAGTTACTATCCTCTTGATACGACAAGACATCTTGAAATTTGCTAAAAATAATTCTGCATCCTCTCCAGGCTCTCCAAATAAAAGAGGGTATCCGGACATTTGGCGTTGGCTTTCCATTATTATGAAAGATTACAACACGAGTTGCAACAAGGGATACAATAGAAATTTAGAACCACTCGCCTGCAAATGAAGAAGTAAGAAAGTATCACTCTAGGTTTTCTTCTTCAGCTATCCAAGCTTCAATGAGGTCTCGATTTGTTTGATCAAAACAAAAGGGTAGACTATTTATGAGCTCTAAGAAGGGTTGAAATTCTTCAAAGCTAAAACGATATACAAAAATATCTAAAACTTCATTTTCTGGATCTAGAAGAGCAACCACGTCCCAAGTAATGAATTGCACTTGCTCTACAATTCCCAATGCACAAGCGGTTTGTATAAAAACTAGATCTTCATTCTCGTCGAAGGCTGTGAGAAAGTAGCAATTGACTAGGATCTCCTTTCCTTCGAGTTCCACATAGTCGGAATGAGGCAACCTTCTCACAATTTCATAAAGAACATCCTCCTCAAGTCCAATCAAGCTTGCAAGATTTAAAGACTCCACTTGTGCTACAAAACTCCTGGACAAAAACTCCTTAGGATTATGGTTAAATCATTCATAAGCATCAAGAGATTTACAATGTCTCTATGAACAAAGTGTCATAGAAAGTAGAGAAGGATGAGAATTTATACAAATTTGCAATCTTCTCGATGCTCTCTTTATTAAGACAAGCCCTAAATAGCTCCCTATCTCCTTTATTGAAAGTGAAAGGAAGACTATTAATAAGACGCAAATGAGGGAAAAATTCACCAAATATGAGTCTATGAAGCATAAACTTTGACCGCAAGTTTCCTGAAGAGTCTTCCTCAATGGTGAAATGCACTCGCCAAACACCAAATTTCACTCTATTTACCAATCTTAGGGCACACACTACTTGGATGAATGTACGGTCTTCCTTAGTGCTCAACAGCAAAAGGAAAATGGAATCCACACGTAGGACCTTTCATCTTAGCTTCACCACCCTCTTGTTATGAGGGAGACGCTTTACTACCTGCTCCTACAACTCAATCGGTAATAGAGCTAGATCTCTAAGGATAGAATTTTCACTGCACACACACTCCTTGTTAGAACAAATGATCATTTTTTTTGTTTTTGTAACAAACGTGGACAAACAAAAAGCCAACATACACACTATTTTGTTTGGCTGCACTTTATTTTAAAATAAAATAAACACATGTACATCAAAAGAAGTGTGGTAGTTGATGAGAGGTAGAATGACAGGTTGTGGAGATGCAAGAATTTCTCCTGTTCTTTCAGCCCCAAACATAAACACCATACGCTGCTGAAAATGTATCTTTCTACTAAGTGCAATATTTATCCTAATATGTGGTGTGAAGTAAAAAGGGAAATTTTTTGGGCCATTATCCATGCTCTATACATAACCTAATGCCTAAAATAGAACAAAGATATATACATCGAAACTAAGATCGTACCTAATGAGAGGCAAAATAAAAGGATTTACCGAAGCATTTATTTCGGCTAACCTAAGAGAACCTAAAATTCTACGAATTACTCGTTGAAATTGCAACTTAGTACTAACAATTATGTGTACCTTTTCCCTTGCAATCGGAATGAAAGGATCATACAAATTCTCGTGATTCATGCAAGCTACTTGATTATGCTAAAGGTTGAGCCTTCACAAAACATACACAAGTTCGATCCTCCGTGGGGGCACCAATTTGAGGCGGTCCGGAGCGGGCAACAAGAAGGGTGGCCTCTAATCACCCTTGTAGGCTCCCGTGCTGCTCAATTGGGTTGGGGTTGGAAAAAACAACAAACACACACACAAACTCGCAACCTAACCCTACACAAATTTGGGGCACCACCTAGTTTTGGATGCGAACTAGGAAGCGTAAAGAGAGAGAGAGAGAGAGAGAGAGAGAGAGAGAGAGAGAGAGAGAGAGAGAGAGAGAGAGAGAGAGAGAGTGCTCGGGCTGCTTTGAAATGTATCGGCAATGATCAAGCAAACACGATTATATATGTAAGAAAGAGAGAGAAGAGGGAGGGGGTGCTTGTTGCATTAATACCTTCTTACAAATCTGTCATGACCGATCAAAGTGAGATTAGTATTTGTTCAACATAGATTGAGTAAATTTCACCACGACACATCACAAGAAAAGCCACCCCAATCACTGTTTTAAGGCCAGGGGAGTCCTCTCCACCCTGTCTCCCTCTTACAATATGTGGGATTTATGGCTAAATTGATGACAACACCCAGACACAAGCTATCAAGAACTAAAAATATCACCAAGACACTTACACATCATTGTTGTCCATTACTTCACGTTGGAAGAGAGACAAAGTATCCAAGCTTAGTCCAAATCCACCCTCCTTGATTCAGCAAATGTTGGGCTTACACTAGTAGGAGGAATGATAGATTTTCCACTCTCAATTGAATGATCGCTCTCTCTCTTACAATGGCATAGAGTTCCCGTGCTAATCACCCCTATTACAACACATGCACAAGAATACGACAATGAGCTTCCACTCAAGAGCTCCTTCTAGAGAGGTTGAGCTTGGCTTCTCAAGCTATAGCATAGTGCTCTTGCTTATGGCTCCCCCCCCCCCTTTTTGTGCTAGCTGCAACTTCCTTTTATAGAAATTTTGAGGGCTAGGGTTACTCCTCTAGCCATGGTTGGGTTAGATTTTCAGCACTTTTCTAATTTCTTTTGCTTGGAATTGTCAAGAAGTTGGTGGGGATAGATGAAGAAGAGAGAGAGGAGAGAAGTGGAGGTGATAGGACTTTTCATACTAAGTTAGTGTTAGTAAATTAGTAGAGTTAGTATTTTTATTGATTTACAAATGGAATTGGATATTTACAGTGGGAGTATCCATGTAGGATACAAATATGTCTCCAAGTACTACCAAAAGTCTGGTAAGAATCTGACAAAGCATCAAGAACAGTCTGCACAAGGGAACTGTCAAAAATGACTTCACCTGCAGAAATAAGTTGCTCATTGATATCCTTGACACCAACAATGAAAGTGTCCATGTCATCTTCCTCATGCATAATCTTCGACTCCAGTTCTTTACACAGTAATGCAATTTTTGCCTCTGTTAGCAGAAAGCTAACACAGATACCATTTTTCGAAGTTCTCATTGTAAAACACTTATTATTTTGATAAATCGGGAATATTGTAACTCCTATTTTCTCTGCAATTAATGATCCGGGGCTACAAGCTTCCAGATTGTATCAACTTGTCATTACCCATCTTTGGTAGAACTCCCAGATTATTAGTTTTGACCACCAAAAACCGTGGCTAAGGTATAAAAGCCAATTTTTGTAAGTTATTGTAAAGTTTTTGATAATGAAATACACAGCGTAAGCTAACGATGCTCACTCCTCTCCTTTTCGCACTTCCTACTCCCTCCCTGGTTGTCACATTGCAATCATGTTTGTTGCATTGCAACCGCAAGTAGGAGCTCTACGCATTGACGTAAACACATCATAGTAATTCGTAGTTTTTGACGTCGGTGACCCGCGGCCTAATTTCATCATAACTAGGAATTTACACTTTCAAATCAAAAACTAAGCATAGGCGGGGTATTGGGGCATCATTGCTAAGCATTTAGATGCATTCTGGGTCGAAAACGACTAGATCAAAAATACACTACTGTTAATAATCGCGATTTTGGAACTTGACCTAAAGTGGGGTTTGAGACCATAAGCATGTGTGCTTAGGAATTATAAACGTGTCCTAGAAGTTTTGTTATGTTTGGATGTCATCTGATGTTGTAACGGATGTGATTTGTTTGCCAATGAGTGATTGGATTTTGGTGATTTCAATCACTTGAGTGTAGCTTGAGTTAGATGCGAGTTGTTAGTTTTTTTCCAAGAGATTGACAACCTCTTGTAGCCTCTATGCACTATTCGAGTCAGTTTCGTCCCATGGATTGATAATTTAATCGTCGTTCTCGCTAATACTGCAATAAGACAGGATGGTGAGTTTAGACACGCGTCCCACAGCCGCATTGCGACTTGTATAAAGACTAGCTACAATATCCCAAGCTTGTTTTGTAGATTTCAGTGAAAGAATGTGAGGAGTAATAGTGCGCTTCACAAACAACACAATCAATGCATGAGCCTATGCATCTTTTACATCCCAACGAGCTTGCTCAGTCATTGACAGATTGGATGGGGACAACTATCCTATGTGGTCTTACAGATGCAACATGTCCTTGTGTCAAAGGTGTCTGGAACATTGTGCAAGGCATTGATGCACACCTTGGTTTTGAGGATGTAGGCGATGTTGAGGATGTTGCAGTTTTTGGTGGCAGGGTTACTGCTGCCAGAGTTGTTTTCCCTTCAACAACAAATATCTTGAGCACATCTGTGTTGTTGTCAACCATGGCAAATGTTGTACCTAATGTGAAAACTACCCTAAAAGAGGAGAAACCAAGCGGGAACAACACGTGCTATATAGAACAAACCGTAGAAGACTGTAAGGGACTTGCTATGCAAAAAATGGCACTGACAGAATTTATGCACAAAATGACGAAATAGCCTGCACAATACTACCTGTAGTGGAAACGAAAGCAGAAATTAGCCCAAATCAAAAATCATGAAAGCTCACAAAAATTGGAGAAAGTGAGTAGGCATGTATTGGAGCTGCTAGGAACTAAGCTCGAGAGGACGCAACCTGCTCTCATAGCATTTTTTGGAATTAGGGTTGCAAGAAAACACACACATCTTGGAGAAGATGAAGGAAGCTCAAGACAGAGAATAGAGAGTGTATTACTTAGTGTGCAATGGAAAGATAGATAGCCCTAGAGTGATGGGCATATTTACAATACATGGGGGTAAAAACCTCCTAGTGAGGGAAAAAATGCCTCGGTGGTCCTAAGTGTGTTCACACACGTCACTACCACATGTATATGGTAACACTAGGGACATATCATATGTCAAGGCATGGTTTGTTTTTAAGGAATGGACTTGCATGAGATGTCCCAAAGATGGCAATGACCATGATTCAGGCATCAGATCTCTTTCTTTTTTAGAGACCATTCGTCCTAGGTTATCTACTAGGTCTGGATCTTCTACCACTTTATAAGTTACACCAGTATGGTCCACATATCTATCAGTTAGATAATTCACAGCTAGCTCTTCAATGAACTTCATAGGCAACTTGACAAACAAAGTGATTTTAGGGGTTTTCATATATCTTTGTCCCAAATTGGTTGTCAAATTGGTGCACTAAGGTCATGTTGAAATCCCACATTTTCAGTGGTACTCTATTGGAACTAACTGTCTCAAGTCCTTTCTCGTGTAGATCGGAAGCCATTTTATAGAAACCAAAAGAATTTGAAGTCATATCAGACCTGTAGCCCTCAATGATAGGTTCTGGGAGTTCTATAGGCTCTGCTATGAGTTCTTGATTGATGCTCTCATATAATGATACTCTACTCTTGGTCTCTATCTCTAACCTAGCCCTTGAATTATAAAAGTTATCATATCTTAAAAGCATGAAATAAAAAACAAATTGAGTGTGCACAAACCCAATATTTGACCTATTAATGCTCTCTCTAAAATTGTAACAACACTTTTCAACTTGTCCAAAAAAATTTGTGTCTAAAACTTGTGTGAAGTTTATGTATACTCATAAACAATCAAAAATGTTAAGCCAACCCACTAAATCAGCTCTTCTTTCAAGTTTCAGTTGTCAACTCTTAAATGGTATGTTTCTAGGAAATGTTATATTGGAAACCCTAGCTCTACTTTGTTCCGAAGGTCTTATCTTAGTTGTTCCAAGTGGTCAAGATTGAAAAAATTCAAAACTTTGACCATTTTCTCTCAAAACTACCAAAAAGCTAGTTTCCAACCCCTTGACACAAAAATGGAATTTTGAGGCCTTAAACTTGTAGTATCGAAGTCCGTATGTGGAAACTACAACTGTTTCAGTGGAAACTACAACCATTTCAGTGAAAACTAGCTTTCACTTGCAACACAGAACTGGTTGTAACTTGAGCTCTCTTGGGTATTTTTGGCCCAAACTTAGTCACTTCAATGTATAGGACATGCACAACATGGTCACCAAGTCTTGTCTCTATTTGAACGCCAACGCTGCTTTCTTCTCAAAATTTTAAAATTTTTTTCACTTAAGTTGGGTTCCTCACCTTATGAATAACCTACCCACCAATTTTGGTCCAATTTGGAGTTTCAAAAGGTCCTTCAAAACCTATTTTGGCAGTTTCAGAGTCCTTTTCTATCACTGCTTTGAGCATAACCTATGATTAGAATGTCCAAATTTGATTTTGAAGAGATCAATGAGTTTCTCACACCAAGGCAGAGGAGCACACCAAATTTCACCTATTTCTAACAACCTTCAGACAAAGATCGCATTTTTTTCCTAAGATTAACACAGAGCTATCAGAATGGAGTTTTTCCTGTTTTGTTAGGTTTTCCACTCTTTGTAGATCTTACCCTACCAATTTTGGTCCATTTTTACCTCTTTTGAGTGTTCTAGGTCAATGTTAGCATTTTTTGGCACTTTTGACTCTATTTCTCTCTGAAATCTGTCTTTCACAAGCAAAAACAAAGGCTTTTATATGGATATATGGGTTGGACTGATCATTTTACACATGCAGATTACCTGTTTGCACAAAATTGGTCAAAATTTGGCTTTTTATAAAAAATCGTAATTGGTTCCAAACATTGTAAAATTTCAGAATTTGATTTCTGAAATGAGTATACCAGCACTTCCATTTCTTGGACATACATGGAACATCCAACTCACTCAAAACTCAGACATTATCACCTTTTTTTACAAAAGTTTTAACTCTTTTTATTTGATTTTCACACAAAGTACAGGCTAGCACAAATCTCAAGCAAAATGCGATAAAATCTTATATAGAGATGCATCTACTTACCCTACTCTTAAAACAAGAGAAAACAACTCCCAAAACAACAACTTGCTATAAAAACTCTAAATTTTGCGGTTTTTGAGCCTAGTGTAAACTTCATTGCTATAACAGCTTCAAAGCTATGCACCAATTCATAAACCTATTCTCAACACTTTACTATATCTTTCAACTACCCTTATAGTGAGGAACTCACCACTAAAAACACAAAGACAAGGATGCATCTATCTCCACTTCTATCCTACTCTATCTAGCTAGTCTATCTAAGGTAACTCTGCTGGTTTTTGTATGTGTTCACACTAGTTTGGGTACTCGTTCCCTAGCAACTACGCCAATGTTTGTGGGGTCTTTTTATAACATCTTTCACATTTCACAAAGAGATGGTCCGAAAGCTAAAATGTCAATCCTAAGAAACAAGTGATTCGACTATGGCATGGAGGCACGCCAAGAGGTTGTCAATCTCTTGTTTGAGCACAAAACACTCTGTAGAAACAATCTATGAACTCTCTAACTGTAAAAAACCTGATTTTTACTTCTCTAATCCAATCACACATTCACATGCAAAACTAATAGTAAACCAACTTGGTAGGCACAATTCTTACTAAGTCAAAAACACTTTTGGACAAGCAAATCTAAAATTTGTGCACTAGAAAAAAAATGTAATTTTCTATAGAAACAAAAATTTAGGTCATCAAACCTAATGCTGGCCACACCTAATAGATGCTCCTAGCGCTGCAAAATCTAATGAATTGACAAAATCTTAAAACAACGCTTGAATAGTGAGGTATGTCACTTGAAGATTGTGGGAGTTGACACTCGGATCTCATAACGTAGATATCGATGTGAAGAGATTCTTGAGGCTAACGCATTGATACTCTTGGCTTCTCGATATGGTAGTCATGCAGAGTAGATAAAAAATGGATGAAATCTAGATAGCAAGAGGGTGCTCATGACGTACAGAGAAAACCCTATTGCTTAATCATACTTAAGATTTAACCTCCTCAAATACCTTACAAAATGTAAAAAGGCTACTTCTACTCCAAATAATGAGTAAGTTGAACTAGCAAAATGTAAAAAGGCTACTTCTACTCCAAATAATGAGTAAGTTGAACTAGCAAAATGTCTATCTATTGATACAAATTGGAAGCTCATAGCCTCAAATCTCGCATTAACAAAAAAGTGAGACAAAATCTAATGGTTTTTGGCGGAAAAATTACATTCAACTTTGTGTTACAAAGGCTCACAAGCCTCGTAAGCATCTTCTTTTCTAAAGCAAGCATTTGTTGTTGGAATCTTCCAATAGTTAGTTGTGGACGGGCAGCCATAGGCCTTTATCCTAACATTATATTGTGGTTTTGGTGTCAAAGCTTTATTGTTTGTGTGTTGCATCCCATCACCAACCAATTATGTAGATTTTGGCATGGTTTACAATTGACTATAAGGCATTATTTGATGTGTTTGCCTCGGCCACGACATGTGAAGAAAAGGAAAAGGGTAGTCCTCCTAGTAAAGAATTTTTCATTGATCACGTGCCACCACCGGTGCCAATTGGCAAGCCCACAACTTAAAACAAGTTGCTCCTCCTCTAGATAGTTATGTAACAGTATTAATACATGACCTCAACGGAGTGCTATTGGGACATTATAGGGCAAGTAAAGAAATTCCATGGCATATATAGAGGCTGACAGAGGTGCCCTATAATCATGACCAACGGGTTTTTGTTATAGGAGACCATGGGCATATTTCTTGAAAGTCCCATCCCAAGATTTTCACTACACATGCCCACTTAATTCCAAGGTTTCCCAAGTAGTCTAGCCTTCTTAAGGTGACAAAGACTCATGTCTAGCCAGCTTGAGTCCAAGCTTGCATGTTGGAACCACTTAACCCAGCATCCCTCCTGGGTGAAAATTGTCAAGAGTGCAACTCTCTTTGCCCATTGACACTTTTCTCATTGAAACTCTATGATTTCTATGTTTGAGGATGCTCATGTTGTTAATTGGCCCATGCACAAAAGAGGCTAATATGCTTGGGGTGGCCATTGGCAAATATGTAAACATAGCACGAGAGTTCAAGAGAAGGGGTTATTTATCCCCGTTTTTTATACATTTTTAAGTACCAAAGGGTACAATCAAAGGGAGCATACATAGATTGAGCTAGAAAAGGGAGTGCTATATTCATAAAAATTCTGGTTTTTTAATTAGTCCTTGAACCCACGTGATATGGAGGGTTTACACACAGTGAACCCCGAGCTAATATGGGCCAATGAAAGGATTGGCCATATGCTTCACCCTCATCACATGGCAGCTCACACTCCCCGTAAGCAACTGCCATGGCATCTTTGTTCCTCAGCTCAAAGCTTCCATGCTGTCAGCATCCTCTTGCATGCCAGAAGCAGCACAAAGATTACTCATACAAGCATAGGCCAGAGCAGACTTGTCATCGGTTTGCATGGCATGATTGAAGGCCAAGCTTCCAGACTCAACATTCCCCCCTTTTCGTGAAGCACTCAATAAAGCAAACCATGCTTTGGAACTATCAGATGGCATCTTCTTGAGTACTGCAATAGCCCTTTCAAAGTTTCCTGCACTGCCAAGAAGATCCACTATGCAAGTGTAATGCTCTACACTTGGGCTAATGCCATGCTTTGCAGTCATAGCATAAAAATACATCAATCCCTTTTCGACGGCTCCGACATTCCTACAAACTTTCAAAATGCAAGTAAAAGTCACTGTGTCGGGAGAAAGTCCCTCACCTATCATTTGTTCAAAGAGGTTTAGTGCATCCTCATTATGCCCATGTTCACAATATCCTGCAATTAAAGCAGTCCAGCAGACCTCATCCCGAGTCGGAAGCTCATCGAACACTAACCTCGCCCTTCCAAGAGCACCACATTTGGCATACATGTCCACTAAAGCATTCCCAAGAAGGCTGAATGCTCCTAATAACCCTACTCTTACAATCTCTTCATGCACTTCTTTGCCCTTCTCAACTGCTCCTATACTTCCACAGGCTTTCAAAACTAGTAGAAAGGTGTCTGTATCAGGACAAAGGCCTTCACTCCTCATTATATGTTCAAAACATTCGAGTGCTTCCTCCCCACGCCCATGCTCACAGAATCCTGCGATTAGTGCATTCCAGGCCCCTAAATCCTTATACGCCAGCTTGTCAAACAATCGTCGAGCCTTTGCAAATGTCTTCCTAGCATCCTCTTGCATCCCAGCAGCTGCATAAATGTTACCCATACAGACATAAGCAGCAACAGAATTTTCATTCAACTCTACTGCATGCACAAAAGCCAGCTTTCCAAGCTCCACATTTCTCCATTTTCGACAAGCATTCAATAAGGCAAACCACATTGGAAGACGATCGGAAATCGCTACCTTCCCTATCACAGACATCACGCTCGCAAACTGACCAGCGTGACCGAAAATTTCGACCAGGCACGTGTGATGCTCTAGTGTCGGGATGATGTCATAGCTTGTGGTCATAGTCTCAAAGTATATATGGGCCTCATCCACCAAATGAAGGTATTTACATGCTTCAAGCACAGCTATATATGTGAGCCCACTCGGTTCTTCGCCTTCATCTCTCATTTTCTGGAACAGACTAAGCACAACCTCATGCTTCCCAGCTTGAATATATCCTGCAAAAAGCATATTCCAAGATATTACATCACGACTTGAGAGCTTATCAAACACCTCTTGTGCGTAGAATAATTCACCACATTTGACATACATATCAACAACTGCATTGCCAAGCCCACCATTTGTACTTACAAACCCCTGCTCCCAAATTCTTGCGTGTATTCTTTTACCTTTCTCAGTTGCTCCTAAGCTGCCACAGGCTTTCAAAATACAAGAAAATGTCACTGCATTAGGGCAGAAGCCCTCAGTTTCCATCTGTTCAAAGAAGCTGAGGGCTGCTTCACCATGATGAAGCTGGGCATATCCAGCAACTAATGCAGTCCAAGAGACAACATCACGAAGCGGAAACTCCTGAAAGACTTCCCGTGCCTTTTCAAGAGCACCATATTTGGCATACATGTCCACCAATGCACTTCCTAGAACATTATTGTCCTTCAAGTGCCCTAGTCGAACAATCTCAGCATGTATCTTACCGCCCACCTCAGCATTGCCACAAGCTTTCAAAAGGGAAAGGAAAGTTACTGTATCAGGAGCTACTCTCTCAATTTGCATTTGTTCAAAACAGACTAGTGCTTGCTCACTATGGCCATTTTGGGCATAGCCTGCGATAAGCGCATTCCAGGAAACTGCAGTGTGAACTGATTGCTCATCCATCACTTGTTCTGCTTTGGGAAGATCCCCGCATTTCACATACATATCCACGAGCGCATTACTAAGCAAATTAGACCTTTCAAATCCCTCCTTGATGATCTCAGCATGGATTTCCTGGCCTTTATCGGCTGCACCTAGGCTTGCGCATGCCTTGAGTGAACAAGAAAAGGTTGATTCGCCTGGAGGGACACCTTCACACTTCATCTGTTTGAAATGATTGAGTACTCTCTCACCTTGCCCATGTTGGCGATTACCTGTACAAAGAGCACCCCAAGCGACTTCATCACGGATTGAAAGCTCATCAAAGACTTGCTGTGCCCTTGACAATTCACCGCATTTGGCGTACATATCTACCAATGCAGTGCCAAGCACAGTATCTGTTCTGTGCATGCCTGTTTTATGTATCAAATCATATACTTTTGTGGTCTTGTCCAAAGCTCCTGCATGGCTACAGGCTTTGAGAATGCAAGCCAAAGTCACTGCATTGGGCAAGTGGCCATCGCGTGTCATCATGTTCAGACATTCGAAAGCCAAATCAGCACAATCTTGATGGGCATATCCTGCAATCAGTGCATTCCATGAAACAATATCTCGCGTTGAAAGCTGGTCAAATGCTTGTTGGGCCTTTGCGAGAGCACCGCATTTGGAATACATATCCACTAATGCCGTTCCAAGGACACTATCTTTGTAAAGCCAACCCTTTTTCATTATTTCACAATGAACCTGCTTGCCCATCTCAGCAGCTCCACTGCAAGCACAGGCCTTTAAGATGCTAGCATAGGTCATCGCATCCAAGAAAAGGCCTTGACATTTCAAAAGTTCAAAACAGCTGAGTGCTTTCTCACCGTGTCCATGTTCAGCATATCCTGACATTAGTGCATTCCATGTAACTATGTCATGAGAAGGAAGCTCATCAAATACATGTTGCGCCTTTGGAAGTTCGCCACATTTGGCATACATACTCACCAAAGTGCTACCAATGAAAACATTCATGTCAAGCAGCCCATCTTTTAGAGCATTGGCATGAACAATGTAACCTGTGTGGATGTCCTTTTGTTTGGCACAAACTTTCAGAACAGCAACAACATCAGTGCATGACACCATTGCATGAAATTTCACTCTAGTCCATACGAGGAAAGGGGAAATTTGGTAGTGGTGGTTGTGTGTGTAATTTTGGTTTGGTTGGGCCGTAATGTTTTGCTACTCCACAGTTGTGAAGTCTTCCTGACAATGCATATACCATACCACACATATAGAGACAAGGAGACATCACTTCCTGTTATGTCATGTTGTGATCAAGTTGAGTGTAAAGAATACGGACAAAAAGAGAAACATCGCTACATTGCATCTGGCTGGTCATCCAAATTTCTGGCCCTGGTTATCAACTAGAATGTTGATGTCTTTCTTGAACAGGAACATTGCACTTGTGTGGGATGAATATTTATTACTACTTAATGTAAGTCTTGGCAATCGTTGGCACGTTTGGCATCGACATCAACTTCTGTTATGGCAGGTGTAGTCAATGATTTTGCTTCGGGTTATAGCTAACAATTGGGCACCTCCCCAGTCTTGGAGCTATCAAAATATCACTTTTTGTTTTGTGGCAGTCATGAGAGATGCAGCTTTCCTTCAAGTAGTCTCAAGCTAGAGTACCTTAACACGTAGTTTCCAAGTGATCCGAGAGAGAGAGAGAGAGAGAGAGAGAGAGAGAGAGAGAGAGAGAGAGAGAGAGAGAGAGAGAGAGAGAGAGACTACTATTGTCAAAGGCCTGCTAGTCCAAGGCTTCAATTAAGCACATTCAGCAGCTTGTGCCCCATAAACATGTACAAGGATTGGGAAGAATTGAGCAATTGTAGGCACAATCGTTGCCAGAGCCATTCGTGGGTGTGTGCAACCATTATGCTCTTTGTTTGCGCATGAGCATGTGAGCATACTCTGTGAAAGCATCTATCTGGATGCATACATGATCACAAAATGCCCATGTCCTCGACGCTCCTTGAGCAGTTTCTAATTCATGATACAATCATATCTTCAGCTACAATGATCTTGGGCCATATGTCTAGATGATGATGATACTCACATATGACCAATGAAAGAGCAAAGACAATCTCAACTTGTCAAGTGCAGAAGCTGATAAAATGATGGAGTTGCCTGAGGGAGAAGGTGCCATATTTGGCATCTCTAAATTCAACCACAAAGGCCATTGTACACATTGTTGATGAAAGATTGTGGCTAACGACAGAAATCTTGGCAAGAAATCGCCAAATGAGTGATACAGGACACGAGCAATTGCATTTAGAACACTTCAATGCATAAAACCTTGCAGCAGCACCTTTCCATGGTACGGCATACATGCGACTCACGAAGAAGACCCTGCTAAAGAAGATGCAAGACAAATCCCAGCCACTCTGCTTGCACTTTCTGTGAGTAGGGGCAAACATAGACTCCCCACAGCCGACGTCCATACTGCCCGTTTTCTGCGCGTCAAGCAACCAGTTGCACTGCCGTACTCCGCAGACATACATATACATGCAGGGCGTTGCTGTTGAGAAAGGCATTCAGCGGACATGTTCATTACCGTCTGCAAGAGAGCTATGTAGCCTATAAGCCTTGCTTTTCACAGTATTATTATTATGAATATAGTGCTAGGATTTTAACTTGGTGATTGACATCAAGCATCTACCATTGAAATAAACAAGGACAAAGTGCATTGGCAAATTTTTAAAAATTTGCATATATGATGATTGGTTACCTTTGTAGCTGTCTAAAGTGCATTGGCAATTGGTTACCTTTGTAGCTGTTTGTAAAATGGTCCAATTTCACGGCTTTCTCTACAATTGTTTGAGTAGTGAGACCAAGACATTGCTCTTTGTCGTGCGTGTTTTGATAGATTATAATGCACAATTGGTTATTTGCTTAGTTGGTTGTGATTGTTAACGCATCGGCTTTTGTTGTGGAACACGAGCAGATGAGTAAAAGCAATTGATAGGCAACAACAATAGCTCAGCTTGGGACTTGATGAGCATTGGGAAGAAGCAAGTTGTGTCCCATAGAGCTGACTATACAACAAAGGGCTACTAAAGGGGGGTAATTGAATTGAGCAAGGGGTTGCAACTTAATCATTCTTCTTAAACCCTACTCTTTGAACTACTTTGGTAGTTGTTTGTAGATTGTCATTCAACACGGTAATATCAACCATTTAATATCTAGACAGGGGATCCATCTTACTCTAAATCAAGCGTTGTCAGCATTTCCTTTTTTCTCGTAGAATGAGAGAGAGAGAGAGAGAGAGAGAGAGAGAGAGATTTTAATGTCTATGTGGGGCCGAAATCGACCCATGAGACAAATCAAGTATACATGTGTGTATGTCTTCCATCTATCGAAAAAGACAAAACAATCGAATTGGTACAAAATAAAGAGAAAACCTTGGTGTATGATGGGATCTCGTGTGTGTGTGTGTGTGTGTGGGTGTGTGGGTGGCATGGGGGGGGGGGGGGGGAGGGGGGGGGGGATGGAGCTTTAGTAGTAGGGATGTGTGAATGTTGAAATGCTCTAGGTAGTACAAACATGCTACTGCATCAAGTTAGCTAGCTCCATCCTGTGTTAATAAGGGGGTGTAGAATGTGGTACATCGGAGGATCGGGAGCAAGGGCTCCTCGGATGAACGCAGTTGGGAGATCCATCATCTAGGCTCATCTCTCCTCAGCAACTTGACATTCTCGTATTTGGATCTCCTCGATAAGTCGTGGTGGAGTTGTGGGACTCGGCATCTAGTAACATGAGGACGTCGTCTGGCTCGCCGGCTCATCTCAACCTACTAGAGAGTCACTCTCCTCGGTGGATCTGGGAGTGGAGGAGTTGTGGTCCTCTAGAAAAAAATTATAAGATGTGATTATATCCCCCCCACTTGTGTCTTAAAATGTGGCTGCATAAGTGTATCTCTATGCCTCTATATCTCTAGCAGGTAGCACCCCAACTGTCTCTAATCTCCGGAGTGCATGATCTCGCAGAAGGTAGGTTGCCCACTAAATAATGAATTGTATCTGCCTATAATATTATCATAAGATCCACATTTGCAAACAAAATGTTAAGTATGAAGCCTGATTTACCCCTTGTAATTTTCTATATTAAAAACGCACATTTGTAAGGCCCTCGTTAGGAGGAGAAGCCATCATGTGTGAAGAAAAATCACTTGCCAAAAACCAAAATTATCACGAGCAGTCTCGAGCAAAGCTCCAGACTGGCTTCGTCAGAATATTATGGCCGGACGATGATCAAAAAGTGATCGAAAAACAGCCGATCGTTTGGCCGATTGGCCGGTAGTCAATGGCTAGTGGCCGGTGGTCGAAAGTCAATGGCCGGTGGCCAATGGCTGATTTCAAAGGCCGACTTGTCTTCTCAAGGGCGGCCACACATGGGTGGATTGGAGAGTTCATTTGGACTTGTTTACACAAGGGCGGCTATACACAACTGTCTCTCATGAGAGAGGGCAGCCCTTTTGGCCTATAAAAGGAGGCCATTTCTACACACATTTTGGAGTGTGAAGTTGATGCAACAAGGAGGGTGTGAGGTGGTGGGAGTGACGCAAGGCGAGAGAGAATCAAGGGTATAATCCCTTTGTAACCTACTTCTTGTTTAAAGTACTGAAGCCATTAAGTGACTGCTTTTTCGTGGATGTAGCCCACATTGGGTGAACCACGTATATCGTGTGCTCTCTCTCTCTCACTCATGTGCAAAAATTTCTCTCTCTCCATTAAGTAAGCTACTCAAATATCTATTTAGCTACGTCTTATTTCCTAACAATTGGTATCAAAGCAAGGTTCACTCGTAGCTAAAGTATCTAAAGGAAATGATTCCTTGAGTTGAGTGGGAGTAATGGCCGAGCAAGAGAAGCTCAAGATCGAGAAGTTCAAGAACTACCAACACTGGAAGATGCAGATTGAAGACTATCTCTACCAGAAGGACATTTATTTTTCACTAGGCTATCTTGCGAAGAAGCCCGCAACAATGCCAGATGAAGCATGGATTGTCCTTGACCGAAAGGCATTGGGAACAATCCGGTTAAGCTTGGCGTCAATGGTGGCCTTCAATGTTTCGGAGATGAAGACCATGGAGGACTTCAGGAAGTCACTTGATGGCCTCTACAAGAAACCATCGGCATCCAATAAGGTATTTCTCATGAAGCGCTTGTTCAATCTAAAGATGGCAGAGAACGGTTTAGTTGCAGAACACATAAATGATTTTAACGCCAACATAAGTCAACTTCAATCGGTGAAAATAAATTTTGATGATGAATTACGAGCTCTCCCTATATCGTCTCTACCGAATAGTTGGGACAGCATTATGATGGTTGTAAGTAACTCTATCTTTGGCACAAATACTCTTAAGTTTGACGATGTTGTGGGTGTTCTCCTGAACAAGGAAATGTGAAGGAGAAGCACAGGAGAATCATCAAGTGTTGCACTATCAGTGGAAACAAGAGGAAGGCCTAAGAAGAGGTTCAAAAACCATAAGGGGCATGATCGCTCAAGGCGGAGAAAATCACGCACAAAGTCAGTTCTTAAATGTTGGAACTGCGGCAAGAAGGGTCACATCAAGAAAGATTGATGGTCCAAGAAGAAGAAGGAGTCGGAGTCTCAAGACAACAAGCCAACATCGAAGGCCAATGTGGTAGGTAAAGTAGAGCAAGATGCTCTGATTCTCTCATTAGACAATGTGTCTAATTCTTGGATAGTAGATCTGGGGCTTCATTCCATGCGACACCAGCAACATTTCCAAGATTACACCAAAGGTAATTTTGGGTATGTATACTTGGGAGATGATGAAGCTTGTGAAATTGTTGGCAAAGGTACAGCTTGTGTCAAAACTGCTAACAAAAAATGAATGGAAGCTTAAACTGCTAACAAAAATGAATGGAAGCTTAAAGATGTTAAGCATGTTCCTTCTCTTTGCAAGAATTTGATCTCTACAGGACAATTGGACGATGAAGGTCACAACATTGCATTCGGGAAAAAACGGTGGAAGATCTCAAAGGGATCTTTGGTGGTTTCCAAAGGAGAAAAGGTTGGTACACTTTACGTTTGTACTGTCATCTCGCAATCTTCAGCTTGTGCAACAACTACAAAAGTCGACAGTGCGGTGTGGCACTATCAGCTTGGGCATATGAGTGTCAAAGGAATGCAAATCCTTCAAACAAAGAAGCTTCTACCAGGTTTGAAAGAAGTAGACTTAGAGTTCTGTGAAGATTGTGTTTATGGTAAACAAAAGAGGTTAAAATTTCAAAAATTGGAAAATGAAAGAAAAAATTAAAAACTTGAGTTGGTTCATTCTGATGTTTGGGGTCACGCAAGTACACCATCACTTGGTGGCTCAGTGTACTATGTAACATTCATAGATGATGCAACTAGGAAAACATGGGTTTATGTAATGAAGAATAAATCCGATGTGTTTTCCATATTTCAAAGCTAGAAATCCTTTGTGGAGAATGAAACAGGTACCAAGGTTAAATGCCGACAATGGAGGTGAATATTGCAGCCAAGCTTTTAAAAGCTTTTGTGCTAGCAATATCATTTGGAGGCAAAAGCCAACCCCAAGGACACCTCAACAAAATGGGATTTTGGAAAGGATGAACATGACAATCATGGAGCGAGCATGAAGCATGTGGCTACATGCAGGCCTACCGCTTGAGCTTTGGGCGGAAGCAGTAAGTACGTCTGTGTACTAAATCAACCAGTGATCCTCAACGGCATTGGATGGGGGAGTTCTAAAGGAGGCATGGACAGGTAAACCGGTGAACTATTCATTGCTTAAAGTGTTTGGGTGCGAGGCTTTCATGCACATAGATAGAAGCCTAAGGTCAAAGCTAGATGCAAAGTCCAAAAAGTGTATCTTCATCGGCTATGGAGAAGGTGGCTTTGGGTATTTCCTATGGAATCTTGAAGATGGTAAAATCTTTAGGAGGGATGTAATTTTTAGCGAACAAAATATGTACAAAGACTACTTGGAAAGAAAAAAAACAAAAGAAACAGGTGATGAGTACGTGGAGCTTGAGGACGGTGAAGACTCGAGGAGTGCAAACGGTGACAATGTACAACAACGTCAACCAAACGAGGAACCTCAACTTATCCTCCGAAGATCTACAAGAGCAAGTAGACCTCCACAAAGGTTTATTTCTTCCTTCAACCATCTCTTGATCTTAGATTCTGGAGAGCCGGAATACGAGGAAGCTATGCAACATGAATCCAAAGAAGAATGAATAAAGAGCATGCAAGTGGAGATGGACTCATTACATCGCAATCAAACATGGGAGTTGGTTGAGTTGCCTAAAGGTAAGCGGCACTTCATAACAAATGGGTGTACAAGCTGAAGGAAGAAGAAGGTGGGAAGAAAAGGTACAACTCTAGGCTTGTGGTAAAAAGGTTTCTCAAAAGAAAGGTATTGTCTTCAATGAAATATTTTCTCATGTTGTAAAAATGAACTCAATTAGGCTTGTCTTAAGCCTTGTGGCTGCTCATGATTTAATCTCAAGCAAATGGATGTAAATACGGTGTTTTCTCACGGTGACTTAGAGGAGGAAATTTACATGCTTCAACCAAAGGGGTATGAAGTAAAAGGTAAGGAGAAAATGGTTTGTAGATTAAAGAAGATCTTGTATGGTTTGAGGCAAGCATCAAGACAGTGGTACTTGAAGTTTGATCGATGGATGTTGGATCATGGATTCACAAGATGAAGCTCAGATCATTGCGTCTACACAAAGAATTTGGGAGATGGGAAGTTCATCATCCTAATGTTCTATGTTGATTGCAAGTGCTAACATGCATGACATCAAAGATCTAAAAGAGGAGCTGTCTAAATCTTTTTCAATGAAATATTTAGGTGCTACAAAGAGGATACTTGGTATGAAGATATCAAGGGACAGAACAAAGAAGACACTAAAGCTATCTCAAGAGGATTACATTAAGAAGGTACTAGAAAGGTTTGCAATGCAAGATGCAAAATCTGTTTCTACACCTTTGGCTACTCACTTTAAACTAACCAAGGATATGTGAGAGGAGATATGCTATATGTATAAAGTTCCATATGCTGCAACGGTAGGTTCTCTAATGTATGCTATGATCTAGACAAAGCTAGATATTGCACATGCAGTGGAGTTGTGAGTAGGTTCATGGATAATCCACGTATAGAGAATTGGCAAGCTATGAAGTGGATACTTAGGTATCTAAAGGGGAAAACCACGAATGCTTTGTATTTTGGAGGCACTGACATTTTCTTACAAGGGTATGATGATGCAGATATGGCAGGTGACAAAGACACTCGAAGAAGCACTATTGGCTACATCTTTACAATTGGAGACACAGCAGTAAGTTGGACTTCAAAGATACAAAAAGTGGTTTCACTTTCTACCACGGAAGCAGAACATGTAGCAATGACGGAGGCAAGCAAAAAGATTATGTGGCTTCATAGATTCTTAGAAGAGCTTGGATTCAAATAAGACAATTGTGTCTTATACAGTGATATCCAAAGCACTATCCATCTTGGAAAGAACTTAGCCTTTCATTCAAGGACAAAGAACATTGAGGTGAGATATCACTTCATATGCACTCTTTTGGAAGAGGGACAGCTAAAGCTAGGAAAGTTGCATACAAGTGAAAATCCTGCAGACATGTTTATAAAGGTGGTCAACAAGGAGAAGTTGAGCTTTTTCTTATCTTAAATCGAAATTCAAGGATAAAAAGCCAGGATGAAAATCAGTCACAAGTTTTGGTTTGGAGATCAGTCTCCAAGTGGGAGATTGTTAAGTATGGAGCCTGATTTACCCCTTGTAATTTTCTATATTAAAAATGCACATTTGTAAGGCCCCCTTATGAGAAGAAGCCATCCTGCATGAAGAAAAATCACTCACCAAAAACCAAAATTTTCAAGCCTAGTCTCGAGAAAAGCTTGCGACTGGCTTCATTGGAATATTATGGTCGGACGGCGGCCAGAAAGTGGCCGACTGTTTGGTTGGTTGGCCGATGGCGATAGTAAATGGCCGGTGGTCGGTGGTCGAAAGTCGATGGTTGGTGGTTTTGGCCGAATTCAATGGCCAATGGCCGATTTCAAAGGCGGACTTTCCTTCTCAAGGACGGACACACATGGGCAAATTGGAGAGTCCATTTGGACTTGTTGACACAAGGGCAGCTATAAGACCTAAGGTAGCTAAACATAGGATCCTCCTCCCTACCGCCCCTTATATAGGCCTAGCTCCTAGCTCTTGCCCTAAGCGGATCCCCAGTCCGCACTGGTCAAGTCCAGGCCCTTGGCCTAGGTCCCTGACCCCCTAGGTTGGGCCTTGCCCCGTAGGACCCTTGTCCTGACATTACTCCCCCCTTAAGGAAGAGTTTTCGTCCTCGAAAACACAAGTAGTAATATCTTCTTGAGAATACTGATGTTTTCTTTATTGACGTCCCATACGTGAGCTAGTTGTCTGTATGACCGATAATTGGTGCAGTGAGGAGGTTCAATGAAACCAAGAGCAACATCTTGGTTTTCAATATTGTTGTCGTTTTGCAACCACTTGGGTTTAAATGGTAACTCCATTTATAACTCACTTGAGTATTGTGAAGGAGTAACCACAACTACGAGTTGTCCAAAGGCATAACCAGTTTTCAGATCTTCTGAAGGTACTGGAATAATGCAAGGAAACCTTGGCGTAACTTTCCATGCAGTTGTGAGCCAGATTTCCTACTCGCCTGAGTATCTTGAAAAGTTCATAGATAGGGAGTGTCCTCTTGTTAGAATTCTGAATAGTTTGGAACAAAGAGAACTACATGTTCATCCCTAATGAATGTTACTTGCCAACATACTTTGTCAGCACACCTGGTAAGTCCTTGACGTATGAAAGTATTGACACAATCTCCAACCCCACCACAACAGGTGTTCAAAGTCGAAAACCGTACTTAAGCAAATTCTAGAATAAAGAGAAAATCATCTATTCAGAAATGCGTTGTGCTAACGTATGCTCTTAGCAGATCCTTTAGCACAAGATTACTCTTTGTAATCTGCCTATCCCCTTGGATAACAGACAATGCTGAGGTTTGTTTTCCTCATGGTTTATAGGCAGTCGTCCCAGATGACTGGTAAACGGGGAATCACAATAGTGTATAACTTGTGTTTTCGAGGACGAAAACTCTTCCTTAAGGGGGGAGTAATGTCAGGACAAGGGTCCTATGGGGCAAGGCCCATGGACCAGTGCGGACTGGGGATCCGCTTAGGGCAAGAGCTAGGAGCTAGGCCTATATAAGGGGCGGTAGGGAGGAGGATCCTATGTTTAGTTACCCTAGGTCTTATATTCAAACGCCCAAACCGAGCCAGGACCTCTATTGGTGATTAGTAGACCCAAAAGTAATCTCATAGAGATAGTGCACAAAGAGTGCAAAATGCTTCATAAGTAACAACCTGAGGAATATGCATGCCGTTCCAAATCAGCCTTTGCTAAACACTAGGGCCCATAACACCTAGTATGCATGCATTTAGCAAAAACTAACCCAAACCTGTATATCCATAATGATCCTTGCGAATACTTATGGCAAATGTGATGCGCCTAGCACGCATTAAAAGGAATGTAAATAGTTCTGAAAAGAAACTAAATACTTTTAGTTGCAATCTTTTGCAAGCCTTGCTGAAACGTCTGAATCACAATAGAAGGTGAAACATTGATCACTTCTAGGTACAGACAATGAAACTTTTTCATTAACAACTTATAGCCTTGCTATATGTATAAACAAACATCTGTAATGTTGTTTAGCAGTAGTTGTACCTTAACAAGTCATTCTAAGTATCCGACAATTTCTGGCCACGAAATTGCTCCAGATACGTCGTGCTAAAAATGGTCTAGAAAATAGCTGTGATCAGCACCTAGGGACTTCGTCGTGACACATAATTGAAATAATGGCACCAGTGTCAGTCCAGAGACTCATATTCTCCACATGTGGAATATGTCTTATGTAAGGATGTGTAAAAAAGAACATCCTTCAAGTACAAGATGTACTTGTGTGTGGAGGTAATTACAAACACTCTACGATGGGAGTGAGAGGGACCCTCATTAGCCTTGCTCCACACTGGCTAAACCGAACTCCTTGAGTTCCTAGACCATGTTGTATCCCATGTGACAACATGTGCCAAATTGAACCCTACAAGTAGGTTCGTAAAAGCATAAGGCAGAAAGATAGATTGGACACTTGACCCAAAATACTTTGTGCCGACATGCCCTTGGCATGGCTTTGTAACATTCAAGCGTACTTATACGTCTTGAAAAGCCGAGAAAAACATACTAAAAATGGAATAACACCAAATCAATAGATGCGTACCTGGAGATTTGAACGTAATGTTCACATACCCGTATTCAAATGGAGAGGAGCACGTCCCCTACTTGAAAAAACAAATAGCATTGCACTGGGAACCCTGAGTGTTTCCTTTGCAATCCAAGCCCATGGATCTACGTAGTCAAACCCCTTGGTAAGACGCCTTGTAGAAACTGCTCAACTAGCAGATTATGGTAACCAACATAGTCAACCGTGTACAGAATGATTGGAGTCAACTTGAAAAGTGTGTTCGGTCGCTACCGCGTGGTAGAGTGCGAAAGTCTTTTCTTGAAAGTATAATTGGGAGAGATCAACTATGATCCTCAATGTAGACCAAACTGTGATCCTTAATGCCTATGGGGTGATGTAACAATCACCCGCCGGGTTTTACCCCAAAACAGTGGTACCGTGACCATAAAGCATCATAACAACCTGAGGCTATAGAATGCTATAGACAAGATGCCTTGACCTTGATCTCCAGACTAGGACTACCTACAAGAGAGTGGTAAGTCGTATAGATTGTTTACACATAAAAACAATCTTAATGAAGAGTGGTACTCGCCTTGAACTATCGTATAGAAAAAGGACAATATCTCTGAGGCATTGAGAAGAGAAACACCTCACAAGAGACTCGTATCCAAGTGACGTACCACAGTGTAACTCCTAGTAAAAACTATGGTAAAAGAACCACCAAGAGAAAGTGTCATCCATCTGCTCAAACTGATCCTCATGCCTTGCATGTAAGGAAAAAACACCTCAAGTGTATATTACACTTGCAACTTGGTAGACATTCTTTAAATCCCAACACTGTAGTGAAACAACTAGATGTTCACAAGAGAAGTTCATGGCTCCTAGCCTAGCTTGAAGTCGGACAAGCCTTGCTTACCAAATCCAAGTTGTGTCTTGCACAAGTCAAGAGATAACAACAACTCAAGCAGCTCTAGTGTTGCATCTTACAACTCCCCACATGCCTTAGATGTGGTGCATACATAGCATACAAATTTGGCTTGATGAGAGGTTATCTCGAAGACAAGAGAGTTGAACACAACTCTTTTTTTTTCCCACACAAAGGAGAAAGAGTGTCTCACCAAAGTATTAAAAAGTCTCAATGGAACAACCACTGGAATTATGCCGAGGCCACCTAATAAAAAATGTAACCTATCACGTGAGTTCAACAGAAGGGTATTTAAAGTTCTTGAAACTTACAGAAATATATATACAGAAGGGTATTATTTTTTCAAATTTGAAAAAAACTTACAGATTTTACAAGAAAAGGGTACATTATATTCCTAACAAAATCCATAGATAAGGGGTTTTACAAACATGTCTTGAACGCAGGTGATATGGTAGTTTTTACACATAGTGAACCCCCCTAGCTTGCATATTCCCTGTTGAAATCTCTAACACATGCTTGTAGCAATGTGTCATGTAGCTCTGGAGCAAGTAAACCATAATAGATGTAATCACAGGCGAGATAGCATCTTCATGCATTAAAAAAGATATACCCTTACTCAACATACGAGGTCATGCCCAATTCATAGAGTATGCCTTGTCATGCGAGTAGGAGGGATACCAATTCATGCAAGCAAGAAAATCCCAAGCAACATGTTACATACGATGGTCTACTAGTACTCCACTAGAGCATACACCTTGTGTGACCACTCTACCCACCTTGTGACGTAGAGTATGCTTTAATTCATAGGTTATGTCTTGTAGATACAAACAGAACATACTGTACATGCCAGAAACTACTTGTAGTCTTCATAAGACCTCGCAACTGGGAGTGTTCAGATGTGCACAAAGACATGGCATCCATGACAATAAGTTCAAAGTACTCCGGATAGATAAAAGAACGTAAGCTGCTCACAAACTTCGTATACTGTGCAATCAGCTCATACACCTCTTGTGTATGACTCCGATTTGATAACTTAGAAGCATACCATGACATGAAAGCCATTACTTCCTAACCATCATATACATATAGAATAAAGATGGATAGGTGCTAGTATGATAGTGTCAAGAACTAGGTGACTTTACCATGAGCAACGACCATCATTGCACCATAAGTGACTACAAGTGCTTCAAAATAACATGCCGTGCATTCTTGAATCTCCTTGAGAGAGCTTGTCATATCGACTCAAGCAACATAAAAATATGTTTGTAATCCTTGTAGGATAATGTATTCCGTAGATGTGATGCCGTATGAAAGTTGCAGACATAGACTCATTGCCTAGTGGCATGTAGACAAGCTATTGTTACCTGTCTTACATGGTGCCCTACGTGCTCACCGTCTAGGTCGCATCATCATAAAATAGTGGTATGTACTCCAAGATCAAAGTAAGTGCATAACATGTCGTACATGTCAGCAACTATATCATGAAAGGGTATGTTGTACAGACTATTGTTTATATATCTTAAAAAACATGATTTACTGAAACAAGAAGCCGTGCTTGATGTGGGCATGCAACTAATAATTGGCCCTTGCCAATAATGTAGGGCAACAATATGGGAATGCTTCAAATAACTGGCACAAGTTGTGCATGCTTGGAGTGCTTGATGCTTGCTTGGAGTGCTTGATGTGTGCTCACTTCTGTTGCATGATATAACTATGCAGCATTCGAAACATTGACCAATCAAACAGAAAATCTATGCATACCTTGTTAATCATGCGACTCGACTTGCCGTGCCATCGAAGTTTTACATGATACATGAGCATGCATGCTAAAATTTTAATCTCCGTGCAGATGTTCCCTGCCGCTGAGTCTCGAGCGGTGCTGATGGATACCACTGTGTTGGGGCTGTGGAACTGGAGGAAGATGCCGCCAAAAACCCCCAAAACCAGGTCGAGTTTGCATGTCGACCCGCTGTGTATTGTCTTTCTTGCCGATGTGCAACGAAGCTTGTACGAGGTGCATACATGCCGTTCTTTGCCCATGGTGGTCAACCCGGGCATGCTTTACTTGAGGCAGCCCCCTTGGGTGAGACAGCCCCCTTGTGTGGAAAAACATAATGAAAAAACAAGAATAAAAACTCACCTTGGCTATGGCAGTAGCGTCTGCTGTGCAGGGAGCTAAATCCATCCACCCTCGCGCTACGGTGGGTTTCTTGACCCGCTCCAGAAACGAGAAACCATATTGGCTGCCTGGCAAATCCATCAAGCCCAAGATGGAGCAATTTCGTGCAAGTCAAAATCTGGCCTTGTCTGTGTGCAAGAGTTGCTTCCCGCGGTCACAACTCAGCCGAAACCCGCCATTCATGAGGTCGATTCCACTGCCTGCTTGTCGGGCCTTGCCGACAAGGAGTCGGGCCATGCCTTCCTCACCTGTGAAGCAGTCCCTCCCACGGCCTGAGCGCCCTTGAGAGGCCATGCTGAAGTCGATTGAGAGAGAGAGAGAGAGAGAGAGAGAGAGAGAGAGAGAGAGAGAGAGAGACCTAAAGAGAGAGAGAACCCTTTCCCCTCCTCCATGGCTCTTCCCTCCCCCTGAGCTCTGATACCAATATAAGACCTAGGGTAACTAAACATAGGATCCTCCTCCCTACCGCCCCTTATATAGGACTAGCTCCTAGCTCTTGCCCTAAGCGGATCCCCAGTCCGCACTGGTCCAGTCCAAGCCCTTGGCCTAGGTCCCTGACCCCCTAGGTTGGGCCTTGCTCCGTAGGACCCTTGTCCTGACAGCAGCTACACACGGCTGCCTCTCATGAGAGAGGGCAACCCTTTTGGCCTATAAAAAGAGGCCATTCCTACACACATTTTGGAGTGTTAAGTTGAAGCAACAAGGTGGGTGTGAGGTGGTGGGAGTGAAAGAAGGCATGAGCTCTATCAAGGGTATAATCCCTTTGTAACCTACTTCCTGTTTGAAGTACTAAAGCCATTAAGTGGCTGCTTTCTCGTGGATGTAGCCCACATTGGGTGAACCACGTATATCGTGCTCTCTCTCTCTCTCTCTCTCTCTCTCTCTCTCTCTCTCTCTCTCTCTCATCCCGGAGGATTCACTATTAGTAATGGGGGGATGTCACCTGCGTGCATCCAAATTAGAGAAACCCCCCTATAGATGGTATCTTACATGCTGACCTACCCCCTACATACAGACAAGATATGGACATTCTCACAGTGAGCCATCCCTCCTCATGCGGATTTCGTATGGAATGTAATGACCCACTATTTGATGTATAGTAGTGACATGACAATTAAGAAGCACATGACATATAACCTCGTGATTGAGGTCCTGAGCTCGATATTGACTAGGTGCATGAGTGTGAGCCTTGAGAATTTTGCTTAAACAAAAAGACCTAGCTGAAAAGGAAGAGGACTGTGATAGATTGCACCCAATTGAGTGTGGAAAGACCCCCTACTAGGAAAGAAAAGGCATATCTTCAAGATTAAAAGACTTTTCTTTGGTCTTAGTGAGGATGAAAAAACAAATCATTAACAAACTACAACTTCTTTGGAGTAGAGATGAAAACAAGTCCACCATTACTATTTAGCAAACTGATTGGACGCTAGTGAGCCACGTGCGCCAACCAAAGATTCCTTACTATTCTTGTGCAAAGCTTCTCGCACAGTAGCAAGCGTCTTGTTGGCCTACCATGGATAGTGCTTATCCTATAGTAATCTGGCTTGTTCTATCTAAGGCTGTGAAGCAAGGAGCTTATGACACCTTCTCAATCTATCCACCTCCTTGTCCTTACCCCCATAGTAGCATCTTCTTCACTCTCTTTATCCTCGTTGTGATACATTTTAACTTGGACTTTTGTTCTGCAAACAAATGAGGGGGACATATTCGCTCCATAACACAAAGATCAGAAGCTTCGGCCTAGCTAGTGGTAGGATGACCATGTGACAACTGGAGGCAAGTGCAGCGAAGGAGATAGTGGACAAGATGAAAAGCATACCAAGCACGGAGGCGGGAATCCCTACTACTTTATATGGCCTCAAGCTACTCTCTATATAATCTAGCTCCTTGCAGCACTTCGATCATGCAGACACCTTGACACCTGTCAAAGCTGATCATGGCAGAGAACATCAGAATGGAAACTATAAACATCTCTCTCCCCCCTCCCCCCCTCTCTCTCCGTCAAAACAACCATTGTATTTATGGTGGCCCATGTAGTTGTATGTACCCCCCCCCCCCCCTCCCCCCCTCCATTATGTATATGGTATGAGTATGAAATAGTGAGGGGCTACCCCTATTTTACACGCTCATGGAAAAAATTGAAAACCCCCCCTCTTGTACACTCACATGGTATCGTATGGAAAAACATAGTGAATCCCCCGGGTCTCTTGTGTGTGAAAATTTCTTTCTCTCCATTAAGTAAGCTACTAAAAGCATACTCAAAAGACTCTCTCCTCCCTGGTAATGTCATGAGCTCGCCCCACCTCTATTGCTAGTCTTTGTGATGATACTTTGAGCTGACCAATAGCCACTTGTGAATTGTGTGGCATGTAGGTGTCCATATAGCATGGTCATTGTATATGACCCGTACTCAATTATGGTAAGGAAATGATATCTATAGTGTTACATCTTTCGTTGAAGGGGAGATGTGATCCAGGGGTTGTTTGATACATAGCTACAAGACATCCTGTCAGAGAACTAGGTTTCTCTCACTACATGAGAGATGAATTTGGGGTGAGTTGGGGTCATATGGGAACGGTGGTAAGGTGAAGGCCATGTGCTCTGAACCATGCTCTGAACTGGGTATATACAGCCATCAGATGGGCAAAGCCATCAAACAATTCAAATTGAACCCATCAAATAACACTCCACTACCTAAGCTTATCCTGAAAAAAGCTTGCACTAACGCTACAAGCAAAAACCTACTCTCTATAGCATTTCTCGCAGAAAACCAGAGCGCAACAGTGTTGTGTACGCTGGTTCAGAGCACTCCATGGCGACCAAAATTTCCACCCTCCTCACAACTGCACTTGCGCTAGGTTGTGGGTTGTTGTCCTTGCAATTTTGTGCAATTTTAGAGGGTCATGAGCTGCTCTATCCCGCCTGTTGGATGGATACGCCGCGACGGACGTCAGCACAGCGAGAACTCACCTAACAAGATTTGTCAGCTCACGACGAAGCTCGACCCACAGGCGTGTGGAAGCAAGCATAGGGTGTCAACCTACACTCGACCGACTCCTAACTAATTCGTACAGAGGTCTCTACCCAATGTCTAAGCTACAGCCTTCAAGAGTGCATAAGAGGAAACTTCCTACAACGCTTTCTAGAGCCGAATACCCATCAAACAATCTCCGAACGCCACAGAACTTGAGGGAGACCCTACTAACACCAATAGGTCGCTCTCCCTAAGGTCTATGAACCAAAACCCCAACCCAAAACACCTGGTGCAAAATCACGTAGGATGTCTGGCTGAAATTTGCATGTCTTCGTTTCCGAAATATAAAGTGCCTAATGTGTAGCTCTACTCAATGCGAACACGTGGATATGCTGCAATGCGAAAACAAATAACGTATGCTCACCGAATCACCAGATGAATCTCGTAGATGGAGCTCGCAAAACCGGACCGTACGCGCGCAATGTAGGTATTGGCGCTTAGCTCTCGTCGAGGGCAATACGTTGCACTTCTCCACACTCGATTCCGACCACCGGTGCGCGCGTAGCGTCAAGATGAAGCTCTCACTCTCTCTGGTACACAGTACGCTCACTCATAGACTTCAAAAACTTTTAAAAATGACAAAAGGTTTTTCATTAAGGTCAAAAAGTGGTATAAATACCTTACAATACTCAAACCCTGATGTTCCAATTTAACCATCTACTCAATCTAAATGTCAAAACTGGGATACAATCTGGAAACTTCTGTAAGCCCCAATATTTACAAGGTGAAATGTCGGGTTTTTCTTGATAAATGAATAATTATAAAAAATAATAATCTGCCGAGTAGTCATTTTTGTAGGGTGTGTCCAGCTTCTTACACTCCCCCCCTCCTTGCTCATGTCGTCCCCGACATGGCTGTCGAGTTGCTTCTTCATCTTAGGCTTTCTCTCATCTTGAGCAGCGACTCGTATCTTGCATGTTGAGCCAGTAGTGTTGGGCCGAATATATCTGAGCTGATTGTGAAGAAGCCGGTGTAGAAAGCTTCTTCAAAGGCCTGGAGGTGATAGGATGGAAAAAACATGATCCTTTGATACAATGCATGTATCACCTCCTTGGAAGGCCGACCAGACAGATCGTATGCACATCTGTATGTATCTTGAAAGAAGAAGATAATGTATGTCGCCTGGCCCGGTTTGAACGTCTCGAAGACTGCCAAAAGGGTTTTGCAAATCTTTCTCATCATAATGCAAGATAGGTCAGGCGAGCCAGTGAACAATTTGATGGCGCCCGTTAGGGTTTTCATCATGTATTGAACACTTATTCTCTCGCCTGCCTTCAAGCCTGGCAACTTCGGATAGTTTAGCCAAGTAGGTTGGCTTCTTTGCAGTAGCTCCTGGGCCTTCCACGTCCGTATCCTTGGTAGAGGGCAGAAACTTAGGTTATCTCTGATGACTTTGGGTGCCTCTACCAAATGGATTAGGTATTGTGGGTACTTTGTCAGCCATGCCTTTCTCCACCTGGGCTGGGAGTCAACTATCAACTTTACCCCTTCAGGCTTGGAGATGTCTATTGTGTACAGTGGCACTGTTGGCTCTTCTCTGATTCTCTTGTTGATTGTGGCATCTTCGTACTTTAGCAAAGGATATGGGAGAGAGGACTGTAGCCATTCACGTCAAAGTTTGCTGGCGTCTATCTTCTGAATGGTCATTGATTTAAAAACCCTCTGCTCCCATTCCAAAGCTTCTTTGACCATTTCTCTGATTTCTGCTTCTATGGCCTTTCGCAGCTTCTCTTCTTCCTCTCGTGTCAGATCTTGTGGCTCTTGAGAGGGTCCTACAAGGATTTCCTCTTGCATGGTTGTGTCCACAGGATCTACCACATTCTCTAGGTCTATTCCTTCCATGGCTGCTGGCCCTATGCTTAACTGCTCTTCTGCCTGCTGGCCTCTCAGCTCTTCTAATTGCTTTTGGAATGTCTGCTTTTCTGCTTCAGCTTACTCTCCCATATTCACGAGGAGGTCGTTCAAATCAGCATTTATTTTCTCCGCCTCCTCGAGCTTTCTCTTGATGGTTTTTAGCTCATCTTGCACTGCCTTGTGCTCTTCTTCCATGCGGGTTTGCATGACCACTGACCCTTCTTCCATCATCAGCCTTTGCTTCTTCTCTAAGGTCAACTCCTTTTGGAGCTCTTTCATTTGTTCTTCATAAATCTGACTCTCTAAAGTGGTGTGAGTCAAGCTAGTAGCTCTGACTCTGGTACGAGATGCCCGTAGTTGCTCGATGGTTTGTTCTTTAACTTTAATCTGGTCCTTGAGCTCAATGACCTCATCCTGGCTAGCCTCTTGCTCTATTTCTTTCTCTTTGGCATTCTGCATGGCCTCCACTTCCTTGGACTCTTCAGCAAGTTGTAGGGTTAGGTTATCCCTTTCCCTCTCTGTATCTGTCAATGACTTGCTATGTTTTCTATATTCTTCTTCGGATCCTTGCAGTCTTTGAGCTGCTATCTGATTTTCTCTTTCCATCTCCTGGCATCTTTGCAATGCCTTTGCCAGACTGGGTTGCAGCTCTGCTTGTCTCTCTATATGCCTATGGCTTTGTTTTTGTAAAGTGTCAACTTCGAGCTTGATCTGCACTTCAGTGGCTTTGAGATTAGCCATTTCACTTTATGTGGCCAATGATTGTGCCCTTAGCCCGGTTAGCTTGGTCATCACCACGTCCCAATCATTGGTGGGTGGTTGTAGGTCCACTGTATCAGTGGCCATCTCTTTAAGCTCCACTAACCGCAGGCTCTGCATCTGCTCTTTGGGCCCTGTGTGTGGCTGCCTCTTCTTTCGAATATCTCGCAGCTGGTAGATCAAGAAAAGTGTTATACCTTGCTTCATTTGGCTTTGGCTGCTCACTTTTGGGCTTAGCTTCTTCTTTTTGCTCGTGTTCTTGGCTCTGTTCTTGCCTTGAATCTTCTTGATCTTCAGGTTTGTCTAGCTCCTCCTTCTGTTGAGTTTGTGGAGGGCTACGAGGAGGTGGTGATGGTGGTGGGCTGGACTCAGGGCTGGACGGTGGAGTTGTTGGCTTTTTCTTGAAATCCCTGTCCGCCTTTGTCTTCCTCTCTCTCTCTTGGCCTTCCTGCTCCTCTAGTAGTTGCCGTCGGACTTCCTCCACTTCTGCTTCTGTAAATGGTACATGTGGGATATTTTTTGTCGTGGCATCCAGAATCTCAAAATTCTTAATATAATCTTCAAATCTATCCCTGTGCACCCTTCGGGATGATCCCGACATTGCTTCTAGTGATGGCTTCCATAGCTCGCTCAAATCCCCCTTGAGGGCTCTTTCGGCTCTGAAACTTTTCATCAGCCACTCTAGCCGTGCCGCTTTCTGTGATTTTGTCTCTTTGACAGGCACTTGGACACTCTCTTTCTTTCCTTTCTTCAACTCTGGCTACTCCTCTTGCACGGTTTCTAACCGGCATTTCAACCTTGTGGCAACCCTTGGTGCTTTGGGCTGTTCCTCTTCCTTATCTTCCTTGAACCTTAGCCAATCATTCTGTGATGGAGGGTCGGGCCATCCTCCCTTGGCGTGCAATGCCCCATAAATCACTTTCGTGATTAGCTCACCCGACACAATGTAGGTGGGGTTCTTGTTGCCCATCTTCACCAGATTGTCATGTATATAAGCTGCATAGTTGATTACCTTCGGCTTGCTCTTCTACATTGCCTAGGTGAATGTTGTGGCAATTGCTCCAGGCGGCATTCTGTACTTTTGTGGCCGCTTTGTACACATATGGAAGTACTGGTTGTACAACTGACTCATGATTCCCACTTTAGGGTTGGCAATGTCTTCAAAGGTGTAGTTGCCTTTCTTTTATGTGTACACCTTTACTTCGTCTCTTCTTTTGGTTACACTATCCCCTTTGTTGGAGAGGTCTAGTGCAGCTACCACTACTTTCTCTGTGATTTCAATCACCATGTTTGGCTTGCCCTGCAGATCCGTAACTCTGGACACTCCATCTTCTTTAATTGTTGTCACAAATTCCCATACTCTTTTGATGTCGATTCCTGCCGGAACAGCTTCAAAATAATTGTGGAGATCTATCTTCTCTAGGTACTCTGCCATCTTGCTTCTGACAAAATCATTGAGCTCCCGCGGTAGCATGGGTAGCTCTATTACATTTCCTTCGATTTCTTTGAACACGCCTTGGTAGATCTTCAGATCATTTGACTCTAGCAAGTCCTCTTGGATCCACATGTTGGTTGGCTTTAGAGTTCCTTCCGGTTTGACGAACGGCTCTACTTCTTCCAAGTAATCTTTTATGGTCATCCTCTTCTTCTTTGCCGGTGACTTTGCGGCTGCCATAGATCCTGCTGCACTCAGTAGTTCGAAGTTAATGTTTTTTCCATATCAGCTGAGAAACTGAGTTTTAACTATCCAAATGACTTGAAAATTGAAAATAAAACTTAAAAGGAACCTGTGAAACTGTGCATGTGCTCACAGTACAATTCTGGAAAAATTTTATCATTTAGACATCCTACGCGTAGGATGACTTTTTCATCAGATTTTGGTAATACTTGGCAGGCTGGTGTTCCTTGGCATGTGCAACATGGCTATGTGATTGGAATTGGATTTGGGCATCAAAAAGTGCATTTTTGGGCAGATTCAGGCTTTAGGCTCACAAATTGGGTAGAAAGTCCACAACAGGTAGCAAATGATATCCAAATGGGTTGAAACTTGACACATGGGCTCCTTGCACCATGGTAATGGCTCCCATGATGTCATTGTTTGCACAGAAGTTCAAAAACATGCTGGAGACATCCTACGCGTAGGATGTCTATTTCATCAAAATGGCTTGGGATTTGTTTTGTGGGTAGCTCTTGGCATGTGGAACATGGCCATGCTCTTGGATTTTGATTTCGACAAGATTTGGTGTTGGTAAGACCATGTGTAGTGTTTTTGGGCTCAAAAAGTGTATCTTGGAGGTGTTGGGGGTCAAAAATGATTAGAATGGCTTCAAACTTGGTATATGAGCTCTTGAAGGTGATATAAAAAGATCTGGAATGGAAAAACACCCTCTGTAGGCAAATAATGTCAAATAGACATCCTACGCGTAGGATGTCTACTTCATCATTTTTGCAGGTGACCACACATATTGGTTGGCAATGTGCTCATGAATGTATTGTGCAAGTTTCATGTGATTTGGACAAGTTTTGGTAGGTCTATGGCTCATTATTGCTTCTATGCCCTAACTTTGCGTTTTTTGGTGCATATGAGGTCAATTTTGGTCCAAATGTGATGAAACTTGTTGGCTAGCATGTAAAGGCTATTCAAAAAATGTTTTGTGTGAAGGTGCTACTGGTGCCTGCCCTTAGTCCCCCTGAGTCCCTTTTAAGACTATTTTCAACAAAAAAGTCAAATAGATAGAAAATAACTCCCTGTGTGGATTTCAGAGCCTCCGAGCCATTTTTTGACTTTTGGAGTACTTTTCGGCGATGAAATTTCTTGATGTTGGTCTCCATAGCTTCCCGATCCCTTGGGGATCCTTGCCGTATGGTTTTTGTCGAATTTGGCTTCACTGAAGCTCCGTTTGGCAATTTGTCGCTCTAGAAGCACCCGTGGTTGCGTTTACATGTCTTTGATGACTTGTGGTGGTCTACCACCATAGGACTTGGTTGTTGATGGTTTAGGAAAGCCGCTCGTGAAGTTTGGTGGAAAACAGACATGCGGTTTGGCCGCGAGAGCGATTTGACACTTTGTGTGTCTGGTGCCGCTTCTGAAGTTTAGTGCTACTTCGGGTCACCTTTTGGTCATGTGGGCTACATAGACTTGTCGAGCATGTCGAGATGATCCTACCCATGAATTTTGGTAGCATTTGGGCGCTTCTCCGCCGCCGATTTCCCATTTGGTGGCCTCTTGCGGGGCTCTAGGAATTAGGGTTTTTTTCGATGGTTTTCTACTACCTTTGGGCATCCAAGACTGGTCTCCTATGCTAGGGTAAGCTGCCAATGAAGTCTCATTGCTTTTGGGTTAGCCGTTAGGTGGCCACTTCTACTTGTAGGTCTATACTACCCGCTTTCTATGTGAACCCTATGCTAGTTTTCGTGACAAAACGAAAAACATGCGCGAAAAGCTCAAGGTGGTGATCCTACCTCTCATGTCTGAAGCTGTCGGGTAGTCATGCGCGTCAGAGAAGCTGTTGGAAGTTCCATTCGCTCTAGGTGGTAGGAGCTCTCTCTCAAAGGTCAATAGTGGAAATGAGCTTAAAATGAAGTGAAAAATTCTTATAATGCGGGTCCCATGAAATTTGACATGTGCTCCCAACTTCTTGCGAGATGCGGTTTAGGCTCAAAAATTTCTTGATTTGGACTCCATTTGCCGAGTTTGCAAGAAATTTGACGTTTCGAGCAAAATCTGGCCAAATCATGCTTTTCGCTCCAGTCTCATAATTGCACCCCCACTGTACCATAGGTTGTCCTATAGTCACTGATCATCCCCATATTTTTTCATTACGACCGTTTTTCACATGCTTTTTGTATTTTTGAAGTTTTTCTGCCGAAAATTAGCAACATTAAAAGGAAAATAGCAAATCAAACCCAAAAAATCTCCAAAAATCATAATAAATCAAAAACATCACCACAAAACATTATATACACTCACATGAAATTTTTATGGCCGGATTTCTTCGTTTTACCAATATTTTGCCCGAAAAATGGCTATTTTTACTTATATACACACACCTAGGGACTTGATTTGGCGTTTGGTCCCATATACCTGTAGATTCATGCTGTATAAGGGCATATGTACTTGGGTTAGTCCAAAAAATTTCGCAATCAAACAAAAACCCTTAAAAATAGTTGAAAAACATGCCCTTTTTTGCTCTTTCTGCCATTGGGTCCGCATTTGAGAATCATCCCCCCCTCCTAGCTGGAGTCCTCCCGGACGACAAGGTACCGCCTTAGAGTCTGTGACGTGCATGGGTTGAAAAAATTTGTGCTAATGCTTGGCCGTGTAATGTGGCCCTATTTTATGCATACTCGGTCAATGCATGGAAAAATTAATGCTGTGTAAGAGAAGGGTATAAGCAAGATTCTTATTGGCATTCGCCGTCGAGGTTTCCTATTTTCTTTGCAAGTAAAAGGTGTAATGTGACTGCTCTTTGTTTGATTGTCTTTCTTGCAAAAGTCGCTTGCTTTGCCACTACTGTTGATATGGCCATAGTTGTCTCCTTGGAGAGAATTTTCGTGGCAGAATTGGCCATAGACTTTGTCTCTTTTTCTTTCCATTGGTAGCTTTGCCTTGGAGGTTTTTGTAGGTTTATTGCTACTGGCTCGGTTGCCATTTTTGTGTTGTTGATGGGCACCCACATAAATCGGTTTGTTGGTTTCATATGCAGTTGTCTGGTTTCCAATGTTGCTTGTACTGAAGGGAGTTCCTGTTGCTTCGGTTTCGGTATCCAGATGCGAGTCGTATTTGAGTTGTTGTTGAGCATTTTTTTTGGGATCCATATTTGTTTTATTCCCTTGGTTTTTGGTTGAACTATCTGCTTCAGTTGAATTCTTTTGTTGTATTGTGGTTTGTCTGCCCTGTCATTCCTATCCTTCCGCACCCATACTTGTTTTTCTTGTGTTGCGAACTCTGATCTTTTCACTGCGGTCGATGACTTCTTATGCATGTAGTGAGCATGGTTGGCAGTTCCTTGTTTGTTCTTTAGTGACACCCTTCCTTTTGGATTTTTATCCAGTGATTGCATTGCTGTTAGCGGATTCTTCTGGGGTTGCTGAGCAAAGGTTACTACTTGTTGTTCTTGTGCATGCTGAATCTTGACTGTATTCGCATTCTAATCTATCTACACATTATACTCTTTTTGCCAAGGTTGTCCCGACAACATGGGGTGTTGTGTGCTTTCATCCTCGACCACATAAAACTTGTGTGGGTAAATATATTGATGTACTTGTACATGCAATATAGTCCAGCCCAATGTTTTCAGTGAATGTGATGTACTACTTTCCATCACTTGTTGAGTAGGATGAAGTTGACCTGTGGGCTTGAGCTGTTTGTATAATCTGTAAGAGATCGAATTTGCTTGAGCTCCAAAATCAAGCAATGCCGTCGATTCAACTTGATTGCTACCCACTTTGACTGCAATTATTGGCTCCACTGTGTCATTATCAAAATTCGTTAGTCGAATGGCATTGATTCGCAACAGTGATCCACATTGTTGTTGTTGTCCCAGAAGTCTTCTTTTTGCAATGCGTTCTTTTGATTCTGCTTGAGCTTCTTCTCGTACCCTTTGTTTCTCCTTCATTCGTTGTTTTTCTTGATGGATTTGTTGAAGCATATCCTGTGTTAGTGGTAAATGATAAATCTTCAATCGACACCCACTAATCCAATTTGGCATTTCTTCACCTGCTAATGTAGCAAGCTTGACAGGTCCACTTTGTGATAGGTCACTAATCACAAAGGGTCCCATCCCTCGCTTTTTAAGTTTCTTGGCATGTTGCTTCAAGGTATACACAAGTATATAATCACCTGTTTTGAACTCTTTCGTGCGCACATGCTTGTCAAAAAACTCCTTTTGTCTTCTCTTTTTAGCATAGATCGAAGCTACAGCTCTCAAGCGAAGTTCATCTAGCTTTTCAAGATCATCTATTCTTGAAGAGAGCTCATGCCCTGTCCATTCTAGGCATTTCGCTACTCGTAGAGTTGGGATTAAAAACTCTATGGGTAATATAGCATTTAGGCCAAACACCATGTTGTACGGTATCGTTCCTATCGATGTTTTGTAAGCTACCCTATATGCCCATAGTGTTGAGTGTAGCTGCTGATCCCAGTCTGTTCTTGACTCTGATACAATTTTAGTGAGAACCGTGCATAGTGTTTTATTTGTGGCTTCAGCTTGTCCATTTGCCTGTGGGGATGATATGGAGCAGATTTTCTATGTATGACCATGAATTCCACTAGCAGATATTCAATGACTTCATTAAGAAAATGTGTTCCTCGATCACTGAAAATTTCTATTAGTAACACGTATCGTACAAAAACATTCTCATACAAAAATTGTGCAGTGATTCGTGCATCTGCTTTTTGTGTTGCCTTGGCTTCCGCCCATTTCTTGAGATCGTCCATAGCCACAATGATATATTGGGTATGGGTGCGATATGCAGGGGGTGAAATAGGTCCCACAAAATCAATGCCCCATTTTGCAAATGCCCTTGCTCCCATCATTGGCCATAGTGGCATCTCATCTCTCTTTATTGGCACCTTGGTGCACTGACAGGCGTCACAACGCTTTACAAACTCTTCAGCATCCATATGCAATGTAGGCCACCATATTCCTGCGGTTAAGACAATTTTTTGCCATCTTATCGCCTGAAAAATGGCCTCCACTTATTCCTCCATGTGCGTGTTTTAGAATCAGCATGTATTCACTATCACTTGCACAGATTCTAAGTTGATTGTCCTTTCCTCGCTTATAGAGTTGGTTTCCAATTAACTGAAAGTCACGAGCCTCCAGCTCTATAGCCCTTTTCCGTGCTCTTGTTATGTTTTTAGAAAATGTCCTTGTGGTTAAGAAATCAATGATATATTGACTCCATGCAGGTGCAATGTTTACCTGAAACAATGTCGCGTGATCCACTGGTCGTTTGGCATTACATATAGTACAATTGTTAACATAAACATGTGTGTCCGCGTACATAGTTGGCCAATAAACCCCTAACTGTTTTAGTCTTTGGTGTGTTTTCACTGTTGAATAATGAAATGCACAATCCTGGACATGTGCTTCTTCAAGATAACACTCGAATTCCTCCGGATTTATACATAGTCATAGAATTTGGTCCAAGCCTAGATGACACAGCTGTCCTGCAATCAACTAGAAGTTTTTTGTTTGTCAAATTGTTTGTTGTTTGGATTTGTCTTTCGTACTATCAAACCTACCTCCAAAGGAAAGGATGCTAACTGTTTCCTGAGACCATTTGGGTATCATTTCAATATTGAAAAGATAAGCATTTGGTATGTCATCATCTACTCTTTCTGGAGATTTCCCATTGTGCAGCCTTGAAAGATGATCCGTCCGTAGATGAGTTTTACCCTTTTTGACTACCACTATGAAATCAAACTCTAGCAATATAATAAACCATCGTACAATCCTCCCAGTATTGCATGGTTTATTTACCAGATACAAAAGAGCTTGATGATCTGTGAAGAACACAAATTTGTTTGCAAGCAAATAATGCTGAAATTTATTTACAGCATAAATCATTCCTAGGCCCTCTCTTTCAGTGGTTGTGTAGTTCTTTTCCTCACTATTTAATTGTCGGCTTGCATAACAAACTGGAAAATCCATTGTTCCGTCTCCAGGTTGAGCCAGAATACTCCCGATTGCATATGCAGATACATCAATGTGAACATGGTATATTTCCAATCCGGTGCTTTAAGCACAGGTGCTGATATAAGGTTTTCTTTCAGCTTTTGGAATGAAGTTTCACACTCCTCAGTCCAGTCAAAATTGACTAGCAAACGATACAAAGGTTGTGCCATGACTACATACATATATATGAATCTTCGATAATATCCGAAGTGTCCCATGAAGGATTGCACTTGTTTCGCATTAGTAGGCCTGGGCAGGTCTACTATGACTTTGATTTTGTCTAGGTCAATGGTTATGTCATTTCTTGAGACAATGTGTCCTAAGATGTGGCCTTGCCTAACCATGAAAATACACTTTTCCGGTTTAGGACAGATTCTATATGTTCTGCATTTTTCAAATACCTTTTGCAAATGGTCAATATGTTCCTCTCGTAGAAGAGAGTGTACACAAAGATCATCCATGTATATTTCTAAGAATATTCTTAGGTATTCTTTGAACGCGTGTGTCATTAACCTTTGAAAGGTAGCTAGGGCATTAGTTAAGCCAAAAGGCATAACTCGATACGTATATATTTCCCATTCTGTGGCAAACGCTGTTTTGTGTTGATCCTCTATTGCAATTGCCAGTTGGTTGTATCCTGAAAACCCATCTAGAAAGGAGTAAGCCCGTTTTCCGGCCACCCTCTCAAGTACATGTTTTGTGATTGGCAAGGGATAATTATCCCTTATGGTGGCTGTATTTACCTTTTTGAGGTTTACACACACTCGCAGTTTTTTGTTCTTCTTGGGGACTGCCACAATGGGTGACACCCAATCTGTATGCTCGATTTCATAGATGAATTCAGCATCCATCAGCTTGTCAATCTCCTCTTTGATTCGTATAGCAAATGTGTCATTATATGTAAAAGGACGTTGTTTGCTAGGTTTGACATCTGATTTCAAAGGAATTGTACGTTGGCATATCGATGGATCAACTCCTTTGAGGTCTTTGTAGGACCATGCAAACACATCTTTATACTTCTTGAGAAGTTGTGTTAGCCGTTCCTCTTCTTCAGGCTCTAAATCAGTTGCTATATAGACCGGCTGAGGCTTTTCACCTGGTTGAGCGAGGTCTATCCTTTTTGCATTTTCCGGCCCATCATAAGATTCCTGGTTTGTCCTTTCCCTGATTGGTGGTGTCATTATGATTTTTCTGTCCTGGATGGTAAATTTCCGATAGTGTGATGGTACATTCATGTTTCCCTTTTTTGACTCCCCCTTACCTCACTATCTTCCTCAGTAGTCCATTCCTCTCATAAAGAACGTTTTAGTTCTTGGTATTTCTGTTTACGCTCCAGTTTGGTCCACTCTGGGTCTTTTGTTGTTTCTTTTTTTTTATTTTTGGTATTTTTGTGATTTTGTTTCGGTTTTAGCTTTTCGTACTTGTTTTATTTCCTCTCTCGTTCTTTCCCTTCAAATTTTTGAGAATCTTTATGATATTTGATCTTTTACACAATCCTCTGCTTTTACAAGCATTAGATAGTGAGTTTTATCTTTTATCTTGGGCATCAGGTTCTCTCTCATTTTGTTTTCTGCTCGTTTTCTCGTATAGCGTTCCTGGCCTCTAGGGTGCTGATTGGCAAAATGATAAAACTTGATATTCTCTGTTTTCTCCCCATGCTCTCTTGAGTTGACTGAATACTCATTATCTGCATCGTTATTTACCTCCAGATGCTCAGAGGAGTTATAAAACTCTTCTTGTTCTGGTGGTTCTACCATCTCATCTCTTCCTGGTATAAGGCTTACCATGTAATAGGGTAGCACATCATAGCTATCCTTATCATAAAATTTTGTTGTTGGACTATTTGTAATGGTACAAACATCCAATGTTGCTAGTATGTGTTCCCATTCCAGAGGTTCCAAGGCATCTTTAGGAAAAGGTTCCGGAATATAATCCTTGTCCTCAATCGCTCTTTCTAAGACGCATTCCTCTCTTTTTAAGCTTCCACAATGTGAAGCTCCACACATCCATAGCTCTTTTTGTTGCCCTAACCATGTTGGGAGTTCCGACCCTGCTAATGTAGCTGAATCAAACTCTTCCACTAGTGTTTGGTTCACATCCTTGTAACTGTGGTCTTTCAGGTGTATTTTGGTTGTTGTCTCGCCATGTCTGAGGTATATGTGGTCGTAACCCCAATCATGGACCATCTTCAATTGTCTCATGAATGGTCTTCCCAAGATGATCTCGTAATTGTTCTTTTTGTCGAAATCGACTATTGCAAATGTATGCTCATACTCGATTCCGCATGAAGTGACAATCACTTTTTCTAAGAGTCCTAGAGGCTTCTACATGAACCCATCTGCCAATTGCAATTTCGATCTAGTAGCTCTCAAAGCTGATTTTCCCCACCAGATTTCCTTGGTGGCGATAGCGACTCCTGCTCCACTGTCAAGAATAGCTTTGGAAACTACTCCTTGGAATTCCACCGGTAGTGTGGTATTTCCATCTTCTCCCTCACAATACTCTCCAACCTTGTTTAAAGGTACTGGCCTAGTGTTTAGTTGAGGCCTGTCCAATTCTATGATCCTTTCTTGAAGCTTCGAGGTGGGGTATTTCACTCCAAATTTTTCTAGGCATTTTCCTACTGTGGTCCACATGTTTGGTCGTAACCTTAGGAGTTCGGCTAATGTGATTGTGCATGCCACCGGGGCGGATAATAACTCAATCAACCCTTGTGAATCCATCAATTTGTTAGAAGAAAGTCTTTGAGATGGGATTGCTCTCACCTCAGACTTGGCTTCATACTCTCCTAGGTAAGAGGGTAGAGTTTTTAGTGAGTCTGGTTGGCTGTGCCCCGAACTAATTGATCCCTGGTCTCCCCCTTGTGAATGTATATCAAACTTCATTTGTGATCTTGCCTCAAATTGTTCAATAGGAGGTAAGATCTCCTTTTTCTCTTTTCTTGTGTTGTTTATGTGGTAACTCCACCTGTTAGCTTTGTTGGCCTCACGGATTTGCTTTCACAGATCATCTAGACCGTTACAATCCTTACCCATTTCTACCAATGTTTTAGGCTGGAACCCGTCACTTGCCTCATCTGTTGTATTTGGCACTATGATAGGCTCTCCCCTAGACTCATAAGCATTCGTGAGTCTTTCCTTCCTTTCTACTTGTTCCTCTAAAGTTGGTTTGATAGGGGTTGGAGCTAGTACTTCATGCCAATTTGCAGGTTTACCAAGCGGGTTTTCTATCAAAGATTGAGATGTTTCAATCATCTTTCTACAAATTTCCAACCTCTGTTTTTCTATTTCAGCATATGGATAAGTCATCCATCTTTGCTCTTGGGTTTGGTTCTTTTTGAGTCTGGCTTCATAAGCTTTTAGAAGTGCATCTAACTGCTCATTTACCTTGTCTGCTAGTACTGATCCTCCTGATCCTGCACTTTTGGGCTCTGCTATTTCCTTGGGTGCTATGGTTGTCGCAGTGTGTGAGCTTAGGCTAGCTAGATCCTCTAACCGCTCTAATCTATCCTTTGTGTGTTTTAACTCCTCGGATAGAGCCGTTTTCTCTCGTTCTTTCCTGGCTTTCATATGCGCTTTTCTAGCTTTCCAAGTGCTTCTCTGATTTTTCATTTCTGAACTTGGGGCATCGGTTTTAGGCTCTTCAATTATGGGTTTGTTCGTCATTCTTTGAGCTTGGGCTCGTGTCACTGCCTGAATAGGTATGATTGTCTCATTTTCTGACCCTCCATTGGAAGGCACTGCTTCCAGCATGTTCAAGGTAGTTTTTGCTCCTTTGCTCGGGTTCTTAGGGAAATCCGGAATCAAATGAGTAACTCCACACTCGGTGCAATATGCGTTGACTCTAATGATTTCATCATGAGGATAGTCTCTTAGCCAATGGTCTCCACCACACTTGTAGCAGGGTCCTTTAGGCTGTTGAGGTGCTCCTTGAGCTCCTCTTTGTTGGTATGCATGTCTTTGCCCACCCATGCGTCCATTGGCTATGAACAACAATGTTCGTTCATCCAAGCTATATCTTCCTTCTCTTGCTGCATGTGCACCTGTTGGAGGTCCTCCATCTCCCATCATGCTCCATGGTTCTGGTATTGAGGGTTCTTTTGGTGGATAATAGATAGGATTTGCAGCATATCCATTGGGATCTTCATAATATGCATGTATAGGCACCAAAGACTTCTCTTCTGATTCGGTTACGGTTGATGTGTATCTTATGCCGACTGGTCGTAATCCTGGTAGGGGTGGTTGTTGCCCCAGCACTGGTTGTGGTCTTTCTACTCCTACAGGTCATGGTAGGTTGCCTGCTTGATGCCTAGGCATCGGTGGAACTTGAGGAGGTGCTACCTGAGCTTGGGGAGCATAAGGTCTCTCTCTCACATATCCCTTGTTATAATAACATTCCTTCGTCCCATGGTTTGTCCATTTTTGTTCAATAGCACACCACTTGGGTTGTTTAGCCTGGGGTTTGGGATACAAGTTAATCTTTTTTAGCACTTCCTCTACAAGCTGCTCCTGGTTTACAACTATTTCTCCTTTTGGTGCTGTCTTAGAAGACTTGCTTCCACTTTGTTGTGAGGAGGAATCATCGTCAAGATCCTTGAACTCACCCTCTTTGTAGACCGCAAAATTGTCTACAAGGTAAAGAGCCTCCTTAGTTAACTCATTCAACGTCGTGCTCCTCTTCATATGTAAGTCCTTCTGGAGATCTTCATTCCTTAGTCCTTGGATAAATATGAGCATAAGTCTGGACTGAGTTGGCAACTCTTCCACAGGGTAGAACTTAACATATCTTTTTAGTCGTAGGGCTGCCTTTCGCACAGATTATCCTTCTTTCTGTTTGAATTTATGGATTTTTGAGACGGTATTATGAGCTATCCCCCTTTGTGATAATTCCTCGATAAACTCGTCAAATACTTCCTCCATAGACTCAAAGTCTCTACGCTCCACAGAGTCGAACCAAGTAGCAACGTCATCCTCTAGGGTTAGTCCAAACTCTGCAAATTGGGTAGGGAAGTCTAACACCTCTTCCGCTCTAATTACACTCACAAAGATTGCTACATGATCTCTCGGATCTCTGTTTCCCGTGTATTTATTGTTTACCCATTTTTGCACTTGAGAAGGTCTATTTTTACGATGGTCTATAAATCTCATCATTGTATCTCCTCGTCCCAATCTATATATCTCCTCTGGTCTTCTGTAGTAGGCTGGTTCCTCTCCCAATGGTGCTCCTAAGCCATAATTTCTAACACTTCTTGCCAGAGATGGTTCATCTCTTCGAACTTGTTCTATGGGTGGTCTTCCATGCTCTATTGACCCTTGAGTCTTTGGCGTACTCTCTCCTTGATATCTTGAATAGAGTGGTGGTTCTTGTAAATCCCTTAGCCCTCGTGCGGCTTGATAACCATCTCGGTTTCGGTCTTGCTCTAATGTTGCACTCTGTCGAAGCCATGCCTGCAATGATGGTTGAGTTGCTAGTTGGTTTTGGTTGTTGAATGTCTGCGATCGGGTGGAATGTGAGGTCGCGTCATACTCCTCTGAAAAGGGATTTGTAGACTTGCTAGGGGTGTAGGTGGATCTTGGCACTTCATCAGGGGCATATGTTGATGCTCCTGGAACTGTTGCCTTTTCTACCTCTTCTGGGAGAATACGTTGGTATTCTCGCCCGTACCTATCAACAAAAACGATATCCTTACCCATAGCAATTTCATAAGAGAATAAGTAAAGAACCTTGTCTTTGCTTAACTCGTTTGGATAGGGTTATTTGCAGCGAAAGTAAGAGACTATTCCCTCGCTCTCATGCTTGTAAATTCCCACATTCTCATTATATGTTGAAACCATGGTTGTTTTCTTATCATACATAAAAATTGCTCCAAGTCGATCAATGTTTGGTGGCGGTTCTTGAGTTTCTGAAACCATTTTCCCCTTCGCCACGTTATCTCCATATCTGTTGTAATCCTCACGGTTACTAACTATCAAATATTGGTTCCCCTTTTCATCTTGAAATCTATCTCCATCATCATAGACTCGAATTATCTCCAGTCTCTGAGCCGGTCTTTCTTCAATACAAATACACTTGCGTCCTCGATAGTCAGAATAAACTAGGGCTCCCCTCGAGTTCATTCCTTCTAAGAAGATCACAGTGAACTTGGAATCATTCAAAGGATTTAGGGAGGTGCTTCCTCCTGGCATTTTTCCGTCATAGGTGAAACCTCCTGGCTGTTGACTACCCATCATGAAGAAGGATTTTTCTGATGAAGTGTCAGTATCACTACCCTCCTCAATAATCGGTGCTAGTGGATCTAGCCTTGCCTGGGTAACACTCTCCTCGGTGGACACTAAGCTACCTTGGTCACCTGTCACCTTCTGGTCTCTAAAAATGTATCTTCCTGATCTTAAATTCATCAAACTTAGCAATGCAATTTATCACAAATCCAACCACTCACCTAACAAAGGATCAGTCTCCGCACACTTCTTGCTTTGCTGTTGAATATACTTGTACACACGCGTTTAAATTCGGCAATCAAATCAAAGCATCTAACCGCTAGAGGTGATTTTAGTAATGATTGGTATAACTGGAGAGTTAACCTCAACCACTACTGTATTTTATGCACTGCTGATGTTCTGGATTAGCTCTGCTAGTCTGGAACTGTACTTGCTTCGGATTTTGGTCAATTTACGTGAAAAGTCTGAATTCAGTCTTTACTCTGTCAAAAGGTCAAACAAGGTCCAAATTCACTTCTGAAAGAAGTTTTGAAACCCTTAAGTCAAATGGAACCTCACTGTATAAGCTCAGTCAAATTTTCTCTTCACTAAGCCCCAGTAGACATCCTACATGTAGGATGTCTCCTGCTCAGTTTTGCCTGGATTCTTGCACTATGGATTCCCCTTGATGTTCTGAGTACACAACTGTTTTTACTTTTTGATTTGGACACCTATAAGCTGGTTAATGGATCAAAAATTTGTTTCGACAGCCTGCTGTTAGTCTTGATCAGTCTAATCAACTCCAATTTGGACCAAAATTGACTAGGAGGCTTGCCTCAGGCTATACAACACCCTGCTAGGCTTACAGTCAGTATCTGGCTTCAATTTCTTGTTTTAGACATTCTATGTGTAGCATGTCTTTTTGCTCAAAATAGCTTCAAATGCAAAGCACATACTCCTCTTTAGATGCTAATCACTTTGGTATGCTCAAATCTCGATTTGGAGTGCAAAATCACACAGATGATATCCTACGCGTAGGATGTCTTTTTGATTTGTTTGACCCCACACTTGACCCACAACTTCCCCTTGATGTCAGCAACCCAGTGGTATGCTTAGATTTTGGTTTGGATTTCAAAAGTTCTCAATTTTAGTTGTTCTAGCCTTTTTCAGTCAAAAGTGCTAAAGTCTGCTTAGAGCCCAATTTTCTCACCCAAATAAGATGAAACCTCTCTCAGTCACTCAATATATCATGCACATCATGCTCATGCAGTCATCCCATGGTTTTGGTCTTAAAATAATGCCTTGGCACAATTTGGGTAGGATGTCCGGCAATTTCAGTCTATCTGGCCTTATCCTGTCAAGATATGGCCAAATTTCCACTTTCCAGGTGAAAATAGGGTAAAACCTACCTTCTGGACACAGTGGTCAACTCAAAATTCCAAAATTCCCACCAGATTGGCCTTTAGACATCCTACGCGTAGGATGTCTCCTGGCTTAGAATTAAATTTTTTTCTGACAGAAATGCTCCTGATGCTCTGCAGCTCTATCAGAAACACTCACAGTAACTTTTGGACTTCACTTCAGCTTTCAAACACACTTTTTCGTCTTTTAAAACCTTGTGATGAATCCAACAAGCAAGTATACATGCATGAAGTGCTCTAGATCCTGAATCATGATGTCCTACTTACTCTACTTCTACTCATCATGTGAAATGGTGATAATGGTGTTTTGGTTGCTTCCTAGCCTCTCCAGACTCTCAAGCTCTCCTTTCACCACTTCTACCACTCCAACTCCTACTCATCAACTCAACTATTACCTAAAACTATCTCAGTCTACCTAAATCTACCTAAGTCGAAGGATCTAGACCAGACACACACTCCCTAGACTCCCTCTAAGACCTAGAGAGTCCTCCACCCTCTGATCCTATCTAAATGTAAAACGAGACTCTTGGAAAGCCAAAGAATCCCTATCCTCAAGGACTAGTCTCGGTCATGTAAAGAAAGAGGATGCAAGAGAGCTACACAAGACAAGCACAAAGCACACAGAGATGGAAAGCCTCTTCTTCTTCTCTAAGAAAAGAGAGTACAAAATGACTAAGTGCTAAAACTGAAAAGTAGCACATATGTACATGCGGTCACTAAGTGTGAACTCGTTAGAAGCGTACTAGGCTGGCACTATAAGTGTATTTGAGCTGTAGAATCACTGGCAGAGATCCTCCGTGTCGGTCACCTAATGCGCCAGCGAGTAAATATCGTAAGCGGCCAAGACCCGTAGTGGATGCTAGCTCAAGATGTAGAGCTCGACATCTCAACACTCCCCCTCAAGCTTTGCATGTCGCAGAGTCCAAGCATAGTCCGAAAACGTCGAACCTTCTCAGCTCCGAGGGCCTTGGTAAAGATATCTGCTCCTCTGTGCTGACGTAGACCAAGTCGATGTGGCCCGCAAACACTCGTTGTCGAACGTAGTGGTAATGGACCTCTATGTGCTTGGTCCTGGCATGGAACACTGGGTTCCTAGCCAACTGCATGCTGCTGAGGTTGTCACAATGGATGATAATCTGCTGGTCCACCTGCACTCCCAAGTCCTCAAGTAATGTGTGTAGCCAAGCTACCTCGCACGCTGCAACTGCTGCACCTCTGTACTCGGTCTCTGTGCTCGATAAAGCAATCGTAGGCTTCTTTTTGCTGCTCCAAGTAACAGCAGCACTCCCAAAGAGAACATGAAGCCACTCGTAGATCTCCTATCAACAATGCTACCTGCCCAATCTGCATCTGTATACCCATACAATGCTAATGGCGCAACTGGTGCATAGAACAATGCGTAGTCAAGAGTCCCTTGCACATACTGAAGTGTACGTCGTACTCCATCCAAATGTGGCTTCCTCGAAAGCTGCATGAACTGACTCTCCAAGCCTACTGTGTAGCTCAAGTCTGGCCTCGTGATAGTCAAGTAGATTAGACTACCCACAATCTTTCTGTACATCTTGACATCCTCAACAACATCACCCTTCTCTGCACTCAGCTTTGCATTCACATCCAAGGGAATAGAAGTTGGCTTACAATCATCCATACCATACTTTGACAACATGTCCAAAGCATATTGTCTCTGTGATAGCCATACACCCTCTGGAGTCTTGATCACCTCAATGCCAAGAAAGTAGCGCAACTCGCCCAAATCTTTCATTTCAAACTCCTGTTTAAGAAGACCCTTCACATGGTCAATCTCCATAGCATTGTCACCCACAATAATAAGGTCATCTACATATATGGTAATGACCACAATCCCCACATCACTCTCACGTACATAGAGTGAATGATCAGCATGAGCTCTCCTAAACCCAATACTGACAAGATACTTGGAAATCCTGTCATACCATGCTCTAGAGCCCTTCTTCAAACCATACAAAGCTTTGAGAAGTACGCATACATAATCTGGGTAACCTGGATCGACATAACCAGGTGGCTGATCCATATACACTTCCTCTTGCAACTCACCATTCAAGAAGGTATTCTTTACATCCATTTGATGCATAATCCATCCTCTAGATGCAGCCACTGCTATGACAGCTCTCACAGTCGTCATCTTTGCCACTGGAGCAAAGGTCTCCTCATAGTCTATGCCATACGTCTGTGCATAATCCTTTGCGACCAGCCTTGCCTTGTGACGCTCAATATTACCATCAGCCTTATGCTTGGTTTTATACACCCATTTACAGCCAATAGCTTTCTTGCCACTTGGCAATGGTTTTATACACCCATTTACAGCCAATAGCTTTCTTGCCACTTGGCAATGGCACCAACTCCCATGTGTCGTTTGCTTCCAATGCATCCATCTCTTCATTCATTGCATCATCCCAATGCACATTTCCAACTGCATCTTCAAAACATGTGGGCTCCACATCCTGTATCACCTTAGCCATGTAGGCTTGGTGATGCAATAGATACCCATCATAAGTCAATTTCTGAACTGGATTTCTGACTCTGTTAGATCTGCGCGGTCCTGGGTCACTCCTTTTCCCTCTAGCATCTTCTTGTACTTTCCTTACACCAGGTATCCTGACAGCCGTAATTCCAAATTCCTCATCAAGACTTTGTTTAGAACCATCTGAATCCATGTCTACATGTGAAAACCCTGATGATGCGTCAGCCATAAAGGGAGGTTCATCTACCTTTTCGTGATACATTCCCTGTACCTGTTGGTGGAGTAACCTGTGTACGTAGTCTACCATTCCATGGCTTCTCAACAGATCCACGAGAAGAGGAATCTTGTGGTCCACTCAAAACCTGTGACTATGGCCTCACATTTTGTACGACCACATCATCTTTTACATCAGCCCCAATAGTGCCATGTGCATTACTGTACCAGCTGCTCATCTCATCAAAGACTACATCTCTGCTCACTCGTAATTCTCGTGTAGTAGGATTGTAGTACCTGTACCCCTTTTGTTCAAGGGAATATCCCACAAGAATACATTTCTCTACTTTAGGATCCAATTTCCTACGCAACTCATCTGGTACATGCACGTAATCCATGCAGCCAAACACTTTCAAGTGTGCCAAATCAAGCTTTGTACCTGTAAACTTTTCCTCAGGCGTTACATCATGCACCGCAGCTGTAGGTGTCCTGTTCATAATGTACACAGCTGTATTTACAGCTTCAACCTAGAAATGATGAGGTATGTTCTTCTCATTCATCAATGCACGTGCAACCTCTGCAATGTGCTTGTTTTTCCTTTCTGCGACCCCATTCTGCTGTGGAATATATCTACATGTAAACTGCCTGCGTATACCATGCATTTGCAGAAAATCTGAAAAATCATTGGAGAAGTACTCTCCCCCTCCATCTGACCTCAATGTCTTGATTTGCATATCTGTCTCCTTCTCAATCATGACTTTGAAGTCCTGAAAGTGACCAAACACTTCACTTTTGTTACGCATGAAGTAGACCCATACTTTCCTTGTATGGTCATCAATGAAAGAGACATAATACCTGCAACCATGTATACTTGTAGTATCGGTTGGACCCCAAACATCTGTGTGCACCACCTCAAGTGTATTTTTACATACATTGTGCTCATGTGGAAATGAGCCCTTTGACTGTTTTCCAAACTGGCATGCTGCACACACTTTATGCATACCATCCACCTTGAATTTGGGCAAACCTTTTACAATCTGTTTTGATTGCATGCTGCGCAATCTCTGCTCATTGACATGGCCAATGAATTTGTGCCAAATGTCAACATCAGCCACAACACCTGTGCCCTGTGAAAATAATGCAGCTTTTACCTCAGGCATGTCTACATTTAGCGTAAACATTCTGCCCACACATTTGCCCTCTGTGATAAGCTTACAACCATTCTGGAAATCTTCTACATAACAGCCATTTGGATTGAAGCGAACCTGCAAACGCTGCTCAACCATTTGTCCAACAGAAACAAGATTCTTTGTAATGTTTGGGACATGAAGTACATCTGCTAAGTACTTTGATTTCCCACTCTTCGTATTTAGAGGTATGTCCCCTACATGAGCAATGGGGTGAGCTGTGTCATCTCCTGTCTGCACATAGCCTGACACATCTGGTTTGCGCATATCTCTAAACCACTCTCCACGAGACGTCATGTGATTAGAGGAACCTGAATCCACATACCAAACATCATCTTGGGTGGAATTCTCTACAGTCATTGTATTCATTACATGCTGCATAACAAACATGCGCTCATTTTTGCTATCATCTGCATCTCTGCTAGTAGATGCATAGTTGCCCTGTTCTCTCTTTCCACTTGCTTTTCCCTTTGGACAGTCACGTGACATGTGACCTCTTTCACCACAAGTCCAACATTCTCTGCTATCTGCAGTATGTTGTTGCCTACTTGATCTTGCACCATGACCTCTTTGACTCCCCCTGCCTTGAGACTGGTTTCTCCTGCCACCTGTATTGTTTTGATTTGATTGACCTTCTTGAAATTGGCCCCTGAAACCACTTGGGCCTCGACCACGACCTCTACCTCTACCTCTGTTGGAGTTAGAATAGAAGGCCTGTTCATACCTATTTCTGCCACGAGAAGAAGACGTGTCAAGACCAAGGTTCTTCTCCTCAAGAATAAGCATAGAAATCAAATCTTGGAACACGTGGATGTCGTCTCTTGTATTCATGGAAGACCTGAAATGTACATACTGATCTCCTATACCATCCAAGCATGCACAGACAATGTCATCGTCTTCCACTGAGACTTTAATAGATCCAAGAGCCACAATGATACTCTTGATCTTCAAAGAATAATCATTGATGGAGAGGTTGTTCCTCTTAACCTAATTTAGCTCCGACTTTACTTGAAGCTTCCTGGCCTTGGTGTTCACCTCGAACACTCTGCCTAAGTTTTTCCATGCAATGGCGGGGGTTTCAGCATCCTGTAGATAGCCCATCATGCCATCTGTGATGCTCATAGAAAGCCAATACATCACTTTGCTCTTGCCTTGTTGCCGGTCCCTCAAAGATTTCCTTTGTTCTACTGTAGCATTTGCCTTGGGAATCTCTGGTTCCTTTTCATTGTCTCCTTCTACATAGTCCCAATAACCTTTTCCTTTTAGGAAATTTTTTATTCTGAACTTCCATGCAGGGTAGTTATTTTTCTCAAGCTTCTCAGTGACAATCTGACTGAAACCGTCAGACATCTTGAATCACTAAGACAAAATAGCTGCAATCTGTAAAAACCTGCAAATCTGTTGAACCTGCTATCGTGGTACCTATAACGCTTTCTACACTCAATGAGTGTCCACAATCAAGCGTACATACAACCATTGTACTTGTACAGTAAATCTCTGTGTACTGTACTTTGGAGACCTGTTCATAAACTTGTACGAAAAACCCCTAAATCTGGTCGTGGATTGCGAACGAAGGGATTGTGATGCTCTTGCTCTCTTAGCCTCTCTTGCCTGCACCAGGCTCTGATACCATGTAAAGAAAGAGGATGCAAGAGAGCTACACAAGACAAGCACAAAGCACACAGAGATGGAAAGCCTCTTCTTCTTCTCTAAGAAAAGAGAGGACTAAGTGCTAAAACTGAAAAGTAGCACATATGTACATGCGGTCACTAAGTGTGAACTCGCTAGAAGCGTACTAGGTTGGCACTATAAGTGTAGTCCAGCTGTAGAATCACTGGCAGAGATCCTCCGTGTCGGTCACCTAACGCGCCAGTGAGTAAATATCGTAAGCGGCCAAGACCCGTAGTGGATGCCAGCTCAAGATGTAGAGCTCGACATCTCAACAGGTCACCTACCTAAGGTTTTCGTCCCCGGCAGTGGCGTCAATGTTGGACGGATACGCCGCAAAAGACGTCAGCACAGCAAGAACTCAACTAACAAGATTTGTCACCTAAGGACGAAGCTCGACCCGCAGGCACGTGGAAGCAAGCATAGGGTGTCAACCTACACTCGACCAACTCCTAACTAATTCCTACAGAGGTCTCTACCCAATGTCTAAGCTACAGCCTTCAAGAGTGCATAAGAGGAAACTTCCTACAACGCTTTCTAGAGCCGAATACCCATCAAACAATCTCGGAACGCCACAGAACTTGAGGGAGACCCTACTAACACCAATAGTTTCTCTCCCTAAGGTCTATGAACCAAAACCCCAACCCAAAACACCTGGTGCAAAATCACGTAGGATGTCTGGCTGAAATTTGCAGGTCTTCGTTTCCAAAAGCTAAAGTGCCTAATGTGTAGCTCTACTCAATGTGAACGCGTGGATATGCTGCAATGCGAAAAAAGATAACGTATGCTCATCGAATCACCAAATGAAGCTCGTAGACGGAGCTTGCAAAACCGGACCATACGCGCACAATGTAGGTATTGGCGCGTAGCTCTCGTCGGGGGCAACATGGTGCACTTCTCCGCACTCGATTTCGACCACCGGTGCGCGCGTAGCGTCAAGATGAAGCTCTCACTCTCTCTCGTACACAGTACGCTCACTCACAGACTTCAAAAACTTTTAAAAATGACAAAAGGTTTTTCATTAAGGTCAAGAAGTGGTATAAATACCTTACAATTCTCAAACCCTAATGTTCCAATTTAACCATCTACTCAATCTAAATGTCAAAACTGGGATACAATCTCGAAACTTTTGTAAGCCCCAATATTTACAAGGTGAATGTTGGGTTTTTCTCGATAAATGAATAATGACAAAAAATAATAATCTACCGAGCAGTAATTTTGAATAGGGTGTGTCCATCTTCTAACACAGCCACAAAGTTTGATCTTGCATGGGCAAAGAAGACCCATCCTCTTGATTGGCAAGAAAAGTGCTATGCAGGTAGAATAATGCCATTCAATGCACGCAAATAGTTGTTTTAAAGGCAACTCCACTACCGACATGCTATCATGGGAGTCCTTGCAAATGCACCTTGTTACGATTGTTGAGGCAAGAGTGGATATGCCTCGTCAATGCATTACAGATGTGGATGATGAGTTTACTTTGGCATAGTTTTTGGCATCACAAAAGAGAGTTGCTCTAAATGTAAGGTCAAATGTATTGCCAAATGTGGACATGCCACTTGCGTTGAATATGGTTGAAATGCCTTTGAGGGATGTTTATATGATGAATGTGATGTATGCTATGGATGATGCATTGAATTCCGATGTTGTGGATATACATGAGAAATCTATGGGTATGGATGTTTTGGGTGTGTCTCCAATTGCTTCTATTGCAAGCTTGCCTCTTGTTGGAGTTCCTAGTGTGCCCTCTCTAGTTGCTAAGAGAGGTCAACCTCGTAAGAAGAACATTGTGGCTAGAGGCCGACCAAGGGCAATACATGCAAAAGAATGTTTTGGTAGTCATGCGGATGCAACTAATGTGGATGCCTCTACATTTGGTACTAGCTTTCATGCCAAAGTAGGCGCTGGGTTTTCCGGTGATGAGGGTCTTATAAGACATTGTGATGCTAGAGTTGTGGAGGTAAATGCAAGGAGGCAAAATGCTAATGCTCATGTTGAGAGTAGTCATGCTCACAAGAAGGGGAAGAAGATTCTCAAGTAGCAAGGAACTTCACAAAAGCATGTTGTAAAAAAGGGTCGACCTGTGGATGTTATGCAAGATGGTGATGATTATGGAGATGAACATGAATCCATGGGTGAGGAAGAAGAGTGTGAAGATGAGATTTTGGAGGCATAAGGCCTTGTCTTGCAGGATTTTGATGATGAGGGTGATTGGTCAAATGTAAGCTTTCAACTTGGAAGAGTGGTGATAAAATGCCTATGGATCTTGAAGGAACATTCAAGAGATTACCACCATTTGTGAATATTGTGGGTCCAACATGGGATAGGTTCCAACAGAGTTTACAGAGATTCAGCTTTTTCTGGCTCTATTTCCTCTTGATTTAGTAGACACTATCGTGGCTGAGACAAATAGATATGCATTGGAAAAATGTGAAAAGGTTTTGGCACAGCATGAGTCAACTCAAAAATGGAATGCATTGGATAGACATTCATTCTTGTGGTTTTTGGGAGTGTCTATTGGTATGGCCTTGCAATTTATGCCAAACAAAAATTGTTATTGGAAAAGAGATGCTTGCGGTGTTCTCTGATGTCCGAACTATGCCAAGAAGATGGGACAAATGAATATCAATATATAAAGCATTTTTCCATGTATGAGATAACTCGCAATGGCCTCTTGCGAAGGGATGCGAGAATACAAGCTATGGCAAGTTTTGTCATTGGAAGAGAGGTTAAATGCCACTTTTCAATTGCACTATGACTGTGGAAATGATATAACTATTGATGAGAGAATAATTCCATCTAAATGTAAGTTGAATCCTTGTCGGGTCTATAATCCTAAGAAGCCGCACAAGTTTGGAATTCAATTGTGGAATTTATGTGACTCAGAATTTGGTTACAATTACTCTTTTTATGTGACTCAGAAACTGGTTACAACTACTCTTTTTGTATTTATGACAAGTTGCCATGTCTTGAGTTGTCATGTCATGTTGTTTCTACTTGTTGCATACTTGAAGGAAAGAGGTCATCATGTTGTTTTTATCAATGGTTCACATCAGTGAAGCTATTGTTGCACTTGGAGGGCTATGGAGGCACAAGTACATACATGACAAACATGAAGAATTTTCTAGAGTCACGATTATTGCGGATTGATTATTATGAAAGAGGTGTATCACGTTATGCATATGATTCAAGGAAAGGACTCTTGAGTTGTAGCTGGATGGACAAAAAGGCTATATGTTTTGCATTGATGTATATGGCATGAAGAGTGGTGAAGTCCAAAGACAGGTTGGAATTGACCGAAGAGTTGCCATTACATGCCCTGAGATTGCTATCAAGTATAACAAATGAAAAGTAGGTTTTGATGTCTTTGATAGTATGGTGTTGGGTTCTGGATATACCTTAGAGATAAGTATCCATGATTGGAAATGGTGGCATGCATTATTTTAGAGCATGTTAAATTTTGTATTTGTGAATGCATATATTATATGGAAATGCTTACATTGTAAGAAAGATACCAATCATTTTTGGTTTATGGTGAGATTGTAGGAGCAACTAGTGGATAATCATTCTGGCTTTCAATGCCCAAGAGAGGTTTTGTGTGCAAGTGATCCTATGGGTGGAGAAATTTTGATGAAGATGAGCTCAAACGCAAGTAAATTTTGCTCCGTATACGCTAACAAAAGTGTAAGGTCCCCAACCCGCCAATACCAAAGATCGGGATGGGACAGGTCTCTAGGTCTGATAAAAATCAAAGTCTCTAAACAAGAAAAATCCAAGGAATAGACCTTTACCATTGACAATGGCTTGGGTCTATAGCCTTAGAAGCAGACCTAGTTCTGTCTCGCAGCGAAAAAAGGACAACGTATTCAAACGGCCTACAAAAAAATTCTTATTCCATTAGGAAAAAATTGGACCCCCTTGGGGCCATGTAAGGATTCCTAATTTTAAGGTATTCAAGCTAATTTTGTAGGGGATGGAGGGAACAAAGACAATAAATAGGGCTACTTTTGTAGCTCTCTCTCTAACTTCTCTCTAGATAGGAGAGGGGGGGAAAGTAGGGAATGAGGGTGGTACAGTAGGAGGAAGAGGGGGGATAAAGTAGGAGAGAGAGGGGAGTAAAAAGAGAGAGAGGAGTAAAAGTAGAGAGAAGAACCATTCTCTCTCTACCTATCACCAAACAAAAGAGAGTAGTTATGACAAAATCCACTTTTCAGTCCGTGCATCAATTCATCCCAAAAAAATGAATTTTTTATAAAATCTTCAAAATGGATCTTTTAAGATTTCAAAAGGTCCCTATACATATATATATATATATATAAAACTGTATTTTTTTTGAAGAATCTATCTTTTATAAGCTCCAAATCTAAAATTCCTTGGGTCCCTCTCTACATTAATTCCACAAAGAGAGTAAGTAGTTATGACATCTTCCACTTTTCAGCTCGTGCATCAATTCACCCCAAAAAATGATTTTTTAATAAAATCTTCAAAATGGAACTTTTAAGATTTAAAAAGGTCCCTATATATATATAAAACAATATTTTTTTAAGAAGAATCTAGCTTTTATAAGCTCCAAATCTAAAATTCCTTAGGTCTCTCTCTACATTAATTCCAAGAATGAATAGATAATGCCACATCATCAAAACGTCCATCTAATAAAGCCTAAAAAATGAAATTTTTAAACTTTAAAAATTTCCCTCCTTTGAGCTCAAAAATTCAACCTATATATGAAAAAATATATTTTTAAGTCTTTTTATCCCAAAAATTGTTTGTTTATCCCAAAAAGTATATCTTATCAAAATTTTTCCCCATCATAACTTTTCACCATGTCTCTTCACGACATAACCAATGAATCACCTGCGCCGTCATCTACTAGGTCAACTAATGTCAGTCTGCGTCTACCGATCGAATTTGCTCCCACAAATTGTAATCTCATTTTTTATTTGTATTGAATATCATTTAGTATAACAATTCAATTCATGTGTTGTTTCAGTACTTGGAGAGAAGCTCATATTTATTCTTAAACTAGATGAATGTCAAATTGTCAAAGGACGGAGATTGGAACGTATGAGTGTGACACTCATGAATGAGGCAATGTTTTTTGCAAAAGTCGATGCTATCGGTGATCATTCTCAGAAACCATCATTTAGTGTACAATCGGAAAAAGAAATATGGTGGTTAGGAGCTTTTGAAGTTCCGAAAGAGACTCATGAGGTGTTGGCATGGGTCTTCTCTATGATCCCGTGGATCACAGAGGTTATTAAGGCACAACTAGAGGGAGAAAAGCTAGAAGTAGATGGAGTAGGTACATTTGATGTTGAGTGGCACTTAGCAGGTGATCTAAAAACAATCAAATGTATACTTGGGTGTAAACAAGGTGCTTCATCACTTCTTCCTTGTCCATATTGTGTACGAGGATACAAGGAGAGTACTCGTAGCTCCACGTCTTCAAAGAAAAGTGTCAAGGGAAGTCAGGCAACAGGGTCAATGGATGATGATGCAAGGGATTGGGTGTGCTCGGTGTTGAAGTGTTGTAATGGAATTGGCCTATTTAACTTGAGAGTAGCGGAAATTAATGAGAGTACTTTTGAGAAATAACTTTGTGAGCATAACGGGTGAACATAATTGAAGATAGCAACATAATCATAGCAATTAGTTAACTTGGCATGAACAATACTTTTGCAAGAGAGAGAATTTAGAGAACATGACAACAGTTGAGGACCGGATTTATGTGGAGCCGGTCCCCCCTCCAATAGGCATTTGTATTATGATTTCTCCCATTAAGAGAGACTTTGTACAATACAGTCTTTGTGTTCCTTGTGACCTAGGTCATGCAATGAAGATGGAAAGCTTCATGCATCACAAACATAACATAAACTTGAAGAAAGCTTTAACTATCCCAGGCCTCAGTCCCAAGACCTCAAACACCTTCGAAGGTGCAGAGAGCTAGCAAGGAATGAGGGTAGGGAAGAGGAAGAAGAAACATTTCGTAGGAGAAAGAATTAGTTCCTCAGTTATCATACTCTTGTTGCTAGCATACATAATAGCATAGTAATGAAGAAGAAGGAGATGGCAAGCTTAAGCATTGAAGCATGGCTCTTGGTTGGATTTGCACTCCATAGCCAAGAGAGTTGGTGTAGGCTCTCAACCTTTACTTGCTTGGAGAAGGAGAGGGAGCTCTTACACTTTGGATAGCACACCATGAGAGTGTTTGTGAGTGTGTGTGGGTGAGTATACCCCCTAAGCAACCCCCTAGCTAGCTTGGATCGACCCCCCCTTTGTAGCTCATGCTTGAAGCTCATTGGACCCCTCTAGGCCTAGCCAATCATAAGCAGGAGGCATTACAAGCAGTAGGGGTAGCCTTGAGACAAGTGTCCCCCTTTCCCTTTTGAGAAAGAGAGCTAGATAAATTCTAAATCAATTAATTAAATCTCCTAAATTACTATTGGACCCCTTGGGTGGCCAACCAATAGGCTTCAGGCATCTCATGAAGGTAACATAGGTAGGGGCCTGACATGTGTCCTTGCTGCCTCTTCAAGCTTGGGCCTTCCTTGTGTGTGTGACTATGTGTTCTCTCTCTAGCCCCTAGGAAAAGGGCTCGCCCCCCCTCTTGTAGGGATCTTTTGACTTTTGGTGCTCAAGCACCTTAGTCATCAAGCATGACTAAGCACTTGGACTAGGGTGTATTCCCACAAGCATCTCAGGCAAGCATGTCAAAGCACCTCGAGCACCTTAATCAAGTAGCAAGTCAAGCACCTCAAGCATGTAGCAGATCAAGCACCTCAAGCACCTTAATCAAGCACCTCAAGCATGACAAGCACCTCGAGCTTGGACCGGGTTCCCGCCTCAAGCTCAGCCCTAGCTTACCTAAGGTCAAAGGACTTTTACACACATTATTGGAGGTCTTCAATGAAGCTAACCCTAAGTTATTATGCTCCATTGGTTAGCCTTGCTCTTTGATAGACCATCTCTCATTTGGGCCCCTTTATCATTGGCCCCGTGTTGAGATAGATCTATAAGCACATATTTATATCTTAACACTTGTTCCCGTTTATTCTCCCACATTAAGTGATCAATTTAATATGAGAAAATCATTTGGGTTGGTTAGATATTAGATTTTATGACATTACCTCTCTCTTGAAATCATAGTCGTCCTCGACTATGAGGTAGAAGAGATAAATCCTTAGTCATTAGTCAATCTTACTTAGCGGGTAGAGGATCCCTTTTTACCCTACGACATCTTTCCAAGATGGATGACTAATCTATTTGGTGCTTGGGAGACATAGCTGCCGCAAGCATGTCTGCTCTTTAGTCCATGTCATTCTCCCAAAGTAGAGTGACAAATTCTACTTGGTGTTTGAGAGACGTTGTCATCACAAACATGATTCTAAGCATGCATACTAGTTAAATTTGTGCACAATTAAAAAGAGGACTAGTCTTATAAGACAAAAACATGAGTCATTTAAAAGAAATTTGTACATTTGCTTACTCTAATGTAGCATTGTAAAGCATTGACAAGGTTCATACTATCCTTAAGCTGTACTCCTTGCATCCATCTAGCATCTTCAAAAGGATAATTTTTGAACTTAATAAGATACCGTCGGATAATCTTACCATGTCGTAGTACCTTGTCTTCATGACGAAGGACGGCTTTGGGTTGTAGCACCTCTTCTTGGTCTTCAACTTCGGGAGGGTCTTCAATAATTGGTTTAGTTGGTGGCTCTCCTTTGTAGGGCTTAAGTAGGCTTACATGAAAGGCATTGTGTATGAGCCAATGGTTGGGCAACTTGAGTTGATAAGCCGTCTCATTGATGGGCTTCAAGATTTGGAAAGGACCATAGTATCTTTTTGCTAGTTTAGCATAATACTTTTGATGGCCCATAGGATTTTTGCCCGTCGTTTGCCTCAATCGAACCTTAGGAAACTTGAGTAAGACCCAATCATTTTCTTTGAACCTTAAGGCTCTTTTGTGCTTATCAGCAGTAGCTTTTTGCCTTTGTTGAGAGATGGATATAGCCTCCCTAATCTTTTCAAAATATTCTTGTAGGTCACGGCTATACTCATCGGCAGCAAAGATCTTCCCATGTACTTTGAGTAGCAAGGGACTTTTAGGTCTTCCCTCAATGATCTCAAAAGGTGCTTTTCCCGTAGAAGTATGTACAATATTATTGTAAGCATACTCTACAAGAGGTAAGTACTTTTCCCATTGTGAGCGTTGATCTACTTCGGTAACATACGTCTTGAGTAGATCGAGTATCGTAAGATTGGCTATCTCACTTTGGCCATCCGTTTGTGGGTGATAGGCCGAAGAGAAATTCAATCTTGTTCCTAGATTTTCAAAGAGACCTTTCCAAAAATTACTGGTCATTCTAGGATCTCTATCTGACACGATGGATGTGGGTAATCCATGGTGCTTGAAAATCTGAGATATGAAGAGAGTTGCCATTTGATGTGCCTTAATAGTCTTTTTGACAGGAATAAAATGTGCTTGCTTGCTAAACCTGTCGACTATTGTCCATATTCCTGTATTCCCATGGATAGACTTGGGTAATCCAAAGATGAAATCCATGGATATACTCTCCCATGGTGAATTTGGAATAGGCAATGGCTGGAGTAATCCAGGTTCCTTCCCTCTATCATACTTGGTCTTTTGGCATACTACACATTTTGATACATACTCTTGTATGTCCACTTTCATGGTAGGCCAATAGAAGTACGTCTCTACTCCTCGGAGAGTAGGTTGAATACCTCTATGCCCCGCATATGGAGGAGCATGGGATTCATACATAACTTTCTCACGAAGGGAATGGGTAACACATAGCCGATTTCCGTGGAGAAGATAACCATCCTGCAAGGTGAATGGTTCCTCTTTCTTCCCCAAAGGAAGGGCTGACATTATGTCTCTAAAGTCAGGGTCAGCAACATACTCATCTATCATAGAGGATAGATCATTGTGAGTAGCTATAGACACCGCATTAACTTTTGGTCGTCGTGAAAGTGCATCGGCAACTTGATTGTGCTTACCAGCTATGTGAGCAATATGGAAATTAAATTGCGAAAGAAAATTTGCCCACCTCATTTGTTTGTCGGAAAGCTTGGTTTGCGTCATGAAATACTTCAGACTTTGGTAGTCGGTTCGTAGGATAAATGGAGTCCCCAATAGGTAGTGCTTCCATGTGTCTAGGGCATGTAGAACAGCTAAAATCTCTTTCTCATAAATGCCCAAGACTCGTTCATCAATATTGAGCCTTCGGCTCTCATATGATATGGTATGCCCTTCTTGAAGCAAAACTGCTCCAAGGCAATCACCACAAATATCACATTGGACCTCAAATGGATTTGAGAGATCCGGAAGCACGAGGACTGGTTGGGAAGTAAGCTTCTCTTTGAGCTTTTCAAAAGCATTTTGCTCCTTAGTAGTCCATGCAAACTTAACGTTCTTCTTAGTTAAGTCGTGTAGTGGTCCTGCTACATGAGAGAATTTTGCTATGAAGCGTCTATAGTATGCACACATACCAACAAAGCTTCTTAGCTCATGTAGATTTCTTGGGTTAGGCCATGCTTTTATTACCTCTAACTTTGATGGATCCATTTGGATACCATCTTTAGAGATAATATGACCTAGGTATTGAATCTCTTGAAGGAAGAATTCACTTTTCTTTTGGTTGAGATAAAGTTTGTTCTCCCTCAATGCTTGAAAAATCACTTGGAGATGTTTCTTATGTTCCTCCAAATACTTGGAGTAGATGATGATATCATCAAAGAACACTCCAGTGAATTTGCGATATGGTCTAAAAAATTTCTCCATCAAACGATTGAATGTAGCTGGTGCATTAGTCAAGCCAAAAGGCATGACTAGATATTCATAAAGACCAAACGTTGTGCGAAACACGGTCTTTAGGGTATCTTCATTCACTATCCTTATTTGATGATAGCCACTCTTAAGGGCAATCCTACTGAAGTAGGTAGAGCCTTGTAGCTTATCAAACAGATCTTCTACCCGAGGTACGGGAAATCTGTTTTTGATAGTGATATGGTTTAGTGCTCGATAGTCCACACACATACGGTATGTACCATCTTTCTTTTGCACTAAAAGGACTTGAGAACAAAAGGGAGTGGAACTAGGCCTCACCATCCCTTTGTCTACTAGCTCTTGTACTTGCCTCATGATCTCCTCTTGTTGAGCTTGTGAGACTCGATAAGGAGGCTTGTTAGATGGTGAGCTTCCAAGAAGGAGCTCAATACGATGGTCATCATCCCCTCGTTTTGGAGGTAAGTCCATAGGGATATCATCGATGAACACATCTTGGAATCCGTTTAGAAAATTAGACAAGTCTAACTCTTCTTGATTCCCATTATTTACATTTGATGAAACATTAGTATCTTTTAGAGACTCTTTGACAAAAATCATGTACGCAGAAACTGAGCTCTTCATTGACTTATCAAAAGCAAGAGGATTTACAAGTGGAATAGTGCGACCACACTCACTAGCATCTATATACATGTTCTTTTCCCTGTAGGTGAAGTATATTTTCCTTTCAGGGAACTTCATGTTGGCAGCCATGCGATCAAACCATGGTGCCCCTAAGATAACATCCTCATGTTGGAGAGGAGAGATGAAGAAGTATTCTTTGTCGACATAGCTTTGGACATGAAGCCTCAACTTCCCAATCAAGGGAGTAACGGAGGCTTGTTGTCCCTTGAAAGCTGCATCAGCCACTACTATATCTCCCATCTCAAAAGCTTGAATTCCCAACTTGGTGGCCAACTCCATTGATATGAAGTTGAGAGTAGATCCATGGTCAAACAAGATGAAGGCATCATGCTCTCTTACCTTTCCCCAAGCATAGGAGAGTGATGATCCTTTGCAATGAGCATCCTCTTTTGGATCTTCGATGGTGGAAGCCCTAGGAGTCTCATTGCGAGTATTCTTCTTGGAGCAAGAACGATAGCCATGTCCTTGCTCCCCACACTTGAAACACTTATGGTCCTTGTGAAAAGCTTCAAGCTCTTTAGGAGAGAGTTTTTTTTTACCTTTGTAAACTCCCTTCTCCTTGGACCGATTGTTGTTGTTGTTGTTGTTGGAAGTGACTTGGGAATTATTTTGAGCATTGGTTTTCCCCTTTGCATCATTTTTGTCTTTGTTTTCCATGGGCTTGACATTACGTCTAGCCCCTTGATGGAAATTGATGCGTGAAGCAACCATGGTGTGATGGATTACTTCGGTAATAGTAGCAGGCCATTGAGAGTTGATGTATTCGGCCATCTCTTCAGGTAATCCCGCACAGAATTGTTGCCTTTGCTCGGCAAAATCTATCTTTTGAAAGACTGAAGCCTTGAGATGTAAATCCCAAAACTTGTCTACATATTTGTGGATAGACTCATGGTAGAGGAGCTTCAAGTTGCGCCATTCGGTAAGCATTTTGTCCTTTGCATCGCTTGCAAGGAATTGCTTCATGATGGAAACTCGTAGAGTTTTCCATGTCTTTGGGGCTTCACCATTTCCACGAAGGCTAGCCCACCATTGACGAGCTGATTTTTGGAAGTGCATATCTACATGGCATAGCTTGGAGGACTCTGTGAAGCCCTCATCTCCAAAGGCCGCATCAAATTGCTGGATGAAGGCCAACACTTTGTCAGTAGCACCGAAGGTGCCATCATAGGTGAGAAAAGAGATACTCTTTCCTCCCTCCTTGAACTTCTTTAGCTTTTGTGACCTTCTCCATGCAGGAAATGATTTGCGATGTCCTCCCCTCTTGTATTCTCTAGGAGAATAGCCATAACTTTCGTCAGAAGAGGAGGAAGGTGAAGAAGAAGGAGAAGAGGATGACCTCTTCCTAGCCCTTTTCTTCCTTTGTTTCCTCTCTTGCCTTTCAGAGTGATGAGGAGAAGGACTATGAGTTGATCTTTTCCTCTTGGGAGGAGTAGGCGATCGTCTAGACCGCCGTCTTCGTGGAGCCACATCTTCAGAGGAACTTATACTTTCATTGCTTTCTTGCTCTTTGGATTCCTCCTCTCGAATGGGAGAGAGTGTTCTTTTGGGGGTCTCTTCAAGAGGCCGCCTAAGCTCTCTCTCCTCTTGGAGAGGAAGGGAAATTCCATAAGCACGAAGTTGTTGAGTAACTTCGGCTTGCAAAGCAGGGTTGCCCATAGCTTGCTGCAACCTAGTGACAAGATAATTCACAAACATGGGAGCATCATCATTAGCACCTTCATGTGCAAAATCAAAGCTATCAATGTTCATTCTACTCTCTTGATTATTGTCAGCCATGTTAACAAAATTTATGTATGTACTTAGTGTATGCTTTGGAAATTCAAAACCTTAGTTGCCACTCCTCTTAGCCTTTGAAAATCGGCTCTTAAGTATCTACACCCACGGCTCAAAGTGGTTGATTATAGAGAGTAGAGGAGTAGGTCTAACATAGCAGAGTTGCCAAGGGCTAGCTCCTTTTGGACTTATTATGGCTCAATAATGGTAAAGCCGTAGGCAAGTCTAAAAAGACTCCATTATTAACTCCAAAGCTCCCGAGGTGTGCACCATCCCCCACATAGTGGGCTCAACAAAACCGATAATAGATCCCAGTTCCACATACCCTATTATAATTAACAACATCAACCATTTATAGGCTACTTAAGGACCTCTCTTCTTAAGCAAGAAAAGAGAAACCAAATGCTCTGATACCAATGTAATGGAATTGGCCTATTTAACTTGAGAGTAGCGGAAATTAATGAGAGTACTTTTGAGAAATAACTTTGTGAGCATAACGGGTGAACATAATTGAAGATAGCAACATAATCATAGCAATTAGTTAACTTGGCATGAAAAATACTTTTGTAAGAGAGAGAATTTATAGAACATGACAACAGTTGAGGACCGGATTTATGTGGAGCCGGTCCCCCCTCCAATAGGCATTTGTATTATGATTTCTCCCATTAACAGAGACTTGTTACAATACAGTCTTTGTGTTCCTTGTGACCTAGGTGATGCAATGAAGATGGAAAGCTTCATGCATCACAAACATCACATAAACTTGAAGAAAGATTTAACTATCCCAGGCCTCAGTCCCAAGACCTCAAACACCTTCGAAGGTGGAGAGAGCTAGTAGGGAATGAGGGTAGGGAAGAGAAAGAAGAAACATTTCATAGGAGAAAGAATTAGTTCCTCACTTATCATACTCTTGTTGCTAGCATACATAATAGCATAGTAATGAAGAAGAAGGAGATGGAAAGCTTAAGCATTGAAGCATGGCTCTTGGTTGGATTTGCACTCCATAGCCAAGAGTGTTGGTGTAGGCTCTCAACCTTTACTTGCTTGGAGAAGGAGAGGGAGCTCTTGCACTTTGGATAGCACACCATGAGAGTGTTTGTGAGTGTGTGTGGGTGAGTATACCCCCTAAGCAACCCCCTAGCTAGCTTGGATCGACCCCCCCTTGTAGCTCATGCTTGAAGCTCATTGGACCCCTCCAGGCCTAGCCAATCATAAGCAGGATGCATTACAAGCAGTAGGGGTAGCCTTGAGACAAGTGTCCCCCTTTCCCTTTTGAGAAAGAGAGCTAGATAAATTCTAAATCAATTAATTAAATCTCCTAAATTACTATTGGACCCCTTGGGTGGCCAACCAATAGGCTTCAGGCATCTCATGAAGGTAACATAGGTAGGGGCCTGACATGTGTCCTTGCTGCCTCTTCAAGCTTGGGCCTTCCTTGTGTGTGTGAGTGTGTGTTCTCTCTCTAGCCCCTAGGAAAAGGGCTCGCTCCCCCTCTTGTAGGGATCTTTTGACTTTTGGTGCTCAAGCACCTTAGTCATCAAGCATGACTAAGCACTTGGACTAGGGTGTATTCCCACAAGCATCTCAGGCAAGCATGTCAAAGCACCTCGAGCACCTTAATCAAGTAGCAAGTCAAGCACCTCAAGCATGTAGCAGATCAAGAACCTCAAGCACCTTAATCAAGCACCTCAAGCACGACAAGCACCTCGAGCTTGGACCGGGTTCCCGCCTCAAGCTCAGCCCTAGCTTACCTAAGGTCAACGGACTTTTACACACATTATTGGAGGTCTTCAATGAATCTAACCCTAAGGTCTTATGCTCCATTGGTTAGCCTTGCTCTTTGATAGACCATCTCTCATTTGGGCCCCTTTATCATTGGCCCCATGTTGAGATAGATCTATAAGCACATATCTATATCTTAACACTTGTTCCCGTTTATTCTCCCACATTAAGTGATCAATTTAATATGAGAAAATCATTTGGGTTGGTTAGATATTAGATTTATGACAAGTGTCCTATCATGGAGGTCCCCAATCGGTTGACAAAAGATAAACATGGCATCCCATTATCAATTTTCCACTTACAAATGTACACTTTTGCACTTTGCATGCCTTTATGCGTATATTTGATCGCTTGTTAAAGCTTCACATCGAGTACTCTTTCACAATGAAACCACTTTCCAGATCCGTGGAAGCCATTGGAATAGTTGAAGCAATTCTAAATTCGATTAAATGTCATAGTGGCAATGTTTCTATCATCGGTGAGGTGGAAAATATGCATGAAGTGCCACAAAAAGTATCTATGAATGGTGTAAAAGCACGTAGGTTTTTCAAGAAACCAGAGATGCGAAAGGAGAGGGGTGAGGAGGATGCTCCATGGGAGCTATGGAAAGCGCTTTGCAAGTGTACGACCGATCAAGATTCAAATCCCGTGCTTGTAAATCTGCGTAGGCAAGTGTGGCACCACTTGGAGTTAGTGCTTCAAATCATGTGGAAACCCCAAACCACGAGCGAGCAACAAAATTTGTTCAAAGGTCACATTTTGATTTTCACTAAAGCATTTGTGCAAGTGTGGGGAGAGAGCAATATCACACACTACATGGTAAATTACTTTGTTCATTTCAAATTTTGATGCTATACATAAACATTTATTGATCTAAGCATTTTTTCTTGATGCAGCATATTTTGTATGCGCATGGAGCATTCTTTATGTCAAAATATGGTTCATTAGACATGTGGAGCACTAAAGGAATGGAAAAATCACATTATCGAGCCAAAGGTGTTTACTTTAAAAATACACGTCACGGTGGTGGAACTACGAGATCCAACTACATGAAGGAGATGTTTGATTGGTTCTTTCGTTGTTCTTTGGGGATATGTCATGCCATAGAGCGAGCGTGAAAGTCAAGTCTTGCCAAGGAGGTTAGGAGACAATCTCGACTTACTGCTAAAGAGAAATGGAGAAACTCCACCGGATCCCTTAATCATGCTAGGTGGCGTGAAAATCGCCATAGAGTGGGCAAACGTTGGTTACCCAACATGTAAAACAAATGATGCTATGCAATGTAATGTTTATGTTTGTAGATGTCTTTGTTGAGTTGCATATAATACTTCTCCATTTATCCATTTTTTGTTTTTTATATTTTGATGATATTAAGAGGTTTTTTTAAGTGGCCTGGTCAAGTGTGAAGAGACCTATTTTTTTTAAAATAGAGGGCTTTTAGAGAAGAGGGAGTCTCATTTTCAATCTTGCCCCTTCTTACACAATGGCCTGCACAAAGCAAACAACAAGAAAAGATCAACCTTTTTTTGCTCACCCTCACTCATCCGTCCATGGTGCTCAAAAACCACCTTGGATACACGAACAAGAGCTCTTAGAAGAGATGGAGAGGGAATGGTCAGGTGAAGAGCAACAAGATGGACAACCTTCACGCAAGAAGAAACGGGTAGTGACATCAGACACAGAAACCGAGAAAGCCCACCATGGAGCAGACAGGAGATCCCAATCAATCATTGAGTCCCGGTTGGGAAGACATTGCCACGTGGCTTCGGCGCTCTGCTGTCAGATCAGCCTAGAGGTGATCATGGGTTACTAAATGAAGAGGATTTTGAGGATGTAGAAGACGAGTCAGTTGGAGCGCAGGGTGGAGTTGAAGAGCCAGTTGGAGCACATGGTGGCCTTGAAGATGTGCAAGCTCCTCCTCGCAAGCCCTCTCGTAAGAAGAAAAAGTTTTTCAAGGTTCGCCCTCGCAAGGTCCATGTCCCAGATCCCATGGCCCATGTTCCAAAGGCGTTGCAAGAGATTCTTTACTATAAAAAAACTTCAGACCTTCTCATCCGCAAGGCACCATTCGCACATTTGGTGAAAGAGATCATGCAAAGTTATCGAATGGCGTTTCGAGTTCAAGGTATCGCCGTAGAAGCTCTGCAAGAAGTGGCAGAATATCATCTAATTTCTCTTTTTTAAGACACCAACTTGTGTGCTATTCATGCGAAACGGGTGACAATAATGCCCAAGGATTTAGCTCTGGCGCGTCGAATCAGAGGAGAGAGAGATTGAATTTGACTTTTATGCAAATTTGGCAATGTAAAGATATCTTTTTGAAATATAACGAGTCGTGGCTTTTTCAAATATAACGAGTCGTGTACATTTGTGTTTTAAGTGATATAAGTAGAACTAAGTAGAGAGAGAGAGAGAGAGAGAGAGAGAGAGAGAGAGAGAGAGAGAGAGAGAGAGAGAGAGAGAGAGAGAGAGAGAGAGAGAGATGTCGATAGAAGAGCTGTCAACCAAGTGTGGTTGATTGAATAACCAAAAAAGCATAATATCATTGTATTCTTATAAACCTAGCCTAAAGAAGGTTTAAAAAAGCTGTCTGGGGGCTTGGCACAGAGGCGCATGAGAAGGCAGAAGTAACATTTACTTCTGCCTTCTCATGCGCCTCTGCGCCAAGCCCCCAGACAACTTTTTTAAACCTTCTTTAGGCTAGGTTTATAAGAATACAATGATATTATGCTTTTTTGGTGTTATTTATATGAAAAAAACTCTTTATTTTGGTTCAGAGAATTGCACAATCATATCACAAGAGAGAACCAATCACCTACTGCCTTTCGTACCATAAACTCAATACATAAGATGCAAAACCAGTTAAAATCAAGTCCCATTCGAAATAGCAAAGTACAAAGATGTGATATATCTCATTAAAAATTTGAAAGAGTTAATTACAAGATTTATGCAGCTATTGAGTGCTTGAGCCATCTAAGATATGGCGAGCAATGTTTTCTCGACGCTCTTAGGCGCAGGGAAGCTGTTTGTGCAGCACATCCCAAGCAATTTGTTCCACATTGCTTAGACCTACAGCTTGGCTTAAGGCCACGTTACAAAGCACACGACCACGAATGTGTGTCGCAAATGCAGCACTGGCCAGAGATTTATTTACAAGATATATAACTTGGGAGGCTTGAGATATGGTTGACAGGCATAGGATGCGGCTCATTGCTTTCATCATTGACACCCAAAATTGACCACAAGGAGTGTACTCCTTGGGGATTATCGCAAAGCCGTCCTGGGGAGCTTGCCAAGGTAATGCGCAAGAGATGACTGCCATCCAAAAGCTTGGCGCCTACCATCTCCTCCCCGACCTGCATGCTCATCCAGCTCCACAACATTCTACAAAGAAATCAATAGGTAGGTAAATAAGATTTTAGAATGCAACAATGAAAATTAAGGTAATCACAAAACAAAAATTAATTAATACCTCTTGTTTTTCGTCGTCCTCATCGTTTATGCCTTTGCTGTCAAGAGAAATAGATGAATTGGGAGCCATAGCGACACTCTCAAGTTCATCTATATGAACAGGCATAGGAGTGCATTGGGCTTCAAGCAATGCGCGTGTAGCTACAAACTCATCCTCTGACACAGATGAGTGCGGTGCATTTGTCACCGCCACCATTGCCAACTCCACTGTATCTACCACACTCTCTCCAAGGGGTAGGAGGCTTCGATCCAGTGGATTGGAAGAGGGGTCAATGGCAGAGGACTCTACAGTGGCACAGAGGATGGACAGACACTCATCCATGCGGATGTCAAAAGTCTTTTCAAGATCATGTAAAAAAAAATATTCCTCCCCATTTATGACAATTGGGGAGAGGTGTTAAAAAAAAACCTCCGAAGTTAATGTCTCCTCCGGCGCATCTGTAGCAGCGGGCTTAAAGGATGCTTCTGCACCCTCATCACCCATGGATTTGGCGGCATCCATGACACCTCCTGGGTAGGTTAGGGCAAGAATATTGCCCTCTTTGCTTGCATCCCAGGGCGCTGTAATGGGCTCCTTTGTGTCCTTGACAACACCCCTAAGGCGCAAATGAGGCAAACTCACCTCAGATCTTTCAGGCTCCTCCGCACGAAGAAACACAAAAGTCGCCAAGCGACTTAGAAACTGGGTGCCGACCTTCTTCTTTTTCAAACGTGAATCTTCAATGTACTGACCTGCCTCACCCACAATTACACAAAATCGTTGAAGCCGCTGGGTAAAGGGCCGATCGCCTTTGTGTATGTAGCGAAGCAAATCGCATGGAATCCACAATTCCCCTTGTCCGACAATTGGTACAGCATACTTGTCGATGTAGATTTCAAAAAATTCCAAGATAGGCTGAAAAGATTGGCTGTTTAGGTGAATAGTTGCGTTCACATCAGGGAATTGGGTGAAGAAATTGTGGAGATCGTCACGATCTTGCCACTCGGTTGTTTGTAAAAACGCTTGGAAGCGTTGTAACGCCGTGGCTTCGGGAGGGGTGGAGGAGGATTCCGTAATGCTAGCTCCTAAGGTAGGAATGTAAAGAGTGCTAGAGCTCAAATGAGAGTGTGAACAAGCTATGTAGGTGAATTGTGAAAATGGTAGGGTTTAGGAGGCTTTATACAGTGTATCCCCCCCCCTCCAAAAAAAAAAAACAATAATTAAAATATTAAACAATTTTTATAAAGTAACACAAATAACAAGAAGTTATAGAAAACTCTCAAATTAAATTATAATCATTTAACTCTAAAAACACATCACTACAACTTTAAGATAATGTGCATTGCCAAAATTTGATACAACCATCTGCTTGAACTTACAATTGTGATATTATAAGAAATTTAAGTACAAAACATAACTACTCTAATGATAAAATCAGATTCTCTTCCGTCATCCACGCCTTTTCAATTTGAATCATGCTCTCCATGCGGCTACCAATCTAGCAAAAAAAAAAAGAAATAGCATACCCACCTTAGAACAGGGAATAATCTAAAGAACATAAAGATAACATAATTAAAAGAGAAAAATCATTCACCTTACATCGTCCGATGCAAAATTTTGTATCTTTTCCATGCTCTAAACCCATGATCACTAAGTGCTCCCACACATTGGCCAATGTCCAATGCTTGTTCACTTGGACGGTCTCAATGGCACCACTCGACAATTTGATTGAAATATCAAATACCTCAATTGTAGCATCGATGGATTGCAATGAAATCCATTCACCAAGATTGCACATCCATCTTTCATAGAAGTACTGCACGTAAAGGGTGGAGCGCACCTTGATGAAACGGATAGCAATGCCGAAACTTCCAACCTGACACCGAAAGCGATCTCCGTTGTGAAGTCCTTCAAGATACCCCCACTTCTCGCCAAGGATGGTTTTCAATGTATCGTAATGTAGATCTTTGCAAACATACATAGTATTTGTATGATGGAAAGGCAAAGATCCGAATATGCTAGGGAATACATGAGTAAGACAACACCATCCAAGCCCAACGGAACGCGAGGCTTTTCCAAATTTTAATGATGCTCTCACATCGGCTACAATCTTGGCTTTCAAAGACATTACAGTGAATGCATCTGGCTTTGGCCACTCCATGCTACGCAAGGTTGTAGCCTCCAAAGGTTGTAGCTCTCCGTAGCCTTCCTCATATGTAGGTACAATGTACTTGTGGGTGTAGAAGAACACCCTTTGTCGTACAAGGTTTGATGAAGTTTTGTTGGAGAAAAGCATATCCCCAAGACTTGCATGCATGGCCGTAAATGTGCGTGAAAGGCACGAGAGCGGTTGCTCCTCCACAAGGTTAGAAGGGAAAACATCTACATAGAAACAAAACAGTCCGTGAGATGTAAAAAGTACAATTTTTTGTTACCACCAAAACCATTGAAGTGAAAGGGACATATAATTACAAGGAAAATCCCTTGGGTTGGTGATCCCTTGTAGATGCTGATGGGGGCTTTTCACAAGCCAAGCTCCCATACCCCTCTTCTCTCGTCCCCACCCCATGAAAACCCCCTCTTAGGGAGGGAGTGATAAAAGGCATCGGAAAAAGTAAGAAAAAAATAAAGTATGATTATGTAAATATATAAGAAACGTAAAATAGGCCACCTCATGCCTGCGGGGTAGCCCATCCCTACCTTGCCTTCTTTTTCTTCACTGTTGCCTCGCCGTGTGTCCCTTTTCCTCTCCTCCACTCAAAAGGTCAACCCCCTCTCTCTTCCCCTTGTCCTTTCTCCTTTCTCTCTCCCCTCAAGCTACCCCACCTCTCACCAATAATGCATTATAACTCACCAATAATGCACCCTAACTCACATGCAGCTTACCCTATCTTCCAAAATAGTATACCCCACTCCCTCTTTCTCTCTCCTATCATATCCTATGACCCAAATAGCCTCCTCTCTCTATAAAGGGCGCCATATCTCTTGTCTTGTAGCTAAATAACCTTCCCCACACTCACACACACTCAGTTTCACTGAAAACGGTGCCCACACACCCATCCCCACCCAATGGTTACCTGATTTTTCTTGTGTTCACACACATCTGCACACAGATTCACCTCTGAACACACTCCCCTCTCTCCCCTCTTGTACTTACTTTATTCTCCATGTCACCTCTCACTTTTTTTCATCAACCCATCTCTTTCTCTTAGTCTCTCTCTCATGAGACTGCTGTTCTGGCACATATACACACAGCCAGACAAGTGGGGCCCACAGTCACATGGCCTATTTAGATAATGATTTCTTCATTTCTAAATTCTAGAATTCCTCCCCTCTCCTCCCCTATATAAAGAGGGGTCACCATCACACTGAATACACACACAACATCACTAAAGAACACACTATGCACTGTGTGTGCCTAGTGCACACACACACACCCACACCATCACCGCAATCACCATGCTTGTCTTGAGCATGACCTCTACACCCTTGGCTATAGAAGATGAAGGGCAACTAAATGAAGGATGATGGCCATAACCCTCGTGCGAGTCTTCGCCATCAACTCCCACCTATCCGCCATGTGCTCTACCACTCTGTCCCTTCTCATTCCCCTACCCTATGCTCCCCATTTCATCGCCTTATTCTCTAAATAAAGCTTGAGGTTTTGTGAGTATTTTTTCTTGCAATGTTTTGCCCATGTGAGGTGTGCGGAATCGCCACCTAGTCTTGTGTTTGGAGTGAGCTTGTGTATGTGTGAAGGGTGTGCAGATTCACCATCCTTTTGTGGTGCCTAAGTACTAAGCCGCTATATCCCCTCTCTCACTCTCTCTCTCTCTCTCTCTCTCTCTCTCTCTCACTCACTCACTCACTTGATCTCATTCCCTTTCCTCTTCATCATTACTCCCAAGCATCCATCTCTCTTGGATGAAAAATTTGTTATGGTGGTGTGTTGTTTGCGTCCTAGCCGCTGAAGCTAGGTGGTGCCCCTGTTTGCTTTACCATGACAGGCTCGAGGCGCACCATTCGGTCCCCGGTGTTTTAGAGGCCGTCGGGGTTTGGGGTTCGCTTTGCTCCCGTCAATGCATGTGTCCAAACATGAAGACATGTTGAACGATTGCCACCGTACCCTTGTCTCTTACTTGCTTAAAGCCTATTAGTCTTCCCTTCCAATGGAGATCAATGTTTGCTCTTTCACGAACACGATGGGGACCGATTGCGGAAGGTTGCATGTAGACCCGCGCACCTTCTTGAAAAACCTGAGGTTCCCATTCTTCGAGTTGTGGAGAACCATACTTTCAATGATGGGTTTGGGGCGTCTATTTTGACCATTGTTTGCCATGGATGCTTAAGTGGGAGCTTGAAATTGCAATGGAGAGCTTGGGCAAGGAGGAGGGAGACAGAGTTTAGAGAGAGAGTGAGAGCTTAAAGTTGCAATGGAGAGCTTGAGGAAGGAGGAGGGAGACAGAGTTTAGAGAGAGAGAGTGGGAGCTTAAAGTTGCAATGGAGAGCTTGAGGAAGGAGGAGGGAGACAGAGTTTAGAGAGAGAGTGGGAGCTTAAAGTTGCAATGGAGAGCTTGAGGAAGGAGGAGGGAGACAGAGTTTAGAGAGAGAGTGGGAGCTTAAAGTTGCAATGGAGAGCTTGAAGAAGGAGGAAGGTGTAAGAGTTTAGAGAGAGAGTGAGAGCTTTGTATTATGGAAAGGGGCTATGGAGGAAGGGAGTCTTGGGAAAAAGGTTCTAGAGTGAGAAAATGACTTTTTGATCATAGGGTAGGTTTGGGGAGAGTTTTGGATGGAATATTTTGGAAAAAAAAATTGAAAAATTTAAAATTTTGGGGTTTTTGCAAAAACGTATCTGTGGACCCACCACTCCCCTCCCCCCCCCCCCCCCCCCCCTTTTTCCCCCTCCCTCTTTTACCCATCCACCTCCCTCTAGGATACAAAGCAATAAATGAGTGGACAACCCTATTATTCTCTCTACTTTCTTAGGGTCTAAACTTATATACATTGCTCTCTTCCTATTGGCTAGAGCCTAATTAACCTTAATCCTATATGGCCCAAGGAGAGTCCACATATTTCCTAATGCCGGCCCTATAACTTCATCATTCAGATTATGGTTTCCTTAGCCAACACTTTTTCCCCCCTAACATATGTGAGGGCACAGCCGTTGGTGGATTCCTCTTCCAAGTGAAGAAGTTTCTAAAACGTTTTAGTGCGCGGGAATGGATAGTTACCTGACTAATCAGGTCCATCCGTCCATGATTGACAACCTTAGTCAATCCCCACTTACCACCCCGCACTCACACAAGATTCATTTATCCTATTATCACATTGTTTTAACATTTAAACTAATGGTTTCTTTTAATGTTCCATCACAATAATTCCTTAAAGACAGCATTGAAAGCATTCTTTTAGAAAATAAACATTTTTAAACTTAAGACAGGGTACTGTCAATCAAAACATTGTCCATAATAACCATGACCAATACTCTTCTTGTCTCAAGACCACCTAAGGGTGAAAAATGGCACCCATTTCTTATTCAAATCCGGAGTGGATAACCCCCACCCAAGGTTCCGGGTGCCCATACACCAAACCAGTTGCCCATACAACAGGGCGGCTCCCCTAGGATAAAAAAACGGTATCCTAACTTATGTAGAAACATCAAGACATGACACAGAGTAGAAACTCATCGTTCATGGAGGTAACCGACTTATCTGTGGCTAGAAAGCCAATCATTATCATCAATTTATACTAAGGAGTCGGAGGTGTCTTGGGACAAGCTGTCTTAAGGATGATCAATCATATCTTTCCTATTTCAACCAGTTTTAACCCAAACAATTCTTTCCTACATTATAAACAAATGCACATTGGAAGTTACCTTCCGTTTTCAGCCAGTTTATCCTTCCTAAACTTTACATATGCAATGCTAACTTAAAAATGAACTTTAAAAGATTTTAAGTGAACAAAATAGAAATCCACCTGGGACTGCTCGGCCATCTGCTATTGGGCTGGAGCCTGTGGGCTGCTGGAGCCTGCAAACTTTCCTCAGTCGGCCTATGGCTAGGCCCAGCCTCATGGTCATTAGTGGCTTTGTTTCGCTTGTGGCTAACATCCTCTTCCTCAGTAAGAGGATTTCCCCTGGTTTTCTTTGGAGCCATCTCGGCAGCCTTATAAAAAGACTTAATCCATTAGAAGTTTAATTGAATAATTTTATTTTTTCTTGTTTACCCAAAAATAAGGATTTTTGGAGTAAGTAGATATCTTTAATAGTCAATTTGATGAAATATTCCTCCGGTAACTTATTTATGCTATAAGTAATTTCTCATAATTACCATTTAATTTGGGAGGTCCTTTAACTAGGTTTCTCCTTAGTCTATCTTTCATTTAAACCTTAGTAAATTGTAAATTTCTATCGGATAACGGATTACTCTTCCTAATTGTAATTCAACATGTTCAATCTTTAGTAATTTTCATCAGTTTGATTTATAACCTTTCCCTCCTATACTTAGGGTCTAAATTAGGTAAAATTTTACTGATAGTAATTTATTATACAATAAATTTATGCTGAGGTAATTTTCTCACCCTTTGATAGTGATTTTGGACCTCAGGTATTTATTTGGTAATTAGATAAATTCATTTACTAATTTTCTTTATCTACTTTATACGCAAAATCGATTACTTTTATTGAAGATAAATATCTAAACTATTTATCTGAGGTTGGGGTATTTATCATGGATTCCCCAAGGTGTATTATGCCTCTAATATTTATACCCAATGTTTTTGGATTAATTTACTATATTTTCCCTTTTGTTTTTCCCTAAAAATAATGTAATTTTACTGGGATAATTAGATAAATAAATTATCTGAGCTTCACATAATTATCACAGGTTTCGTAGCATATAATTAACCTCTGATAAATAACTCAATTCAATTTGAATCCATTTGCTAATTTCCCCTATTTAATTTGTCTTAAAAATAGACTATTTATGCTAAAGTAATTAGATAAAATAGTTTTCTAATCTTCTCCTAATTATCACACTTTCCCTAACTTGTAATTAACCTCTAAAAAATAACTCAATTCCATTTGAATCCATTTGCAAATTTTTTCTATTTAATTTTTCCTAAAAATAGAATATTTTTACTAAAGTAATTAGATAAATTAATTATCTAAGCTTATCCTAATTATTACAAGTTTCCTAACATGTAACTAACCTCTGATAAATAACTCAATTCAATTTGAATCTATTTGCTAATTTTCTCTATTTAATTTGTCCTAAAAATAGAGTATTTCTGCTAAAGTAATAGATAAATTAATTATCTGAGCTAGTCCTAATTATGAAGGATTTTCTAACATGTAATTAACTTCTTATAAGTAGCTCAATTCAATTTGAATCTATTTGCTAGTTTCCCTTATTTAATTTGTCCTAAAAATAGAGTATTTCTGCTAAAGTAATTAAATAATATAATTATCTAAGCTTCTCCTAATTATCACGGGTTCCCTAATATGTAATTAATCTTTGATAAATAACTCAATTCAATTTGAATCCATTTCCTAATTTCCCCTATTTAATTTGTCCTAAAAATAGATTATTTTTGCTAAAGTAATTAGATAAATTGATTACCTGAGCTTGAACTAATTATCATAGGTTTCTTAACATGTAATTAACCTCTGATAAATAACTCAATTCAATTTGAATCCAATTGCTAATTTCCCCTATTTAATTTGTCCTAAAAAAAGAGTATTTCTTCTAAAGTAATTAGATAAATTAAATATCTGAGCTTGTCCTAATTATCATAGGTTGCCTAAGACATAAGTAACCACTACTAAATAACTCAAAGCATTTGAAATCAATTTACTAATTTCCTCTATTTAATTTGTCTTAAAAATAGAGTATTTCTGCTAAAGTAATTAGGTAAATTAATTATCTAAGATTATCCGAATTATCATGGGTTTTTGAATATATAATTAACCACTAGTAAATAACTCAAAGCATTTGAAATTAATTTACTAATTCTCCCTATTTAATTTGTCTTAAAAACAGAGTATTTGTGCTAAAGTAATTAGGTAAAATAATTATCTGAGCTTCTCCTAATTATCACGAGTTCCCTGATATATAGTTAACCATTGATAAATAGCTCAAATCATTTTGAATCAATTTGATTATTTTTCCCTTTCAGCTTTGCTAAAAAATAGTATAATTTTGCCTAATTAATTAGTAAAATTACTCAAAAAATTATAGGATACTTTTTCTAGCTTAATGACTGTCTAATGCAGCTTAATAATTACCTCAACTTAATCTAAGCTTAATTAATATATTTCCCATTAATTCATGGTTAATTTGACTAATTTCAGCCCTAATATGATAGGATAATTAATTAGCTTAACATTACCAAGCTTAATTACAACAATCAGCAGAGAATAATTAATTAAGAGAGGGTTGATGAGTACACATAGGCCTAATCTTTGATTTATTAACAAAATAGATTAATCTAGCCTTGCTAATTAAGAAGGATTAGGCTAATTACCGTTTAGGTTAATTGACTAGAGCTTAATCTCTAGTGATTTCTTCTTAGCATTCTCTCTAGATGAGAGAGAGAGAGTGTCAAGGCTCCGAGTCTGTCAATTTGTGAAGCAAGGGGTCCTATTTATAGTTTTCTGGCACTCACAATCTCTTCACAGGATGGAAAAAGAAGTTGCTTGCAGCTCAAGCAGCCCTACAGCTCCAGATGGCGCCCCTTGCTGCTAAATGAGTTCCTGGCAGGTCAGTGATGACCCTCCCATTACCTACCAACTTTTAAAATGTCAATTCTGCTATATTTTGACCTATTTTTGCTTAATTGGTAAATATCTTGTAAATATCTGGGAGGCCTTTAATAAAGTCTATGCTTGAATGATTACTGCAACCCTTCAAATTTTCTTAATAATTTAATTTACTTGGAATCTTCCGAAAGGACTAGCGGGGTCAGTTTTTGTCCGAATTTAAATCTGAAAATTTCTAGCCCGGGGTTTGCTGTGCTTAAGATTCCAAAAATACCAATATTTGCCATGGTCGGACAATTCTACATTTTTTTTTCAATAATCATATCAGTTGATTAAGCTTTATACAACCTTTAAGGTTTCAGAAACTAGAAACCTTACAAAAAGAAAGCAATTTTTATGTGAGGGAAAGATAGTAGTTGGATCAAAACCAACAAGGACTGTGTATGGATGTGAAAAATGTAAAACGTTTTTATGTATGGAGCCATGTTTTTTATACGTACCATGCAATGGTAGGCTATGATTGAGTTGGTATACATGCATGGCAAGTTGTGATATCCTACAATCACCCTATGAAATTTTGAAGCTCTATGGCAAGTTTATGAGGTGTGATCATGCTTGAGTGGAAATGGTGACGTGATAGCATGAGATTTATGGCAAGTTTATGAAGTGGTTTTTCTGAAATGTTTGTTGAAAACCCAAGTTTTTATCTACGTGGATATTGTTGTATCTTTGTATGCTATTCTTGCAAGACTTTTTATTTAGTGCAATTTTATATAGTGGTGAGGCTACACTTCTGGTTGAAAATCTCAAGTTTTTTGTCTATTTGGTAGCGTATACTTCTATTATATTGGTTTCAAGAATGTTTGTTTGCCGACATGTTAGTTTTGCAATGTGTGCATTGTGCATGTATTTCCCACGTATCTAGAGTTTCTGTTTTGCTGAATAGAGACAACAAGATTGAATTATTTGGTTGTCAAGATGATTTTCAAGTGGATGAAAGCAATCATGTGTCACTTATTTGGTTGTAAGGGTAGGCCGATAATATTGTAAATCTCATCATGGTTATAGCTTCAAAATTTTGTTATGGTAGTAGTTACATTGTCAATATGTACTCACACATCTCCACAATTTTCAGGCAAAATTAAAGTGGAGTGCGGTTGCTTTTGCACTCTTTCCTTTGAATAGAGAAGGATGATTTTGGGTGCTATGGTACATGCAGCACCAATTGCCACCCCCCTTCGCTCAAAAAAAAAATGCAAGTTTCTGCATCGGTATAATCGCCTATATAGGCATCAATATAACCCTCGGTATAGATGTCGAAAAGTGTGTCAATATTTGACAACTCCTCATGACCATAATCAAGAGTTGTGAGTACTTCTTATTTTTTCCACATAAAGTGTGGTGTAAACTTTGAGTTAAAGTAAGGACGTCTAGAAACACATACATATGTTATGAGTATTTGATTTTTGTACAAAACCCTGAAACAACACTTTTATGTCATCATGCTAGGTTACCAAACTAGTGTTAATAATATATAATTGACACGAGGTTGTAACCGGGTACTTTTTTGCATGTTAACCAAGAGTCTTTAAGGAATTTCCATTATATATACAAAATGAATTTTGAAGAGCTTGATGTGAGTCTACAAAGTTTCCTTAAGAGCTCCCAAAACTTTACAATTTTTTGTGCTACTCATTTTAACTTCAACCTTAGGCTTTGAAACAAATTTGAAAACTAGATCAAATGAAAAAATGAACTATTAATTTCTTCAATATCTTCAGATTCATAATTTCAATCACATTATAAGTCAAATGATATGCTTCATAGTGGTAGATATCTAGGTCCCACCAACCAAGTTACAATTCTATCTCTTATGTGGAACTCTGATAATATAGAAGAGTACCAAATTGGGTAGTTTATAGAGGCTTGGCTACTATACAAAGACCTTTGTTACTATGAAGGACCATTGCCATATAACAAAAAGTGGTAATGTCTATTTGCTTTTGACTCATATAGAACTCCATGCACAAGAGTATCCATATGGGTACTTTGAAAATGCTTTGGTGATAAACAAGAATGCTTTGGTACTATACAAGGAGTAGATTTGGTACTGCACAACTCGGGGGGTGCACTATGCAATCATGTTAATGTATAACGTGAGTTCGAAAGGAGGGGTTTTAAAATGGAAAAAAAAAGGCAATTCAACAGAGATACATTAAAATAAGGGGTTTTGATATTCAATTTTGAAAAAAAAAATCATAAAATAAGGGGTCATTTTATTTTTAGACATGTTAAAAGAGGGGGGTTTTTAATGCCCCACGAATGCAAGTTATATAGGGGCCTACTAAAAGGTGAACCCCTCGAGCTGCACAAAGACTTTGGTACTACACAATTAGGCTTTGGTAAAATAGAGGGAGACTTTGGTACTCTATAGATAGTCTTTGGTGCCTCTAGGGAATAAAATGGTACCATACAAAAGCTTTGGTACTCTACAAATATTCTTTGCAATTACTAGTATACAATTAAACACCAAATTTGGTATTGCACAAGGGCTTTGGTTCTATGTAGTATAGCTTTAGAACTACATAGGAATGAATTATTACCGATTATAACCTTTGTAAGGTATTGTACACACCCACTTCCATATAGAAGACAACCAATTTAAAATTGCCTTGAAAAAATTAGCCTTAAGGATTACCAAAAAAATTACAATTACTAAGAGTTGTTGGTACATGAGAGTCATCGACTAGATGCATAGGATGTTTGACGACACTTTTTCTTCCAATTATCTTCTTGCATATGTCCTTCTTGTTAAGTGAAACTCTTGTCTTTGATGTCCAAAATGCATACACCAAATCTCTTGTTTCATTGGTGACAACGGTTCCTCAAGGCAATTATCTCCCAAAAGTACTCATTCTCATCTTTATTCTCCAGCCTTGAACTTGCAGTAGCTATATTATTTGATGGATAACCAGGACACTAGCAATTTTAGATTGGTTAGCTGAGGTCAAACATGTACTATTGTTCAAGATCATTGTCAAAGAGATTCTCATAACAAAAAGCTCACTTGCTGAGTGTAAGAGAATCAAAGTGTTGTGCACAACCGATAGAACGATGTCTTTGACACTACTAAAATCATAGAGAAAATCTTGATTAGTGGGACATTCCTGAATGGAAGTGATAATGGAATGTCTTTGTATGTGTTCATCCATTCTCAGACCACCTTCCAGCTTGTCCAAAGAGAGCAATTGTGGATGACACGAGCAGTCATCTCATGCACTAGTGTCCATTGACATGGAGAAAGTGCGCGGGCGCGCGCGCGCGCGCGCGAGAGAGAGAGAGAGAGAGAGAGAGAGAGAGAGAGAGAGAGAGAGAGAGAGAGAGAGAGAGAGAGAGAGAGAGAGAGAGAGAGAGAGAGCTATGGAGCTTGTTAGACCTTACTACTTGCTGGCTGTGGTTATCTTTGGCCATGAAGAGAGAGAGAGAGAGAGAGAGATATCATGTTATGCTTAGCTCTATTGGGGATGCTTATCACCAAGGTAATCTTGTTATCTCTCTAACTATTCTAATTGTGGTCACTTCAACTTCTAGAACAATCTATAAAATTGGGGTCACCTATTCATCAAAGAGAGAGAGAGAGAGAGAGAGAGAGATTTTCATCAAAGAACCAAACCGTAACCCCCCTAGTCCCACCCTCATCCCCCACCTCTTCTTAGGAGTGGCATGTTTCAAAAGTTAGAAACGTCTTTAAAGCCAAAGAAATACATGGCCCCTCCCCAATTCCAATTAAAAGGTCCTTTATTTTTACACACATGAACCACCAAGCCTATGTTGTCTCAACAACAATCCTTTTTGTACCACCAAACCATGCTTTCAACCACATACTAAATGATTTCATAGCAAGCAAGATATCTTATTTGTTAGCATACTTTGCGTGATAGTAAATTGGATGCACCTTTGTCTAGTCGTACTCATTCAGTTTCTCGCCATGCATCTTATGCATCATATTGTTATGCTTTGAATGTGTCTAGCTTATGTGATGTTGAGAAACCTCTGTCTTTTGATGAAACACATAATTCTAAGAATTGGACGGCTGCCATGCAATCAAAATATGATGCACTTATAGAAAATGACCCATGGAATTTATGTGATTCGCCTCCTAGCAAAAAGGCCATTAGTATGAAGTGGGTTTACAAGTTGAAACACAAGCCCGATTGTGTGAATGATTTCTATATGGTTCAACTTGTTACAAAGGGTTATGCACAACAAAAAAGGCATACATTATGAATAGACTTTTGCTCCCACTTGTCGTATGACTACTGTGCATTTTGTATGTGCATTGACAGCTCATTTTGGTTGGGATGTACATCAATTAGACATTGTTACTGTTTTCTTGAATGGTGACATATTTGAGGAAGTTTATGTAATGTAGCTTCATGGTTTTGTCAAGAAAGGACAAGAGGATAAAGTGTGCAAAAGGTAAAAAGCCTTTGTATGGGTTGAAGCAATCTCCGCGTGCTTGGTATGAGAAGGCTGACAGTCATTTTGGTCAAATGAGGCTTTCGTAATAGCCCAACAGAAAGCACATTGTATGTAAAGCGTGAGGATTATGTATTTCTCATTGTGGTTCTATATGTGGATGATTTGTTGATCATTGGACCAAATGAGACACATATTGTTGAATTTAAGACTAATTCAAATGCCACTTTCAAGATGCATCGGCCATTTTGGCATACCTCTAGCCTGATCATTCTCATGCCTTTCCTCATCAATTACATCATGTATATTTGCATCAGTAATAGGCTGATCTATAACATTTTTAGAAACCCCCAGAGGATGTACGTTTGCCTCATTGAAATTACATTCAAACTTCCACCAACAAAGTGTCATAAATGTCTTGTGAGATTAATTATTGTCTCTAGTACATGACATCAATGACTAAACAAAATCTTCCACAAACACAACATCCTGTGATACCAAGATATGTTTTGTTTGTGGATGATACACCTTGTAATCTTTGCTTTCAGCACTATAACCAACAAATATACATTTGACAGCCTTATCATCCAATTTTTTCCGCTGCATTTATGGTACCAAAGCATATGCCAAACAACGAAAAACATGCATGTGCTCAATAGAAGGATTTCTATTATGCCATGCTTCATATGGAGTCATAGACTGCAAAGCTTTCACAGGACACCTATTAAGTACATAGTTGCACACATGATGGCCTCAAGTCAAAATAAATGTGGCAAAGCTTGACTTTTGACCATACATCGTGCCATTTCCGTAAGTGATCTGATTTTCCTCTCAGTAACACCATTTTGTTGAGGCATATGCGGCACTATACATTGGTGTTTTATCCCATGACTAGCTAGAAATGCATTAAATTGATGAGACATATACTCCCCCCCTCGATCGGAATGGAGGGTGCCCATATTACATTTTGCGACATTTCAGCCATAGCCAAAAATTGTTTGAAGCATATAAACACTTTGGACTTTACTTTAAGAGGATACACCCCTACATTCCTGGAGTAATCATCAATGAAAGTCATCAATTAAAGGTAATTTCCTAAGGACAGAGTTTGCATGGGCCCACATGTAGCGGGAACATTGTGTCGTGCTCTCTATTGTGGGTGCTCCTCAGTGCAATGTGCATGATATCTCAGTCCAACAGAATGAAAACATTGTAGATGATGAACAATATAGCAAACAAGTAACTCAATAGAATAGCAGACTCAACAGTAGAACCTGAATAGCATGGGACTCGACTAACTCAGATGAACCACTAAAGACTTTGGTATGGCAGCACACTCTCTGCTCCAAGCCTAGAACTCACAGGTACAATGGGGGTGTCAAGGCTCAAGATGTGCAGGGAGGGTATTGTGTGTAATGAAGACCCGACTTGATGCTAGATTCAAGACTCATAAAACATCTAGAGCACTATATCATTGAAAGAAAATGTGAGAATATATACAACCCCAAAAGGAAAACCAGCATATAACATCAAATATCTCTTATTGTTTAGTTGCACCTATCCCCAAACTGTGCCAGAGAAGAACTGGCTACGGTGTCCTTGAAACCACCACTCCTACCATGTGTCAAGTCCACCAAGTGTGAACCCACGACCAACTATAATTGTCTTGTCTATCTGTGTAGAGTGACACTTTAGCCCATCTACAGGTTTCCCTCCACAAGACAACTCACCCTCTCGAAGAGTGGATGATTGAGAGAGCTGCAAAAAGGTCTACTACTATGTACATTGGAGGGTGAAGACATCTAGGAGGTACTACCTAGATGATGGTGGTGGAGGCGGGTAGAAAGGTGGTAAGGAGATGGAGGCCCGATGTATGGTGGAGGGTAGTCTCCATATGTATGAGGAGGGTACATTGGATAGGAAGAACCAACCCCATGAGCAACACATTGGGTAGGGTGATAAGGTGTAGTTGGTGGAAAGCTGGAAAAACCATTGTAAAAGGGAGCAAGGTGGGACGAGGTGGATTGGGAGAGTGAGGCCATGGAGGGTCCTTGAAACTACGAGGATGTCGACCATGGGTGCGAGACTCCATAGTAGGGGGTGGTTGTTTGACTCCTTGAGAATCCCCCAAATGAGCTTTTGAAGCATACACTTGTAGTGTCATAGCAAGAACATCAGTAGAACTTGGAGCTATAGTTGTCAAGGATGTAGCTATTTGTGAAACCGCTATAGAGTGATGTTGAGCGTAGGAGGACACATTGCACTGACGACAGGAGAAAGTTCCTGAACTGCGGCCATATGAGACATGCTCATTCTTGCACGGGGGGAGATTGCACCCATTTCTTGTGTCAAGTTTCTCTCCCTCCCTCCCCCCCCACCTCTCTCTCTCTCTCTCTCTCTCTCTCTCTCTCTCTCTCTCTCTCTCTCTCTCTCTCTCTCTCTCACTCACTCACTCTCGTGTGTGTGTGTGTGTGTGTGTGTGTGTGTGTGTGTGTGTGTGTGTGTGTGTGTGTGTGTGTGTGCATCTCGATCCCATGTTGCGATCCCAACCATTGGTGCTATCATCATGCAAGCTACAACTAGAGCTACACCACTTGGCCACTTAACAACTTTTTCTTGATTTGCTTTTCTTCAGTTTTTTCCAACCAAGAACACTTTCATTCATTAATCATAGAAAATCACACCATATTTTTTTATGCTACTTTTCTCTGACTCATCTTCTCTCTTGTACAACTGCAAGAGAGTATGATACACATATACACTCACCATATACTTGCTAAGCAATCTTTTGATTGTTCTCTTGCCAACGTCATCTCTCACTTACCATTCACACAAGCTACGCCCAAAATCCATCTCGCCCTATCTATCACCAGTACACGAGAGCTTTAATATGCCGTATCCACAACCAGCCGCACAATCAACTATCGACCCTTGCACCAACAATGCCCAACCAAACTCCAATGCTTTTACATCAACAACGTCGCATCCGCCATCCAATACAAGGAGCTCCGTGATGCCTAGTGGTGGGTGTAGGTCTACGAATTGTTTTACACCATCCAAAGGCATGGTAAGAAAATCGTTGAATTTATTTGTCACAAATGATCTATTCCAGACTGTGATCTTCAACAAACCAGTGTAATCATCAACATGTCCCCTTGCAATGGACTCCAACATCAATCATTCCTCTAATTGGGACGAGGATTCAACCTCCCGACAATTGTGACTCTTGAGCATCAGGTATATTTACTCTAGCAAGAGCTAGACAAAGTAAATTGGTGCTTGGTAGAAATCAACCACAAAAGAGCTCGTGATGAAGACCTCAAAGATGAACAAATGGTGAAAATTTTGAAGGCCATGTTGAAAGCTCAACAATCTCACAAAGACACAAAGATAAGTCATAAATCTTTCACATCTTTCAAGTTCAATGGCCAAAAAATTGATAGAAATGTGCTATCGTGGCTAACTCAATTTTGATAGGAAATAGGATGTAGCTAAATAGATATTAGAGTACTTGACTTAATGGAGAGAGATAAATTTTCACACACGAGAGATTAGAGAGAGAGAGAGAGAGAGAGAGAGAGAGAGAGAGAGAGAGAGAGAGAGAGAGAGAGAGAGAGAGAGAGAGAGAGAGAGAGAGAGAGAGAGCACGATATACGTGATTCACCCAATGTGGGATACATCCACGAGAAAGCAGCCACTCAATGGATTTAGTACTTCAAACAAGAAGTAGGTTACAAAGGGATAAATCCTTAATAGAGCTCTCACCTTGCTTCACTCTCACCACCTCACACCCACCTTGTTGCATCAACTTCACAATGCATCACAATACTCCAGAATGCATTTTTGTGTGTAGAAGAGACCTCCTTTTATAGGCCCAAAGGGATGCCCTCTCTCATGAGAGGAAACTGTGTGTAGCCGCCCTTATATAGACAAGTCCAAGTTGGACTCTCCAATGCGCCATGAATTTTTGGTTTTTCAATGAGTGATTTTTCTCTGTGCATGATGGCTTCTCCTCATAACAGAGCTTTATAAATATGCGTTTTTAAAACAAAAAACTACAAGGGGTAAATCAGACTCCATACTTAACAAATTTGATGATTACTTTGCTAGAAAATCTTTCACCAAAAAAGATAAAATTAAGTGTGCTTCTAATCATCTCTCTGGTCAATCTTCACTCTAGTGCAGCGTACTTTGCAAAATAGCAAAAAGATTGTCAACCTAGGAAGACTTCCAATGGCGAGTAAAAGATTCTCTTTTTCACCCTCAATTTAGTATTGATGCTCATTGTTCTTGGGACAAGTTTTCATGGATACAAGAAGATAATGTTTCCCATCACATTGATCATTTCTAAGAGCATCTCCTACTCCTTCGTATGGTCTATAAGGTGTGAGCTATGTCTTAGAGTACTAGAGTATGAGTCACGGAGACAAAAGGTGAAATTGACCCACATGCAATGTTGCAAGGTTGTAGAGCTACTTAATGCTCATTTCATGAATGAATAAACCAAGTCTATTTTGCATTACATCCCTCTTGTTTATAGTGATCTTGTGATGGCTTAGCAAATACTCAAGATCGTGTTTATGAGTCCAAGTTAATTGAACTTGGAACCTAATTTTCTTGAGTGATAGTCTAGCCAACACACACTCACTTGTGTGCATGATGTTTCTATCTCATCTACTCTAGCTAGCAGGATCCCATTCCCATCAAGTGGTATCAAAGCTATGGTGTGCTAGATAGGATTATTGTTATGCATTTGTGTATTAGTAATTGGCATTCTTCTATTAGCATTCCTTAATCTCTATTACATTAGTTGAATATTCCCAATTAACACTAGGGCACGAGCATGATCCACTACCCTTTGGTGATTATGTGAGAAGGAATAGTATTTAGCATTCTGTGTGTGCATGATTTTAGTGTACAATTGCGTTCATTTCAACCTACTTCCTATTAGAATAATCAACCTTCATCATCAATATCACCTTGTGAAATTTATGTGTGGATGAATTCATTGTCGAGAGCAATCCATAGAGTATCTACTTGCTTTAATCGGATGTCACATGCGCAATTAGTTAGCCGATTAATCTCACATGATTAGTGCTCTTTCAACTTATGAAATCTTTTGAAGGCTTGTACTAGCTAAAGAAACTCTGTGTGTGTGTGTCTCTCTTGCATAGACAAACAAGGGTAGAGATTAAGTGTGTGTGTGTGTGGTGAGCATTTAGTGCTCGTTTGCTTGAAAAGTGAAAAAAATCACCAAATAATGCTATGTGAACCTCCTATTTAAAGATTTTAACCCATATTTAAGGGGGGCCACCCTTAAAAATGAAAGGCCATCCACACCCTCCAATGGATCTGAATCTCTATCAATTGAAGCCCATAAGGGCGATCAGGCTCGACCAAGCCTAAGCCACCCACTTTGGCATGGTCAGTCACAACCTATTCACAGCCTAATCACCATTTGGCTCTTAGTTGGCCTACCAAAATATCACAGATGTGTGAGGCTTCATCATCACGAGATTGCTTCTACTAACATTGAATGAACCTGCAGCCCTGCGTCAATTCAGTGCCCGCCGCACTTGGTTTCCATCTACAAGTGTAGCTAGCAAAACCGCAATCACCACGGGTGCTACAAGTCATGGCCTCATCACCACCAACGACCTACTGGCTCCCCTCACTTTACCATGCAATCAGCTTTAGCCCAGCACCACCTGCCCAATTTTCTCGCGAGTAGAACCTCGCAAACAGCTGTCATCATCACCTTAAGGGTTCCCTGCACAAGATGCATGTTCATTGCATGCCCCACCGCATGCACTTCGTCACAACATCGTCCCTACACTGGCCTCAATTTAATCCCGCTCAAGCATGTGCACTCATCCTTTGCCTGACCTATTGCAAAGTTTCCATTATTTGTTTTGAATTGTAATATCCTTTCATTTGGAGCCCACTACTGAAACATTGTTTCCCACGATAAGCTTGATTTTAAATCTCCAAGTAATTTTGAAACACTCAAGTGCCGCACTAGGAGTTGTTCAAAAGATTCAAAGGGGACTTCCACAAGCTCTCAAAGGCTATCAAATCTTCAAAGGAGCATACAAGACTTTGAGATCCAAGCAAAAGGTCAAAGCTTCACACTCCAAGGCAAAACAAAGATCGAAAATTGTAAAGAGGGGCTTCAATCTGGTGAAGAGGCGCTTCACAAATTAAGCAAAGAACTGGGAATTCTCTCTCTCTCTCTCTCTCTCTCTCTCTCTCTCTCTCTCTCTCTCTCTCTCTCTCTCTCTCTCTCTCTCTCTCTCTCTCTCTCTCTCTCTCTCACACACACACACACACACACATTAAAATTTCAAAATCTTGCAGCCAAGCACAATAACTTGCCAAATAAATTTTTTAATCATCTCCTACGGGATATTTGTGCTCGTGTGAAGAGGTAGAAACTGGCTAGAAGAGTCTCCTAAGCTAAGACCCCTCTATTAGCACAATGGAAGAGAAGGGCCTTAGGAAATTTTGACGGGAAGGGCTTTCATACTTGGCAAACCAAATTGAAAGGCTTATTAATGAAAAAACAGTTGTGGGGAGTAGTCAAGCCAATGATTAGTGATCCGATATCTATTGATGGTGCACACATAATAACACAAGCTATGAGCACCCAAAATCAAGCCAAGGATGAGTAGGCATTAGGAATTATAATCACTGCACAACATGACAATTATGTACACTTTACTGATGATTGTGAAACCTCATCATCTGCATGGGAAGCACTAGAAAAAAACTTTGGAGCTAGGAAAAAGAAGAGCAAAGTAAGCTTGAATAAGAATCTATACAAGTACAAAATGGAACGTAACAAAGATATTGCAAGCTTGGTCGATCGCCTCAAAAGCATGATCACACAGCTAGCTTATGTAAATAGTGCAGTACCAAAGGAGGACAAAATTACAGTTCTTCTAGAAGCCTTACCACTTAGCTTTGACCAGATAATGACCATCATTGAGGAGAATGATCTAACACCAGCCTTCCAAGATCTAATCAACTCTTTAATGTCAGAGGAGAAGGATCAAGGGAGGAATGCTACTTCAAGGGAAGGAGCTTTTGCAATTAGCTCTAGTAACAATACTTGTTTCAAGTGTGGCAAAGAAGGGCACATAGCAAAGGACTGTCTAGCATCAAAGACTTGCAACATTTGTGGGAAGAAGGGTACCTTCCTTCCAAGTGTTTCGAGAAGGACAAAGGAAGAACCAACAAAAATCCAATGCCCAAAGTCTATTTGGCAAAAGGATACAAAGATGAAGATGAAGAAGAAGGTGGTAGTAGCCTTCTAGTCTACCATGACATTCTCTAGCCTTTTTATTTTGGCTTTCCCCTTCACTTGTATTTTTTTAGAGATAGCTTGGACTAGCTTGGTCTCAATTTTATACATCTGTTTGAGGGGAGGTGTTGAGTGTCTCTTGGATTAGAGATAGTTTGTCTCCTAGATTGGGGATGTCTCTTGGATTGGAGATGTTCTTTTTTTTGCTCCTGGATTGGAGATGTTCTTTTTTTTTCTCCTAGATTGGAGTGTGCAAGAGATGTCAGTTTCTTTAGTTTCTTCCTAGTCCAAAGCTCAAGGGTTGAATTGTAAGGTGTGAGCTTTGTCCTAAAGTACTAGAGTATGAGTCAAGGAGAGGAAAGGTGAAATTATCCCACATGCAGTGTCGCAAGGTTGTAGATCTACTTAAAGCTCATTTCATGAATGAATAAACCAAGTCCATTTTGCATTACATCCCTCTTGTTTGTAGTGAGCTTGTGATGGCTTAGCAAATACTCAAGATTGTGTTTATGATTCCAAGTTAATTGATCTTGGAACCTAATTCATTTGAGTGATAATCTAGCCAGCACACATTCACTTGTGTGCATGATGTTTCTCTTTCATCCACCCTAGCTAGCAGGATCCCATTCCCATCAGGTTTCCCATCATGGTCTACCCAACTCTCTCAAACCAACCACACTCTATGAAGCTATCTCTCTTGTCCATGATGCCAAGAAAGAGATAATTTCCATTGTGCAAGAATTACACCATGCGTGCCCACAACAAGACAACCACTCAAATTTTCAACAATGCACTTGATGGAACAAACACAACCACAACCAACGTGATGATAATTTTGATAGGCTTACTCCTACCCCTATATAAATAACTATACACATAATCTTCCATCTCCTTTTCCTTGAAAAAACCAAAATAGTAATTCCCCATTGCACAATTCCACCTACTCAGAGTGCATCGCATAATGCAAACACACAACACACCCAAAATCTCCCTGCTAATAGAAATAGTGTGTGGTGTTTCAAGTGCCACCAATATGGCCATGCTAAAGTAGATTGCACCAATCAAGCCAATTTGGACCCCCAAACAACCTTGAAGAAGAATCAAAGGGCATGGATGACTACATAGGTGACTCAACAAACGCACAACCAAACCAAGAGCCAGGTAAGTGAATTTCAATTCATGCTTTGCTTTGTTAAAAAGGCAAAATTTGAAATTCCAATGACTCTTTTTTGCATGGTGATGGTAGTTCACACGATTTTATTTCTAAAAAATTGGTAAGAAAATTAATTTTAACCACCACACCATCTGCATATAAAGTGAAATGTTCTTTTCAGCATCACAAGGATTTCCTCACTTCATTCAACCATCTTACTTCAACCATCCGCCCCATTCTACCCATTGTAAATATATCATTAACCTTCTAGTGATTACTAACACTAACCACTAACATACTAACACCAAATAGCCATTGGCCTAACCATAAAAGACACCTCACCTCAAGACATGTACATAGTAACACTCTCTCTCTCTCTCTCTCTCTCACTCTCTCTCTCTCTCTCTCTCTCTCTCTCTCTCTCTCTCTCCTTCCTTAAAACTCTATGTTCACCTTATGTACCATCAATAATGCTCTCTTTTGAGCCCACATCCATGACTCAGGCAGACAAAGAAGGCACACAATGTTTTGATATTAAAAAAAAATCATAATCCTGATTTGTTAGCTTGTAAATTAGGATTTTCAATAATCTTAATGAGGGGTCTCCAACCTATAAATAGGCCCCTCTTCTTCTTGTAAAACAACCTCCAATATCTCACATAGCACCCCAACACTCTATGCGTGAGGAGAGACTTAGGTGTAGCAACCACTTTGTGAGCTTCACTTTTGGTGTGAGAGAAGCTTTCAAGCTACACATTGCAAGTGAGAGAGTGTGAGTTCCAAAAATCTCAAAACCACTATTGTATATGCTCCTTCATCATCAATAAATTGAGGTTTCGTGCATCAAAGGCACGATTCAACGTTCAAATATTCGTCCCTCCATTTGTGCAATACCGTTTGGTGAATTCAAGGTGACGTGTATTTTGAGTTTCTATCGGTTGATCTTGTTTTTAGAAAGTTGTTTAGTGTGTTTTCATTGCCAATTTTGTGTCCATTGTAAGAGGGTATTGTGGTGAGAGGTCTCCCACACCCTAAGACAGTGTGTGTGTTTTGGCAATGTTTAACAATCACTAAGCATTGAGTGAGTTTTGTACAATCTCTACAATATCATCATAACAAACCATCTCCATTTGCAAGTCACAAATAAGGTATTACGCAAGATCCATTCCTCTCTCTATTCCCTTTGCTCTAGCTCTCTCTAGTCCATTTTGTGTGTCTTGGTGTGAGGTTGCTTGTGTGTGTTTTGTGGTGTATCTTCTTGGTTGTGAAAAAATCTCTCTTACATCGTAGTTCGCATACCATAACTAGGTGGTGCCCCTATTTTGTTTGGGTTTGGCTGTGGTTTTGTTGTTTTGTTGTGCTTGTGGGTTCCCCAGCCCAATTGAGCAGCACGGGAGCCTTGAGGGGTGTTTAGAGGTCGCCTCTCTTGTTGCCTACCCCGGACCGCTTTAGGAGTTGGAAAGATTGTGCTAACTCGTGTAAACGGCAATTTTTTCACACTTGTTGATGCACTTTATGTACCTGGGATCAAGAAGAACCTTTTGTATGTATTTGGACTTGCGAGACTTGGTCATGTAGTCAAATTTGTGAATGGCAGATGTATAGTACATGATCTCAGTTTTGGTGATGAAATCGTTGTATCTGGCATTTTATGTCGTGGGTTATACAAGCTCACTTTTTATGACAAGTGTGGGCAAAATTTTTCCAATGTTGTTGTGGATTCAAAGGTTGTTTTAGATGAAAAGCTTCGGCATGCACGTTTTTGGCATCTGAATTTTTATAGTTTGTTGAATTTGCAAAAAATTGATATGGTTGCTTTTTTGCCACCTCTTGAAGCACCTATCAAACATGTTTGTGAAGGTTTTTATTTTGGGTAAGATGCAGTGTTCAAAGTTTTCAAAAGATGATTCAGTTAGGGCCACATGCAGGCTGCAACTTGTGCATAGTGATGTTTGTGGTGTAGCCAGGCTAAAGTGTCACTCTACGTGGAAAGACAAGACAGATTCAATTGGTCGTGGGTTCACACTTGGTGGACTTGACACATAGTAGGAGTGGTGGTTTAGAGGACACTATGGCCTGTTCTTCTCCACCATAGTTTGGAGATAGGACAGCAAGCTCTTGACCAAGCTCCTGTACATGTAGCCATGGAGGAGCTCACTGACATCCTGGCTAAGGTGAATATAAAGTTTTCGACCTTCAAAGGACTCTCCATAGAGGATGTAGATGACCATGCTAAGAGATTTCTCTCGCTCTGCAGGGCTCGTGGGCTCAACATAGAAGACACTTACCTAGTGCTCTTCCCTTTAACCTTGGATGGATTAGCTGATAAATGGTACAATTATTTTTCTCAGAACCATTTTATGACTTGGGCCGCACTATGAAGATACTCTGAAGATTTCAGACCAAGGGACTTCCAAGACAAGATTTTGGATGAATTGAAAAACCCCATGCTATAGCCGCATGAGACTTTTGCAGAACTCATAGGGCAAAGTCTCTGGTTGCAAGCTTCCTCAACAACCAGGAGAATTCATGGTCAAGAAGTGGGTAGAGAAGGCTCTTCTTAAGACTTCTCAACAAAAACTCAAAGAGAGTCTCCGACCTGAAGCCACTTTGGAAGAATTTGTTGCTGCTCTACTAGGATAGAGGGGCCTAGGAAGCTGTTCATCGACTCTCCTCAGGTAGAGACTGCCTTGGTATTTTTGGAAAGTCCCTCTAACCCTTTGACTTCTTTACGTAGGGAGCTCAAAGCCTTGAAGTTACAATGCACTCTTCAAGAGGAGAGATCATTTTCTCTTCAAGCCTCCACATCAACAATCTTTGGACCAGATCAAGCGGGAGCTAGAGGAGCTCAAGGCTCATCAGAAGTCTAAGGTGGATAAGCTCAAGGACACTTTGAGGTAAAAATATTAAGAGTTGGCCAAAACTCAGATTACTTGCTTTTTCTTGACATTTTAGGCCAAATTAAGTTTTAACTTGATTCATAGGCTTAAAATAACTCATAAAAGGACTGTCCTTGAAAAAAGTTCAAAAATTGGTTCATTTTAAGCCTGAAGTAAATAATCGTGATTATTTACTTTCAGCTCAAATTTAACCAAGGTTCATTCCATTGACTCATTGCATGTGTACAAACAACTTTTGTAAAGGCATAAAAGATTTGGATCACCAAACTGGCAAAAATCTGGGTAAAAACCAAAGTTTGTATTGACTTTATGAAACTTGAGTGTAAATTGGAAAAAAAATTGTCCAAACTTGATGAAATTTGATTCATAGGCTTATATTGATGTGATAACATGTGTATATGCTCAGTTGACCAAAAAGATGCAAAAAGTTGCCAATTGTAAATAATCGTGATTATTTACTTCTGCCCCAATTTTCAATTTCTTTGACTAAGTTGGCATACCACTATTTTTACCATGTTGTAATAGGTCCATAAACCAAATCTGGTAAGATTTGGATAATTGGATTGGTAATTGTGACCAAATTTGCAAAGTTAGTCTGCGGACAAAAAATTGATGACCATTTGACCAAAAATTGCCCAAACTTGATGAAACTTGGCTAGAGACCTTAAGTTGAAGTGCTTAACAGATCTGTGTCAAGGTTGGGACAAAAACTTACAAAAATATAGCTAGAGTAAATAATCGTGATTATTTACATCTGCTTCAAAAATTGACAATTTTGCATATTTGAGTATACCACAAGGTCAAGCATATCAAGTAGACCACATAAATCAATTTTGGTGAAATTTGGATCACAAAAGTAGATTTGAAGCCCTTGAAACGTCTTAGTATGGATAATCCTAGGATCAGAGTCTACTGTTGGGAGGATAGAAATGTAAAAGATCTTCTGTGGACTTTGCATGCCAAATCATGAAGATCATCTATATCTTCATGATCAAGGATAATGGATTAGAAGATCTACCAACCTACCTGTTTAGGGATTGTTATAACAACAACTTTGTTATGATGACTCCTGAGGAGGTAGAACAAACCAACTACCAGGGATATTCCATAAGGGATTGGATATTGGGCCAAGGACAAGAGACCACCAAGAGATGAACATCGTGAGATATCTTCTGAGAGTAATGTTAAGGAACCAGAAACCACCTCAGCACGCAGAAAATGTTAAGTATGGAGTCTGATTTACCCTTTGTAATTTTCTATGGTAAAAGCGCACATTTGTAAGGCCCCCATTATGAGGAGAAGCCATCGTGCGTGAAGGAAAATCACTCACCGGAAACCAAAATTTTCACGGACAAGAATCAGGGGCAACTTTAAAGGCCTCGGGGGGGGCGGAGGCCCCCGAGACTTTTTTTTCACCAGAATATTCCTTTTTGCCGGAATATTATGGCCGGACGGCGGCCGGAAAGTGGTCGAAAAACAACCGGTCGGTTGGCCGGTGGCCGGTAGTCAATGGCCGGTGGTCGGTGGTCGGAAGTCAATGACCGGTGGTCGATGATCGGAAGTCAATGGCCGGTGGCCGATGGCCAAATTCAAAAGCGGACTTGTCTTCTCAAGGGCGGCCACACATGGGCGAATTGGAGGGTCCGATTTGGACTTATTCGCACAAGGTTGGCTACACATGGCTGTCTCTCATAAGAGAGGGCAACCCTTTTGGCCTATAAAAGGAGGCCATTTCTACACACATTTCATAGCGTGAAGTTGATTCAACAAGGTGAGTGTGAGGTGGTGAGAGTGAAGCAAGGCGGGAGCTCCATTAAGGGTATAATCCCTTTGTAAACTACTTCTTCTCTTGAAGTGCTAAAGCCATTGAGTGGCTGCTTTCCCGTGGATGTAGCCCACATTGGGTGAACCACGTATATCGTGTGTACTCTCTCTCTCTCTCTCTACTCTATAATCTCTTGTCTGTGAAATCTATCTCTCTCCATTAAGTAATCTACTCAAAAATCTATTTAGCTACGTCTTATTTCCTAACAGAAAATTGGGTGACACTAAGGCCAGTCTAGGGCTACATGAGTCACTATTTCCAACAGACTGCTTTGAAGGACTCAAAACAGGACCAATTGCCAGGAAACCGGTAGTTGAACCAAATAGACGTGTCAGACCATCCGATTTTCAGAAATGGGTCAGAAAATACAGTGGATCAGGGGATCCATACGACCACTTAACAAGCTTTAAGGAAGTGCTAAGAACAAAACGTATATTTGATTTCCATACTCAATTCGAGGGGTTGGAATGACATTAGAAGGAAAAGCATTGACATGGTTCCAGAATATTCCACCAAGATCAATCATAGACTTGAACACATTAGCTCAAGGATTTGTAGCTGCTTGTTCCAAAACAGGAATCAAACACAACACGGTAGCTAAAATCTACAACTTTAAACAAAAACAAGGTGAGTTTGTTAGGGATTGTGCAACTCGAATGAAGCAATACATTACCAGATGCCCAAAGCTAGAGATACCTGCAGAAGAAAGACTAGTATCATTGTTTCTAGAGGGACTGCTAAACAAAGAACTTCATGCTATACTATATAGCAAGAAGCATACAACCCTAGAAGAGTGTGTGTCAGATGCTATTGACTTAGGAGACAATTTTGATATTTTCAATGTAGAAGATGTCCCTAAGGATAACCAAAGCGATAAAATAACATCCACCAAACCAACACAAGTAGGAACGGCTGCCGCAGCACCGCTTTCAGCCATAGAATACATGCTCAAAAGGATGAATGACATGATGTATAACACGCAAAAAGCAGCTATGAGGGGACTAGGACAAGGGATACCTCAACAAGGACAACCAATTAGGCCACAAAAATGGTGTGCAATCGAGGGTAAATGGACCAGCCATGAGACCAATGAGTGCTACTTCCGACCAAAGTATGATGGGAATGTTGAGTACATGCCTATGAGGCCACAAGGACAACCCATGTACAAATAACAACATAATATGGCCCAAGCTCAAAACCCACCAATGGGTATGGAAAGACCTCAACCCGTGTTGGGTCAACAACGTCCATATCTAGGACATAATGTAGTGTCTGTAAAGTACATGCACCCAGAGGGAGTCATAGATGAACAAACACTAGTGCTTGTTACACCCTATGATGAGCCTAGTCCATCTATAGTAATGGTAGAAGGAGATTGGTATAATTCACATCCACCACCAATAGAGGAACCTGTGACTTATACTCCACCAGAGCTTGCACCAATGTATTATGTAGCTAATCAAGCTGTCAGACCTCCTATGGTAAGACCCATGATTAAGCCAAGAATGGAAAATTGTCATAATTGTGGTGCAGATGATCATTGGAACAATGAATGCCCAGATGACAAAAACCTCAAGCCGGTTGAATCTTATTGCATACAATGTTGCAAAAAGGGGGGACACTTTTTGAAAGATTGTCCTAAAAATCCTTAAAAAAAGGGTAAAACAGTAATAAATGTAGTCAAAGGGATACCTAGTAGCTCATCTGAGAGTGAACCAATTGTTCCAATCAAGGTAATCACTAGAGCCCAGACTAAGAAAAAGAAACACAACTTCTCTGATGATTCAGACAATACAAAATTTCCTCTCAAAGGATCAAAAGAAGCAGAAGCAAAAGATATGCGATGAGAAAACAAAAACAACGGATTGAAATTGAGGAGAAAGCAAAAAAGCTATTCCAGGAAAAGATGAAAGAAATTGGAAGCCAAATCAAAGAAACAACCATGAAATCTGGAGGATCAATTTTGGTTGACAAAATTTTTGAGCCTATTAATGGAGCCTTGGAAGCCTACCAAGCAGGACTTAAAGTAGGCCAAAATATTGTAAACAAATGGAAAAACTATCCTTCTCTATACATGGAAGCAACTAAGCTGAAAGCTTATCAAAATTTGGTAAGAATCACGCAAGAGATGTTGGAAAAACAAAAACCCAAGCTTGAAAGTATGGCAAAACCTGAGGATCTTGTGATAAGAGACACTAAAAAAAAATCCGAAGTGGTGGTAGAACCCTACATTGAAACAAAAGAGCCAAAACTTATAGTGTCGGACAGCGAAGATGCCTTAGACGGAATTCCATTCGTGGAGGAAGACTGGCTAGGACACTTATGGGAAAAAGTTAGATAGATCAATGATGGGAGCCTAACTCTGAAGTTAGCTCCTATAGAGGAAATTAGGTTAGACAACCTACCTCCTGATATGGACATGGATGTACAATCCCTGTAGTATGGGGATTGCGGATTTGAAGCTTCAGGAATGTCTAAACCATTGACTTTGAAAACATTACCCTTGTAAGGTCCCTCCCTAAACCCTAGAGCCATTCAAAACTTTTTCAGCTTAGAAAATAATTTAGAAAAATCAAGACCGACAAAGAAGTAATGCGAACAACGAGACTTTACTCCAGAATGAAAGACAAGGATATTCCGGATAAGAAAATTGATCATCCCTATATTTTTCCAAAAAGATTAATATTATTTTTATACTTCTTCATCAAAAGCCTCGTGGGAACTGATCTAGATCGAGAACTGGCAGAAAAAGGGACTAACTTGATTGGAAGATAAAGTTAAGAGAAAGGAATTGGGAAGAAATTGGGGTCCAATAAGAATTAAGAAGAGAATTAGGATCCAATAGGAATTGAGAAGAGAATTGGGGTCCAATAGGAATTGAGAAGAATTCAACCATTTCCTAACTTGATTGCTAGATAAAGTTAAGAAAAGAAATTTGGGGTCCAATAGGAATTGAGAAGAGAATTGGGGTCTAATAGGAATTGAGAAGAGAATTGGGGTCCAATAGGAATTGAGAAGAGAATGCTACACACCATTTCCTATATAAGCACCCCCTCTCCTTACCATGCTCAATATTATGCTTAAGTAAATCAAGGTTTCCATTAAACCTTACTCTTGATCTCTGCATCTTTTGAAGGCCAAACCCTTGAGGGTTTTGTGAAGAAGCTCCTCTCTCCTTCCTCTTCATCCTAAATCTCTTTCCTTCTTCCTTGAGCCTCACATCTCTTCAAGAAGGACTTAAACCCCACTTCCCTCTTGATTAGAGGAGGTAATCTTCACTTCTAGTAGGGTTAATTAACCTAAACCATGTGTTTTAATACTAGGAAGTTTTATGTGCATCATTTTAGGTTTAAGCTTTAATGATAACCACGCAATTAGGGCTAAGTGCTAAAAGTATTTATGCATCATTAGGTTAAGCTTCAAGGGTAGTTTTGCACTCTTTAAGCTAAGCTTGAATGGTAACTTTGCACTTAGGTGTAAGATTTAGTGACTATCTTGTATTTTAGGTTTAAGCATCAATGGTAACCTTGTAATTAGGGTTAAGTGCTAAAAGTATCTATGCATCATTAGGTTAAGCTTCAAGGGTAGATTTGTACTCTTAAGCTAAGCTTTAATGCTAACTTTGTGCTTAAGTGTAAGCTTTAGTGACTACCGTGTATTTTAGGTTTAAGCTTTAATGGTAGGCTCGCAATTAGGGTTAAGTGCTAAGAGTATCTATGCATCATTAAGTTAAGCTTCAAAGGTAGATTTGCATCTTTAAGCTAAGCTTTGATGGTAACTTTGCACTTAGGAAAAGCATTGAAAGACAAGCTTGCAATTTAGGGTTTGACTTCCATGGCGACCTTGTGTGATTAGGGTTAAGCTTCCATGGAAACCTTGTCTCATCAAAGAGAGAAAGGTTTAGTCTCATTATGGTAATCAAGCTTAGGGTTTGCATGTCTCTTTACGGTAGGAAGAATGTATGGTTATAATACTCTCTTCCAAGCCTAAATGGAAAGCTAGGCACCATAAGAAAAGAGTAATTGTCTAAGCTCGATAGAAGTAGTTCAATTTTTGGTATTGAAGAGTATTTCTAAAGTTTTCAATTCAAGTTTGTTTGAAAATACGAGATGGGGGAGATAGGGGATAACTTTGCAGAATTGATCCCCGTGTTGTTTGAACCAAAAACTCTACAAGCTTCCATAGAGATGTCCCATGGATGGCAAAGGATTACAAAAACCTGGAAATCGTACTAAACGGGGGCTAAACTTAAAAAGTTGGCATTTCAAAAGAGATATTAACCATCAATGCCTATGTCAAAAACTCGCTTGTATTTTCTAAATAAACTTGCCTGGTAGATAATTAATGAAAGTACGAATTAAGGTTGATAAATGAATGAACGTGGAAATTACCAACTAGGAGTTAAAAAGGAATCTCGAGAGGTGATAGGGATAGCCCATTGCAAAACATAGATTTAACTAGGAGTTTTGAAGATTGTCTGGAAATGACCGAAAACCAAGATGGATCTTCTTGGGGTCAATTTGATTGAAAGGCCGGCCCATTGAGAGGATTATCTTGGGGAACGGAGATTTGGCCCTTTTCGGCTAGGGCAGTGTAACCGACAAGTTTGTTATACCTAGGTCATTCATGCCCGAGGAATAAGGGATGAATGGGTTTGTTTTTTTTTTGCCCGGCCGGGTGAAGTACCCGCGGTTTCTTATTGGAAAACGGCCATAATCCGGGTATGGCCTGATGCCAATAGTTGGATGAGAAGGTCATACTCAGGGAGGATGATGTGAATTTAATTAAGGAAATTTGTTCAATTTGATTGCTTAAAAAAGAACTGGAAAGGCTAGGAATATAGGGGCTATCATGTGCATCTATCACCAGATGGTGCTATACCTCTCGAAATAAAATGCTTCAGAAGGAATGATTAAATTACTTGATGAGCCTTTCCCAAACACTTAATTCTGGGAAATATTATGAAGGTGCTGCCATTTTGATGGCTTGTAACCGATTATCTTAGTCCTGAGTGAGGCAAGATGAATTTTTTGAAACTAAATGTATTGCATGATTAGTTAGGGAACTAGTTACAAGCTATTTATAGCAGATAAAGGAAAAGAAATGAATTAAAAGTTTCTAAATAAAGATCTGCTGGGAACAACCAGATGAATTTCCTTGAACAAGGGTATGCAACAGATTGCATGCTGCTTGTTGTCTGACGATGTCTGATAGACTATCTTCCTAGTTTTGTAGTAGTTAAGTACTACCTCGGGAAGAGATTTTCATGAAATGGTTCGGTGGGTGGGAAGATCTAGAGGGTCAGATGGCCGGATGTTGATTTAAACATTTTATGTTAAATGCTAGGACTACGTGGGATAAAAATGGGTAATCGGGGATGAGCAAGACCAGGTAGGATTGCAATCTGGTGTAGCTCTTGTCATTCTCCACAGGAACTCGCGCTTCAAGTTTGTTGTCACTTCTGTGAGAAGTTCGACGATGATGACAATCAGGGATACTATCTGAAGGGACTATGGTAATTACAATAGAGCCTTGCCCCTACGCTTCAACATGGCGCTCCTGTATCCAATATGGTTTCTTCCTATGGACATCCAAACCACATGCCCCCTCTGTTGACAACCCCTCGTACTATGCAAGGTATGCAAAGCTCCTTTCCATATCAAAGATTTTATCATGCTAGTGCCCCCTCAGGTCCTCAGAGCTTCTAAACCTCAGCTTCCACCCCCATGAAGCAAGATCAGAGACCACCTCGTCCCCCGCATAGTCTGGCTAGGTGTGGGGACTATGGGAATTACCAAAGTAAGTGTCCCTTGCCTGAAGGGTCTCCGCCTTGCCTCCATTGCCTTGAAGCTAAGGATCACTACAGTAAAGATTATCCCAAGAAACGGGAATTCACCTCTTCCGACCTCAATCAAAACCAAAAAGAGTTCTCATTTCCAAAGATCATTCTGATTGCGGTAAGCACCATTCCTCAATATTCACTTGCTACACATGTGGTTATATCTAAGGATAGGTTGCAGCAAGTGGAGGAGCCATTTGGTGTCCTCACTAGGTCACAACGAGCAGCCCTAGGCATGATTCTTCCTGAAGGTCCAACTCTTCCAATTTCTCCTCAAAAACCTAGTCCATCTGCAACATCTGACAAGCCACCCCTAGTGCCAACAACCGACTGACTTCTATGCTATCCAATATTGATGGGGCCTTCTTGGAAGCAGTAGCTGACATGCAGCAGATCAAAGTCCCAGAACACGCCTTGACCAAAAGTGAGAAGCCAACAACAAAAACTATCCTAAGGAACACCTTTCAACAAATCTCTCTTTACGACATGCTAAAGCTTGATGTAAATATAAGAAGTGACACCCTTACAATCATTCAGTTTCTATACCCAAGTGCAAGGCCTAGTGGTGGGAACCTCTCTGTGCAGCCCTCAGAGTCTTACATGATTTTATATCCCTCCACTCCCGTCATCAATTATAGGAGTCCTTGTCTCACTGTATCTATTATTGCGTGCCAATTCTCCGGTGTGATAGTCGATGGTGTATCTGGCATCAATATGATGCCGAAGTTCACTATGTTGGCTTTATGTCTACAACCTACCCGCCTTGCTTCCTTCATAGTTACATTGGCCGACCAGAGGATAGTCTACCCAGTGGAAATAGTAGACAAGGTGCCTATGCAGGTACAAGACTTCACATTTAACTTGTTTCTTTTTGTGGTTCGTCTTCCCAATGTTGAGGGAGGTTTTCCTTTGCTCATTGGTAGACCATGGCTATGGTACACTAAATCACTTCACGATTGGGGAAACGACAACATGTGGATCCATACTCTTGGCTCCCCAATGCAACCAATGCAACTCAAAGGAGGTACGGATCCAGTGGCTCATCATAGGTCTTTGTCACCAGAGTCCAACCCCGACCTTCAACAACCTACCCCACCTGACGGGTCTGATGAAGATCTACTGCAGTGGTTGGAGGCTACCACATTGCTTCCATGCTATGTGGTTTCTATTCAACCCTTGCCTACTAATCCACCCTCTTCTACCCTTGCTCCTCCAGTTGAGACTAGTGCACCACATCATCTAGAAGCCAGTGTGAATGTCACTGAAAATCATGTGTCTGTTGTCCCCTTGATGGAGGCCATCGGCCTTGGTGAACCTATCACACATCATAGAAGGGGGAAGATATTTTCTTTGCAAGAGTTCACCACTATCTCACCTCTCCCCTTAGCCTCCCCTCTGTGTCCAACTCCCTGCCCACGTAAAAGCACTCGCTTATGTCTAAGGACTTACCCTTTGAGGAGCTTCCACCAGGATGGTTACAAGAGGAGTATGCAGATTCTCACATTGATCAAACACCAAACCATGATGTCTCAAAGCTCCAAAATGCGGCTCAATATTCATCTTCAATTGCACCCTCACCAACTACATCTCTTGACCTTGTCAGAGAAGTCAACTTGGGTGACCTTGATGACCCTCAACACATCCTTTTAGCATCTTGGTTATGGGATCATCCGGTGCTATTCGATTAGGTAATCTCTTTTATGCGCTCCTTTTTTGTATGGTGTTACAAATACTTGGAAGGAATCCCACCAAAATTGGGTGTCCATACTATCCCTCTGGTTGAAGGGGCTAAACCAATCAGACACCAAGCTTGCAAGCTTAACCCTAAGTATACAGAGGCTATCAAGAAAGAGCTAGAAAAAACGCAAGAAGCAGGGATCATTGTCCTAGTGGAGCACTTTGAGTGGCTATCACCCATGGTCATAGTGCCTAAGAAGCAATCCAATAAAATCCACGTGTGCATTGACTATTGTGCCCTGAACAAGGTCACTATTCGAGATGGTTTCCCCTCACCCTTCATTGAGCATGTGCTCGAAGATGTGGCAGGGCACGTACTTTATCGTTTCATGGATGGGTTCAGTGGCTATAATCAGTTGGGCATCCATCCGAGAGATCGGCTCAAAACGGTTTTTGTGACTCCTTGGGGTATTTCCATTTACACTAAAATGTCTTTTGTGCTGAGAAATGCTCCATCTTCTTTCAAACGCACAGTATATCTCATCTTTTATCCTTTGCTCAGAGATCATCTTCGCATATTTATGAACAATTTTTCAACCTTCTTGGCTGCTCAATGTTCAACACTAGTGAAGAATCTAAAGGAAAACCTCGCCCAACTCTCTGTCGTCTTCCTCAGGTGTAGGGAGGCATGTTTGAAGATCAATCCAAACAAATGTCGTCTTTTGGTTATTGAAGGTACAATTTTAGGCCATGTGGTGTCTGCTAAAGGTTTAGCACCTGACCTAGAGAGATAGTAGCCCCCCTTGGTGTTTTCTTATTCTCTTGTTCGTGTCTGAGTTGCTCCCTTGTTCGGTTGAGTTCATGATCGAAGGCCGTCTTTTCCTTCAACCTCTTTGCTTTCAATCTGTCTCGTTTTTCTTTTCATTATTTTTGTTGAGTTCTCACTGACCCGCTTTCAAACTTAGTTTGTTCTAGCAGTTTTAGCTCGTCTACCCAGTGGCTTATTTTTTATTGCTTCCTTAGCTTGAGCTCTAGTCACTACTTTAACAGGAATTGTAGGCTCTGACTCAAATCCGCTCAAACAAGGTCAAACTCCCATGAAACTTTCTGTTACTTTTTCTTGGTTGTCAAGATTTTCAGCACAGTCAAAAATTTGGACTCTCAAAGGGGCCCTATAAGGACTTTGAATTTCTGTCTCTTATCCAAAACAGGTGCATAGTAATTTTTTTACAAAATAAAATAAATACTATTTGGACCTTTTGGAATTAAAATGTATTGATCTATCCATTGATATATAGCATGCCATCATATTCCTTATATTCTAGAAGATTCCATTTTTTGATGTGACAACTCCGTCTTATAAATGGAATCTCTCCCCACATTTGAGCTTCAGTGGGGAGGCCATAATTTCTACAAATAAACTCCAAATTTGTTGGAGTTTAGGGATTTATAGTCTACTTTCTAAGATCTTTCCAATGATATGTTGGTTGATAGGGTTTTGATAAAGTGATCATAGACTTCACTGGGTTGCCCACTTTGTACAAGAGAGACAAATTCAAACATCCTTATAGGGTCCCTTTGAGATTCCAAAATTTCCCTAATGCTTGGATCATGTGATCCCTTCCACATCCGTCACAAAACCCAAGAAGTTTTGTTGATTGTCTCTTGTTCGTACAACCTTGTGCCCAATGGTCACCTCCACATTCATAACATGGAGCTTCCGGTTGGGCAGCTGGTGGTGCTCCCATCGGTTGTCCTATCTTGGGAGGATATCCTCTAGGTTTGTAATTTTGGTTTGCTATAAATATGAGCATATTTTCATCCATTGTGAATTGTTTTCTAGTTACTTGAGCCACAATGAGGGTTTTGTAGCTTCATCTGTGCTTGCCTAGAATGGACTATCCTCGGTGGCATATGCTACACTCTCAACTTCTCTCACATGAGTTTCTACGGGCTCCTCGTAATAATAAATTGATGATGGCATCATTGGTTGACTGTGCATAACAAACAATATCTCAATTGTCATGAGGCAAAGGAGGTTGTTCACCCAACACATGTTGCAGTTTGTCTCCTCCTTGTGTTGTGTTATTGGATCCAATCTTGTACCTCAGAGGTGGTGGAAATTGGAGGTCCATACGTACTCATTCGTATTGTAATTAGTGTATTTTTACTCGATGGAACACCACTTCAACACCCTTGGAGCATTTGTGGTAGCTATGGTCGCAAATTGAGATTATGTCGATACGTTTGGTTCATTCTTCTGATCATTTCTTCGACCACTTGATCCACATTTTGTGTGATTGAAGTAGGAGCACTACGTTTTGTAGCCAGCTCACTGGCTGTAGAAGAGGCACTAATGGTGTTTGTGTTTACGTCCTCTATTATCTCTTTATATGTCTTGCAGTTGTCAACTAGGTACAATGCTTTCTCTAGGTGACTTGTTTAAAAGTGTTGCATGCCTTCAGATGCAAGTCCTTTTTGAGAGTTTCATTTATCAGGCCCTCTATGAAGAGAAATGACAATCAATCGTCTTGCGGTAAATCGCGTATTGGACATCTCTCAATGTCCTGTTTGAAGCAAAGCAAAGATTCCTTCACCTTTTTGTTCTGCTTTTGCTTAAAAGAATTTATTTGGGAAAATGTTGTTGTGCTTAATTTCTCATTTGGAGAAGGCCTTGGCAAACTCTCGCAAGGGTTGAACAATATTTAGGAAATCTCTGTTCTTCAATGGTTGGTGGAACCAAGTCAACAATGTTCCTTCCAATGTCAATCCAAATCCTTCATACTACGTATGGAAATCTATGATTTGATCCGCTCTTGAGACTTTCTTGAATATGGAAACATGTGTGCATGGATCTCCCAAACCGCTGTACTTCTTGGAAACACACTTCGCTACTTTGCATATTTTTCATTTTTGCAACCATTCTCATCACTCTAGGATCCCCTACTACAACATCTCTCATCTCATATCCATTGATAGGTGCTCTTGAGGGAGTTTTGTCGGGCACTCTCTCCTCCGGTCTCATGTAACTACTCTTGGTTCTAGTGTTAAGAACCCTAGTGCTAAAAATCATGTCTAGAGCATCACTACCCTGATGTGTGGTCATTGAAACCCTTGAAATCACAGATCCATTGATCTTGGCTTGAAAATATGTGGTTGACTAAAAGAATCTTCCACTCGTGTTCTCAGATGATTCATTGTTGTAGGTTTCATCCTCCTTTTAGGAATGGTTGATCTATGAATGGTAGGGGTGACATAGTATTGGTTGTTACCATATACATGTGGTAGTGATGTGTGTGAACACACTAGGATTGGTGGGGATTTTTTCCCTCTTTAGGAGGTTTTTCCCCCGTGCATTGTATATATGCCCATCACTCTAGGGCTATCTATCTTTCCATTACATACTAGGTTATACACTCTCAGTTGTGTGCCTTGAGCTTCCTTCGTCTTCTCCAAGCTATGTGTGTTTCCTTGAAACCCTAATTCCAACAATTGGTATGAGAGTGCATTGGTAGTTGCAAGGAACCCAGTTCTTCATGCTCGCACACAAAGCACATTGAGGTGCATTACCACTATGTCAGGGAGAGGCTCTCAGCAAGAGAGGTCAGCTTGTCTCATGTGCCAACACAAGACAACCTTGCAGATCTTTTCACAAAGGCATTGTCTCGTGAGAAATTCAAAGGTTTCTGCAAATCTTTGGGCTTGCTCCCCTTTGTGGATTGATCCTGTCCTTAGGACATGACACTTCCCTTTACTCTTTGTGCCAGCCCTCATTCACCGCATCACCCCCAGGGGGGATTTGTTACCATATACATGTGGTAGTGATGTGTGTGAACACACTAAAATCACCGAGGCATTTTTTACCTCTTTAGGAGGTTTTTTCCCTCGTGCATTGTATATAAACCCATCACTCTAGGGCTATCTATCTTTCTATTGCACACTAAGTAATACACTCTATGTTGTGTGCCTTGAGCTTTTGTCGTCTTCTCCAAGCTGTGTGCATTTCCCTACAACCCTAATTCCAACACTGGTGGAGTGGCCCCTTAAAGTAGGTATATCTTTTAAGCTCTTGACGATCCACTGCAGAGTACTTCCAACCATACTTGTCAAGCATGATTACTTGAGTATCTCTTTCCACTTCATATGTGAGCACAGCATTTCTACTCCATTTACTCTCTCACATTGGGTTCATCGCATCGATAATATAGAGCATTTGATCCCCATTATTGTACTTGTATAAAACCACATGCGTAATGTCTCTGTTGATGGAAGTAGCCATCACTCGCCTAAGCTTTTCATTAGGGATGTCCCGTTTTGATGGATTTTCCTTAGGCTTGACATCATCTTTCTCCTTGGTGCATGTCAATCCAAGTTGTCCATAATAAATGGATTGTGCACAACTAAATACATATTTCCTTCCTCATCAAATTATCAATCATCACTATAATCTATGACACTATGAGCTTGAGCTCACTAGATGTCTCTTCTATTTTCATGCAATGACAATCCATACGATCTTTGTAAATTTACTACCTTGTTCATTCTCAAACTGTTATTGTAGGTGCAACCGTTTCATATTTGCTGTTGGTTGTGATGGTCTCGCTCCCATTTTGGTTTCCTTCTTGAAACTCACAGTCTTAGATCCCTCAGTCGTATAGATGTAAGACCTCTCTGAAGAGGTATTAGAAAGACTTTCTTCTAAGATTGTCTCTACAACAGGATCCTTGAGTGACACTGCTTTTTTTTGAAATATGACTCTATTGGTCTCTAACAATGGGATTTCTATTTTGATATAACTTGCTTGATCACAAATACATCAAAAAAATTACTCTTGCAAAACCTTGACCTGTTATCTTATATGGTGCATCCAATCTTCCATTGAAAGAAAATTTTGAACAACAAACTTTGACTTCCACAACCTGTACAAAAGTCACTTGGTGGATATAAGTCTACAATCGCTTTGCTAGTCAAAATCTACTTCAATCAAAATTTTATCCCACTTCTGACCCAAAATCCTATTTTTCTTGCAACTTACACAAATCAAATCCAGATTGAATTTTGAAAAGACCACCATGCTTCTAAGGACTAGTGCTACCTCTAGTGTAAGTCAAGACTTAATCTGTGATAGGGGGACATGGATCACGATCCATGTACTCTTGTGTCAAAATACACTAAAACTTGGCACACGAGTTCCTCATAGTTCCTTGATCCCCGTTATGTGGTTTTTATATGCTTGGATCAATTTAGGTAATCTAAAAGTCAAAACCCTAGGTTTGTTTGGTGATTTCTGGCCTTGAATGACTTTTGCCCTATGTTGACCCACTTTTTGAATCTTTTTCGTACCCTTGCTTTTGGTATTTTGTTTGTATTGGTCTTTGCTACAAGACTGTATGGTCTCTGTCTAGAAAATCAGAAGAAGGGGAACATGGATCGCAATCCAATCCATTTTCCATAAGATAAGAACCCCAAATTTGGCTTAGTGACATTGGCAGTCTATGTAGCCCACTCAACAACTTATTTCTGGATTTGGAAAACTTTTTGTTGATCAAAAGAAAATTTTGTGCTTGCCTTGTGGTTTTTGACTAGCAGTTAGCGGTTTTTGACTAGCGGTTTTTGACTAGCATTTAGTCTTTTGCTAATTTGGTCAACTTTTGTTTTTTTTTTGCTATGATGCCCTTTCCAAAAATTATCCCAAATGTTGTCAACTTCTCGATCAAATCTCAGCTCCAAATGGTCAAAGGGGACATGGATCACGATCCATGTTTGATCACATATCTTAACATGAAATTTGGTCAGTTGTATGCTTGCTTCCTATAGATGTCAGATTTTCACTCATTTAGTCAAAATGCCCTAAATTTTAATATTCTTTCCAATTTCTTGATTTGAATGATTTTTCAATGTCAATTTTTCTCCAAAGTATAGATTCAGTGGTGTGGAACCACACTAGACCAACTAGTAACAATTCCTGCTCAAAATGTCACAGGGGGCAATGGATCGCAATCCATGTTTTCACACCAAATTGCATGAACTTTCTAGATCATCTTTATTGCATTAGCAAGAGGATGGGGTCTAGGAGGGGCTCTTTATTTTCCATGAGATTATGGAGGTGATTAACATTTTGACAAATAGATGGATGCCATGTGTGCAAGAATGGTGGGTGTGTAAGAGAGATGTAAGAGTGGTCAAAGGATGCACTCTTTCCCCCAAAAAAAGGAAGTGGACAACTTTATGATTTTTGGCCTTCCATAACTCCTACATATGATCTCCATTTTGAGCGGACATAATAGATCTGTAATTTACACACCGTGATCGTTCTATAGATATCTTACATGATATGGTTTTGCCGGTTAGATTTTAAATTTCATTTTGAAGGTAGAATTTGAATTCAAATAAACTACCATTTTGCTTGTTTGAATTCAAAAACTATCCTTTGATTGCTTTCTTAATACTAGAGGGTTGACTCTCTTAAACTGCCAAATAAAGAGGCCGTCCTACACCCCATTCTCTTCCTAATGGGCTTGTTTTACCCCTTTTTGCCTTGGGTTAGTATCAACTTCTGAATTTGGCCATCAATTTTCCAAAATTTTAGATTTTATGGTCTTTTCTACCAAAAAATGGTTTTGACAGTTTTTTCCCTGATCTTTTGAGCCCAATTGATGGTTTTGGATGTTTCATAACCTACTCTTAAATACTAAAATAAATCCTATAAACAAAAACAAGCAAATGGCGTGAAATTGAAAGAAAATGAAAAATGAAATGCTTTCATATCTCACTCACAACACTCTATGCCTCTCAAGAGTAGATCTAGCAAGTCCCTAACTTCTAGTCTCTACCAAGCACTAAACCCCCGAGGGATTCACCATGGAAAACTTACCGCACCACGTAAGTGCAAGGGAGGAGGATTTTTTACAAGTTACATAAGCGTATAAGTTAGGGGCAAGCCCCCAATAATTTATCTCCCAAGCTTAAAAATAAAAGGGGGGGGGGGAAGGACTAACCCGGGTTGATTACTTGTAACAATTGGTCACAGGTGTGTACTAGAACTTAAATAAATTTTGGGGAAGTTTTTTATCAGGTCACACATCAAATTTTTCATCAAGACAGTCCGATAGAAAAGGGTTGATTAGGAGCAGGTCAAGGGTTGATTTACACCAGCTTTGGATGAGTCAGAATTGGGGGATGAGTACGTATAGTGCAGGATGATCGGGCACATAGTTTGAAAGTCAAACTAAGACACATTGAGGGTACATGTAGTTATCAACACAAGTGGCTCCTTAGTACGTTGTCAGTCACTATGCTACACACTCTTTGACTAGTTTTACTTAATTAGATTATGTGAGACCTAAATTTTATATGTAAGATAGGGGTATGATAGTTTTATTCATTGATTGCCGTATAAGCGTGAAAAGGGGGGTCATATTTCCTAATATGAGTCGTATATAGGGGATTTATGGGTGAAATCATAGAATGGTGTCTAAATACTTGGTGTCCATGGACACCAAATATGATGCTATGGATGGCACCATAGTTGGGCTTTTAAGTCAATAATTTTTAAAAGAATATAGGTAAGATAACTGACTTCACGACTCCACTACTCGGATTGAAAGACATGGAGCGGTTAGCACGCGTGGACCTCTCCCTCTCTCTCCCTTTCTCTCTCTCTCTCTCTCTCTTAGATGGCCTCCAATGCCCATCTCCATCTCTCTCTCTCTCCTACTCTCCTGTTCAGAATATGGATGATGGAGACTCCCTTCCTCTTGCTTTGGTTCCAGCTCATACCTCCTCACAAGCAGCAATGGAGCTTCTTGAACTCAACAATGCAACACAAGTGGATTTCAGTTCACTATTACAATCAGGAAGTTTTGTACGACTTCATTCATTTCAAACTACTGCAGACTGTTCCAGGATGGTGGACGACGGATTTTATGACGAGGCACATCGAATAGACACCATTCATACGCAGGTGCACTCCAAGAGAAAGGCTTGTCTAAATGAGGATGAAATTATTGCAGTGAGGAAGTATGAAGCATAGGCTAAACGTGAGTACAGAAAGCGATGTCGTGCAAGAAAGCAAGTATAGCCAAGCGTCAACATTGGAGTGGAAGATTGTCATAGGGAAGATTGTCATAGGGAGGACGTCGATGTACACACAAAGGAAGATAAGAAGCAACATACTATTCAAAATATTGTTCAGCACATTGTGAGACAATTGCATAGTTACGGGAAAGAAGATAAGAATGCAATTCTTCAAGGTGTTTTCAATGATGATAGAATCTTTCCATTCTGTGAAGATTTGTATCTTCCTGCAAATGGCCTTATTTCTGCACTCAAGGTCTCCTTACAGGAATTAAAGATTCCAAAATCAGGTGACGAGATGTTTTTAAAACGAAGCACATTCAGCATGCTGGTGAATGGATTACTGCATGATAATGGGATTCAAGGTAGAGGTGTTACTCTACATAAAGTGGCAAAGCTATTAAATGTTCATCCAAGGAATTTATATTCAGCTTTTGGTAGACTTGATAGTGATCCTATGTCAAGTACGCTGAGGTTCGACTTATGCAAAAGGAAGTCTGGAAATGCTGGGTCCTTATCGAAGGAATTGAAGCAGACAATTATTACATTTTGGATAGAGCACAGTAGGGTGTCTCCAAATAAGAAAGATATTTGTCGGAAACGATTGGGCAGAAAACATTATCAAGAGAATCCCATACACTTACTTGATGAATCTCAGGTAAACATGTCTCATTCTTACAATGAATAACTCTCAAGTGAAACATCTCACTCTTATGAATAGCTACCCATTGCGTATTATGGAGTTGTGTACATCCTACTATATGTGATATGTAGCCAAGTAATGTGTCAAGATAGTCCATTGTATCTACCTACGCTATTATGTGTACTATATTGCACAAGTGTAGCCCAATGTCCCTGTCTATGCTACAAGTGTGCCATGTAAAAGGACTCTATTGTAGTAAGATAGCAACATGTGTGCTATACAGTAAAAGTGTGTGTAAGAATAGCACAATGTTCTTGTCTATGATATGATGTGTGGTATGTGAAAGAGCTATATTACATATTGAGAGCACTATGTGTGCCATATAGCGTTAGTGTGTGTAATAAGAGGCCAATGTCCCTATCTATGCTATTATGTCATAGTATTTCTTACAGTATGAGTTCTATATAGCATAGCTATGTGTAATAATAGCCCGATGGTCCTGTCTATGCTATTATGTGTGCCATGTAGCAGGACTCTATCAAAGTATGACAACATCATGTCTACTGTATAGCAATAGCACAATATACCTATCTATGGTATTATGTGTGCTATCAGATTTTATAATATTATGAGAGCACTATGTGTGCTACATAGCAGATGTTAGTGTAATAGTAGCACGGTATCCATGTCTATGCTATTATGTGTGTTATCCAAAGTGTGATATGTGTAATAATAGCACAATATCCCTGTCTATGCTCTTTTGTGTGTTATGTAGAAGAACTGTGTTATAATATGAGAGCACTATGTGTGCTATATAGCAGACGTGTGTGATGTGTATGTAATAACAGCTAGAAATCCCTATCTATGCTATTATGTGTTATATAACAAAATTGAGCATGTAATGAAAGCTGAAAGTTGAGTTATCTATCTATGCTATGTAGCATAGCTATGTGTATTTATACCAATGCATCTGTAGCTATGCTATTATGTGTGATATATAGCAAAATGTAATTCTAATGCATTTTTTTTTCAAGCAGACAAAGTATTTCTTGAAGTTTAAAGATAGCCACCCACATGTGACAATTGGGCAAAGGTCCTTTGAGAAGCTGAAGCCTTGGTTCGTGCGAAAGTTGAAAGATCGAAATACTTGCTATTTTGTTTATCATATCAAACTGATGTATCTCAAATATGCATTTAATGTTATGCGCTCATCTGCTTTTGGTTTTCATGGGAGGTCATGTACATGTAAATGCAATGTGGTGTGGAAAAGCTCAGCCTTTGTCCACGAGAACTTGCAGAGATGACAAAGACAGTTCCACTGCAAGTCTTCGAGGACATTAAAGTTCAAACTAAGCATGGTCTAAGTAAGAGAAAGATGTTGTCACTCAAATAGGTGGCTTTAAGTGAGCTGACAGGGAGGATAAAAGACGACATCAGAATCTTCATCGAGCACAATTTCACTTACAGATGGCAGGCACATCAATACAGAGAATGTTTGAAGGTGTTTCCTTCAGATACCATTATATATGTAGTAGACTTTGCTAAAAATTACTCGTTCAAAGAGCAAAATGAAATACAATCCATGCATTGGCATACAGATCAATGCACCATCCTTGTTCACATAACGTACATGCGTGACAACGAAGATGACAATATTATCAAGCATATGCATTTCTACATCTCCGATGATAGGCAACATGATACGCTATTTGTCCAGCATTGTTTTCTTCTTTGTGATCAGTGGCTTTAAGACTAGGGGCTGAATTTCAATAAGCACTGGGTGTGGTCAAATGGTACAGCATCGCAATTCAAGGCTACAAGGCCATTTTACTTTGTTGCTAGATATTACCAACTAAAAGGTACAGAGATGACATGGAATTTTTTTGGCTCTGGCCATGGCAAGGGGGAGCATGATGGCGCTGGTGCTGTGATAAAGAGAGCCCTTACACATGAACAACTCAAGAGTAATGGAGTTGTTCTTAGGCAAGCTGCAGACGTGGTTGCATTTTTTACGAGAACAATGTCCAATGCTGCATGTAGCTCTTATGCACAATCCACTAAAGCAGGTCCTACTATAAATAGGAAATTTTGGCTAGTAAAAGAGACACAAGTGGACAGGTCTAATCTATGGGGTTGTGAGAGAGTACCAGGATCTCGATCACTCCATTGCATTTCAGGCTTTTGTCGTCATGATGCTACTCAATTAAGGACCAGGCGGCTTTCTTGTTTTTGTGATGCTTGCATGAAGGGCCATTGGAGGACTTGTTCCAGCAAATCATATGCAGGCAAGTGGACACATAAGGCATTGAAACCACTCTCTGAGGTAGCAGAAGAGACTGAGGTACCAGAAGATGAAGCTGCAATGTTTGAGGGATCCCAGGATATGCTGAGTGAGTATCTCATTGAAGGTGATAACTTTGCAGTTAATGTAGACGTTGGCAATGCAGAAGGTGTAGAGTTCTTTCTTTGGAGATGTACAAAGAGAAAGTGGATGACAGATTGCATCTTAAGAGATAAGTGGAAAAACAAATGTGATAAAAACACTTATGTTGTCACAGGGTGTTATATTCAACAGCAAGAGGGGGACCCAAATCACTACACTCTACTTGATGATAGAGGAGTTACTAACCTGTACTCTCACCTTGTTCGGGCAATCAAGTTTGACATGCCTTTGGTAGATGCTACCTCAAAGACATATTATTTATCTCCGGAACTACATGAAACTATTTACAATGCCATGCCCTATGAAGCAACATGATACCTATTTAACAGGCTTATATTATGTTCTATATAGCCTTCACCATTCAGTACCTCCTTACACATGTCCATTGTGCTATGTATCACATAGCACACAACCACACAGAGCACATAGCATAGAATCACACACATTTCAGATAATGAGGTTACTATTGTGAACATGTTACACCTTGAAAAAATTTAGCCAAGATATTTGTCGGAAATGATTGGGAAGAAAACATTATCAAGAGCATCCCATTCACTTTCTTGATGAATTTCAAGTAAACATGTCTCATTCTTACAATCATCTCACTCTTATGAATAGCTACCCATTGGGTGTTATGGAGTTGTGTACATGCTACTATATGTGATATGTAGCCAAGTAATGTGTCAAGATAGTGCATTGTCTCTACCTAGGCTATTATGTGTGCTATATTGTACAAGTGTGTGTAATAATAGCCCAATGTCCCTGTCTATGCTATAAATGGACTCTATTGTAGTAAGATAGCAACATGTGTGCTATACAGTAAAAGTGTGTGTATCACATAGCACAATGTTCTTGTCTATGATATGATGTGTGGTATGTGAAAGAGCTATATTACATATTGATAGCACTATGTGTGCCATATAGCGTAAGTGTGTGTAATAAGAGGCCAATCTCCCTATCTATGCTATTATGTCATAGTATTTCTTGTAGTATGAGTGCTATATAGCATAACTATGTGTAATAATAGCCCGATGGTCCTCTCTATGCTATTATGTGTGCCATGTAGCAGGACTCTATCAGAGTATGACAACATCATATCAGCAAAATAAAATTACATCATATCACCAAAATAAAATTACATCATTCAATCATTAAGTTTAGAGAACTTTGAACAGGTCAATTTTCTGTATAGTAATCGCAAGTACATTCAGTGCACAAAATGTTGTATACATGATTCCATAACCATAATCAACCTTCCTTACATACTTCTCGTTGACTTCTATAGTGGCTGATGACACGAGCAGACACACTGTCCGAAGGATTTTCAAACTGGTTCATCTTTGCATAAGCATTAGGGCTGGGTGAGACTGTCCACTTGACTAACCAAGGGAACAATGTGCTAACCAGGTAAATTGGGGACTGACAAATATCTGCTAGTTCAAATGAAGTAGGACAGACACAAGTCCCGGGAGGGTTGAGCAGACACTTGTAGAGTGTGTCATCCACCACCAGTGTATTATCAGAGTTGAACTTAGGATGGTGCTTCCAAAAGTCTTTCAAACACTTGAAAAATATGGGCTTTGCGTTATCTCTACATGGAGGGATCCCAGGAACTTCATTTAGATTGAAGCTCGCCTCTCTACACCCCTCTTGATTGATAATATCGAGGAAATGCTGTTTGTTCAGCCTAGGAAAGCATGCACTCAAAGAAAGTGCTAGATTGTCTTGGGTCATGCAGCTCCATAGTGCAACTTGTGCTCTTTGCAGCAGTGCATGCAAAAAGATTGATGCATTGGGCCTGACCACATATTCAAATTGCATCTTTCCTGTAGCATTTGGTGCAGTGACTACCTGATACCTTGATCTTGCCCAATCAGGAATACTGCTTCTCACTATTCCTTTGTAGAGGGAGACCTTATACCTCCTTATGAGAAGCACATTCACATCCAGTATGATGCATAAATTGTCCCTTCTCTTCTTGTCCTCAAAAGACGCAGGAGGCAGTGCAACAATCTGTAGTGGCATTACCACAAGACACGGCCTCTCTTGCCTCTCATATTCATGTCCATTTTTGGCCTCTTTATTAGCATTCTTTGTACCTGCCTCATCTGTATCTGTAGCAGCCGCTCGACCCATAGGGACCTCTCGACTTTTATCTTTGGTATTCCCAACAGTGGGATCTGTACAAGACTCAGATGTATCATGTGCAACTGCCTCTTTTGTGTCCATAGCAGCCATGAAATGTTCTCCCATTGCCTCTCCCGATTGAGCTGCTCTATCAGTGGGCACCTCTGCACCTTTCCCTGCCTCATTGTTTTGCTCTATACATGCCTCAGTTGTATTATGTGTATTTGCCTCTTTCATGTCCGTAGCAGCAGCGAGAACTTCTCCCATTGCCTCTCCAGATTGAACTGCTCTGTCGTATGCCTCAGCTATGTCGGCAGAAGCCACGACATCACCGTTACCTACTGCTGAGCCTATTCCAGGTACTCTCTTAGCGAGGTCCTCCTCACCCAAGCCTCCCATATCTTCAACAGCGGCATCTGTACCCTTTGCCTCCTCTGCATCAACAATGTCATCAGCTGCATCACTTGGACATACCACCTGGGCTTGAGCTGTGACATCACTTGCACCCACTGCCTCATGTGTTCCAGCTTCTCTCTCAATGAGGACCTCCTCACCCATGCCTCTAGTATCCTCAACAGTGGCATCTGTACCCGTAGGCACAACTGCATCAAGAAGGGCATCCATGACAGCATGAACAATACTTTCTGTTCCACCATCATTAACATTGCCATCACTAGCAGCATCTGTGCTAGCATCAACTTCCATAGCATCCACAATGTCATTTGTGCAGGCATCAACTACCGTAGCATTAGCAATGGCATCTGTGTAGGCATCGAATGTGGTAGCATCATCAATGGCATCTGTGTCAGATTCAACAGTGGCATTTGTACCCATAGCCACAACTGCATCAAGAAGGGCATCTATGACAGCATGAACAATACTTTTTGTTCCACCATCATTAACATTGCCATCAGCAGCAGCATCTCTGCGAGCATCAACTTCCATAGCATCCACAATGTCATTTGTGTAGGCATCAACTACCGTAGCATCAACAATGGCATTTGTGCAGGCATCAACTATGGTAGAATCATCAATGGCATCTGTGCCAGATTCAACAGTGGCATCTGTATCCATATCCACAACTACATCAAGAAGGGCATCTATGATAGCATGAACAATACTTTTTGTTCCACCATCATTAAAATTGCCATCATCAGCAGAATCTGTGCGAGCATCAACTTCCATATCATCCACAATGTCATTTGTGCAGGCCTCAACTAGCGTAGCATCAGCAATGGCATCTGTGGAGGCATCAACTACCATAGCATCATCAATGGCATCTGTGCCAGATTCAACTATGGTGGGGGTGGGTAATGTACCCTTTTCAAGTTTAGCACGGTCAACATTTGTATGCACATCATCATGCACAACCTGCACATCAACTGCATTAGGCACATTTGGAACAAATTCAGCAGTACTAGTAGGTGTGCAGGGATCAACTGTATCAAAAGACTCTTTTTTTTTTCCTGTAACCCCCCTGGAAGCTGTAGCACCCCCTCTTGGATTCTTCACAGGATAAGACTGAGCCAGTGAACCTACAGACCCCTCAACTGTATCAAAAGACACTTTTTTTTTGCCTGTAACCCCCCTGGAAGCTGTAGCACCCCTTCTTGGATTCTTCACAGGATAAGATCGAGTCAGTGAACCTACAGACCCCTCATCTAGAAACCCTGAAGAGCGAGTGCATCTCATGCAAGTTCCTCTTTTTTCAGCTTCTTGATTATCTACGACAAGAGAAAGTAGAAACATATTACTAAACATGTACAGAAAATAAATCAAATAGTTTGCAGCTACTCGATGCAAAGAATTAAGAGACATGTCACTAACAAATTCCAACACTTGATTCATCAATGAGCATGGATACAATAGGGGTGCAATGGATTGCACATGCCTTCTAAAGACATCTTCTAATTGCATGAAGTTACAAAAAACACACACTCATTGCTTTGCATTTGGTTTCTTTCTCTTTCTAAATGAATCAAGAGGTATATCCATTGTGGGACTTCCACCTAAGTTCTTGGGAGTCGATTTCTTGCGCTTTGGTGTTGGCTTCTTCCCCGCTGGAGGGGGTGTTGCTTTCACCGCATCTGCAACTGCCTCATCTGATGCATCATCTCTAGTGTCCACACTTGGTGATGCTTTGGTACTCAACGGAGAATGCAACAGCCTTCTTGGAGTTAGTTGTTGCCTAGGTGATTTGACTGCAGAAGACTTTGCCATCAAGATGTCTTCAACTACTCCACGTACTGCATCCCCTACGGTAGACTCCGCTTCAAGGACTGGCTGCATCCCACGAGTAGACTCCGCTTCAAGGCCTGGCTGCATCCCTGGGGTAATCACGCCATTCTTCCTTGTGGAATACATTGACTTGTTGGAGCAAGCATGCGATGATTGTTCTACAAAGCAAGCTATTTACAAAGTCTCACTTGGAGTATCCCAAAATACACACATAAATACTGATTTTGGTACCTACCAGTGGCCTGCGTAGAGACTCTCTCTGTTTTTGTCCTCAATGATTCTTGTATACAGGTCTCTGTTGCAATGTCTGTACCTGCAAATGATTTCATTAAATGCAAGAGTTTAAACTACCAATGGAAAGTGGGCCTGCAATAGTAGTGACACAGTGACTACCTGCACTTGATTCTTTCATCTCACTCTTCACCTTCAGACCAATCATATGCTTAGCTCTAGGGGGAACAGACATGTTGCAATCTAGTGCAACACAATAGCCATAGTCCCTACATACATGCGCAAAGCATAGCATATGGTACACATGGGTGCAAGGCAGGGAGAATACATCCAAGCTTCTGGCATCGAACGGGAATCCACATCCTACACAATGGTAGAACCCATTAAGTGCCACCTCGCTAATGCTCTACTTAAAATCCACAGGAGGAAAAGGCTTCATCAAAATGGCTCCCACGTTATGTGAAGTCCTCTCCATGGTAACACAAAATTTAAAGTGCTCTGATTCCTGTGCTATGTTGGTCTCTACTTCTGCAAGTAGTTCCTGTGAAAGAAAGAAGACAACACATCTAATTTAAGTCTCAATAACCCAACAAAAGCAGATTGTTGAAAAGAATATGCAGCGTGAATCTTATCCCTTATTTGCAATACCACATATAAGACAAGCACTTACTCTATATGCTATAAACACAAGCTTGATGTGGTATATGATATGCACTGTGCTATATAGCACATAGCACAGACCAAGTATAATGTGCTATAAGTTCTACATAGAGTATGCACTGTAGATCATAGCAAAGAGACTTTTTAAAATACCAGATATAGCCCAAACATTTTCTCTATATGCTATATAGCACAAGCTTGTTGGGTATATGATATGCAGTGGGCTATATGAGACATAGCACATAGCATATAGCACAAATATTGTGCAATGTAGCACATATCACAATTAGTGATCTGCTATGTAGCACATAGCAAAAATAGAGATTGTGCTATATAGCACAATTCACTATTCCACACACTCCAGGGCTATATTGTGAACATATAACACACAAAACGTGCTATTTAGCACATAGCACATAAAAAGATTGTGCTATGTAGCACATATCAATATTTAACACACACTTCAGGGCTATACTGTGAGCATATAGCATACAGGTATACTATATAGCACATATTACACATGTCCATTGTGCTATGTATCACATAGCACATAACCACACAAAGCACATAGCATAGAAGCACACACATTCCAAATAGATGAGGGTACTATTGTGAACATGATGCACCTAGATTGAGCTATAAAGCACATAGCACATAACCACACATAGCATATAACCACCCACTCCATAAAGATGATGGCTATGTTGTGACCATATAGCACATAGCACATAGCATATAACCACCCACTCCATGAAGATGATGGCTATGTTGTGGCCATATAGCACATATTTTGTGCTATATAGCACATAGAAGAAATAGAATATGCTCATACAGTACATAACCATACAATCCATAAAACTCTAACCACATAACCACATGGAAGTGAACCACATACTCCAAAACAAAGTGAAGCACATGTAGGAGGGTATGCACCTTTGCTTTAGCCACATTGGCTTCTAATTTAGCAACGTTCTCTCTAGTAGTACTCGAGAACTGTCCAATCAAATCAATCAGGCGTTGTCAAGCTACAGGGTCTTGCACGCAATCAATCTCCGTTTGCAACTTTATGGCGAAAGTGTTTGAGCTTTGAGCACCCTCAGCCCTATGCAATTCTTTGACTTGATCCTCTACCTGCTTCTTTGCACCCTCAAGTCTTGACTTATAGTCTTGCAATCTGCCCTCTACAATATTCTTCATTTCTGCAAGTGCCCTGCTATCCTCCTCTGCCAATTGTACCAGGCATCCTCCTGTAGGTATGCTTGACAATGGTACAGACGTACCTTCTGTTTTCAATGATGATCTGGTAGAGGGAGCAGTGGTTTTGGAACCTCTCCCTCTACAACTCATCTGCTCTTCCCACCTCTTGATCTTGTTTTGCAAGTTGTGTCTTTCTTCTGAGGCTCTCATTGCCCTCTCTGCAAAGATAGCCCAAGAAATTTGATGTTTGCCAGATTCACTGCAGTTTTCCAATGCAAAGGCCTTTGCAAATTGAGTCCCTACTTCATACATGAAGGGACCCTCCTGGTAGACATCCCAGTGTCTCCACACAATCTTTTGTAAGAACTCCGACCGAGCATGGTATGCCTTCACTTTCTTCTGGCTACCCGGAACAGGCTTTGGGCATATAAAGATAGCTTCCCAGTCCTCCTCAGAGATGTCATTATTTCTTGTCAAGCTACGTAGATCAACTCCCTCCAATGGCAACCCACGCTCCATATGAAATTCCTCGGCAAGACGACAAAACTTCGTATGCAGAGGTGGTTCAATGTTCCTAACTAGACTGCTGCTTTCTTGAATCGGATGCTTTGAGGAAGGTGCCATGATGCAGTCTCAAGTGATATACCTGCACATCATCCAATGAACTCATGAGACGTGGTGTGCCCTTGCTTATCATCCCTGCTAAAAAGAAACAAGAACTTCATGGACCTGCTCTTGTAAGCAGAGCATTCAAGGTGATGTGCTATGGGATTTGCCCCAAGATTGCATGCAGATTGTGGACTAGCAAATTACCTCGGGAGCTCGCCTCTTGTTGCAAATGAGCAAGGTGTGGCACTCATGCAGCTCCAAATGCAGCTTAATGTAGCTAAATGATCCTAGGTGGGGCGCGCGTGCTCAATCAGTAGAGAGTGTACATGTTCAATGGGAGAGACATACCTCAAAGAGAAGAGGGCGGTTACTGCAATCGTCCTTGAAGCAGCCAAGCTTGCACAGTAGAAGCTCTAAGCATAGTAGACCTTGAGCACACGCGCGAGAGAGATAGAGAGAGGCGGGGGGTCGGGGGGCACGGTGTTTGAAACTTCTAACTACTCATGAAACAAAGTGGGTGCGTGAAGGCTGAATTTTTTAGTAAAACATTTTTTAGAATATAAATTTGGACATCTGAAATATGGCACCAGTGACCACACCCTCAATGTCATGCTATGCTATTTAATTATATCACATATATAGCTTTCCACCTATTCATGCTTTCACCCTTATCAAAGTTGTCCGCTCGCAAGTGGCGTCCCGTTTTGTATATAGAGTGAATTCCCCGGGACTAAACCCCATGTTTAGCTGCGTGACTACTAAAGTGTAAATGGAATGAAATCAAAATCAAAGGTCTCTAAAGTAAAAGCTACAACTAGGTCACTCACCACCTAAGGATCACTATCCCCACCAAATGTTAGTGGGTCACTGTAATGGACATCTGTAGCATAGCTATCTAGCACTAACGACACCAATGTTAGTGGGTCACTACAGTGGACATTTGTATCATAGCTATCTAGCACTAACATAATGTCAACACTCAGGGAAGCGACTTAGATGGGGCATGGAGAGTCTCTGAGGGTGTCAACCACAAGAAGTGAACCTATGAAACGAAGCTATCTCTAGTACTAGCAAATCTATCACTCTGGAATCTCGCAAGCTACCTATGTTCTAGATCACCACTCTCAGTCATCATACCATTTTGGCACTCAAACGAAGTCCAAATGCAATGAAACTTTAGGAGGAGATCTAAAACACCTAAGGGCACTATTCTGCCAAGTTTGGTTGCAATCCGACAAGGTATCAAAATCATGATCCATCATGATCAAGGTTCTGAAAACCACAATAGAGCATACAAGAAAGGTCGCCTTATGGTCTACGAACACTCTCCTATGGTCAAAACGTCAAAAAATAACCATTAATACACTCAAAACATTAATTAGTCGCAAACCACCACAAAATTGACAATGATTACTCTTAAATGAAACAGCAATAGACAAGGAACACAATGCAAGTGTTGGAATTGAAATTGCATTACCAAAGATCAAGAAAAATGGATTACAAAGTGCGAGAGAGTAGCCGCTCTCAGTCGTATGCTCAAAACTTTGATAATGATAATGTCCCCCTTCCCGCTTACAAAAATTAGGCTTTTTACCTAGGACTTTTCTTGGCTAGTGGTGGTTGTCTTTACAAGGCTCAAACTCAATTTGAGACTTTACAACTCATATTTTACATAAACTAGCTCAGATACATTTTCCAACATCACTCTTTCTACCCCTTGGTGAGTATTATGGTAAGAGAGGGGTGTCGCCCTCGTGTTGCCTTGGTAGCTTTGGCAATATTCGTAGCCCAAGTAGTCCTCTTTCATTTTAGTGGACCCCTCCTAAATGTTTTGACATGAACGATGGGAGTTATGAATCCTCCACTTTTTGACATGGGCCTCATAATATCCTTTTTCTTGAAGGTCTTGCAAATTCTTGGATCAAACTCTACCCAATTGAAATGCATGGCTGAACCACTTGCAATTGCCATAGGACTAAATTCTTTTACAAATCCCTTTGCAAATGCCCCGGGGGATTCACCATGGAAAACTTATCGCACCATGTAAGTGCAAGGGAGAGGGGTTTTTTTACAAGTTATATAAGTGTATAAGTTAGGTGCAGACCTCCAAAAATTTTATCTCCAAATCTTAAAAATAAGGGAGGGGGGTATCATATTTATTTAGGGGGGAGGGGGGGGAGGATTACTTGTAGCGATTGGTCATCAATGTGCACTAGAACTTGTATGAATTTAGCGGAATTTTTTATCAAGTCACACATCAAATTTTGCATCAAGCAAGTCATAGATAAGGGCTGATTTGGAGCAGGTCAAGGGTTGATTTACACCAACTTTGGATGGGTCAAAATTGGACAAGTAGCCAGAGTGTATGCCAATCGTGCATATAGTTTGAAAGTCAAACTAAGACACATTGAGGGTACATCTAGTTATCAACAGAAGCAGTTCCTTAGTACATTGCCAGTCACTATGCTACACACTCTTTGACTACTTTTACTCAGTTAAATCATGTGAGACCTAAATTTTATATGTAAGATAGGGGTACTATATTTTTCTTCATTGTCATATAAGCATAGAAAGGGGGGCCATATTCCCTAATATGAGTTGTATATAGGGGTTTTATCAAAGTTATCCGCTCGCAGGTGGCATCCCGTTTTGTATATAGAGTGAATCCCCCGAGGCAAATGCATAGTTGATATCCATCTTAGTTGGGGCCTTTTGGTACACTCTATAGTGCAATTGCATCACCTAGTCATTCATAGCACTAGGTATGCAACTGCATTTAATGCAATATTGGCTTCGATCCTTCAACTCTCTAAATACATTGAGCCACTTCACATCAGTGATTTTGCCCACTTCACCAATTTGGGGTTGGCACCATCTATGGAGACAACATAAACAACATTGAAATCTTCTACTATAATACAAAATTTCTCCTGGTCTAGGATGTTGAGCTTGGGAGCTTTCCATTGGCCTGCACACCCCCAATTTCACAAGATAATATGATGCAAGGCTATCCATGCCAAAGGAAAAAGTTCTTTTTATTAGGAACCCTTTTATCCTACCCATGATCAAATATGATCTGAGCTTTGACATTTTTATTTTTTCCTTGTTTTGAGTGAGGGGTTATGTGTATATGCGTGTGTGAGAGAGTGATTCTCCCATGGCTTCAATTAAAGTTTCTACCATCACCTACTAAGATTCAATGGGTCAAAGTCCCTTGCAATACCTCACAAATTTTCATAGCTAGAGGTCCCGCATCTTTTGAGCAAGAATTCCAACTTTTTTGAAACCGTTAATTGAAACACCATATGAAAATGATAACTACCATGGTGGCACTATCATTTAGAATAGTGCTAGTGCTAACAAGCATAGGATCCAATGTTAGCTATCATGGTGAAACTATCATCTAGCATGCTTTGCTAAGAAGCACAATGACAATGCTAGCTACAAAATTGGAGTGCTAACTAGCATATGAAATACTACCTAGCATGGCGGCACTGATATCTAGCATAAGAAACATATTGCAATGCTAACTAGCATATGACACTGTTAACTAGCATGATGACACTGTTATCTAGAATCGTACATGTCTATGCTAGATCTCATGACAAGACTATTAACTTTCATGGTGGTAATGTTATCTATCATTATACCATGCCAAGTATCATGATAACACTGCTAAATATGATATTGTAATTGTTATCTACCATACAGGTTGTTCTTAGTAGCTAGCATAGTGGCCCTAGTATGTAGCACAATGGTATATAGCATATAGACAAAAAACATGAAACCAGTATATTGTAAAGCTCTTACCATCTGCCCATACCACACTCGACAAAACATCTCTTGGAGTTGCCTTGGAGCAGTTTCAAACCACAAATCCATCCCCATAGGCACACAAGGTTGCAAAGCACATTGAGTAATATGTGTGCTTGTAGGGCAACACCACTAGCATGACAACTTTTTTGACATTGAATATGTGCCCACACCAAGCATACTTTATAGATAAGGTAAGTTCATCTAGAGTGGGGGCAAAATAGAAGGTAGCATGATGTAGAAGATGCAAGCTTTGTATTCGTGCCCACACTAAGCATATTTTGTAGATAAGGTAAGGTCATCTAGGGTGGGGAAAAAATAGAAGATAGAGGTGGGAAGATGAAAACTTGGCACCCCACTTTGACCCTACTCATCATCACTTGAAGTAGGGCATGCATTAGGAGAGGATGGGATTTAGGAAGGCCTCTTTATTTGCCAGGATATTATGGAGGTGATGAACAATTTGAAGAATAGATGCATGTTATGTGTGCAAGAATGGTGGGTGTATAAGAGAGGTGTAAGAGTGTTCAAAGGATGCACTTTTTTTCTCAAAAAAAGGAAGTGGAAAACTTTATGATTTTTGGCCTTCCATAACTCCTACATATGATCTCTGATTTGAGCGGACATTATAGATTTTTAATCTGCATGCCAAGCTCTTTCCATAGGTATGTTACATGATATGGCTTTGCCGTCTAGATTTTAAATTCCATTTGGGGGGGGGGGGGATTTTGAATTCAAATAAACTAGCCGTTTTGCCTGTTTGAATTCAAAAATTTTCCTTTGATGCTTTCTTAATACTAGAGGTTTGACTCCCTTAAAGTGCCAAATAAAGAGACCCTCTATCTCCCATTCTCTTTCTAATGGTACATCTCCAAATCCTTGATAGGATCAGCATGCTACAGCCAACCAAATACACATAAGGGTTGCAAAAATACATTCATGTACATAATCAATCTTTGGAACTTACAACCAATCTGGAGATATTGTGTGTCTCCATTGTTACTCCTCCAAGAATTGCCAACATTGATTCTTTTGCTTTGAGCTACACAACAAGGGTGGTCCTTGTGATAGAATCTTCCTCCACAAAACCTATTAACTTCAAATTTTTTACATTAATTTTCTCATGCAATAGTGCAAGCGCTTTAGCAAATTTCTCATCACTCAATTTATTATACTTTCTTAGCCTTCAATTTGTTTTGGTAGCTTGAAAGTTCACAAGTTTGGCACTCTCACTCTTAACTCTACATCTTCAACGAGAGCTTTCAGCTTCCACGATGTGGGCATGTAATTTGTATGATGCTACTAATTTGATAAGTCATGTCTTGCTAGAGGTGCTCTTAGGATAGTGTCACTTCAATGCCTTAACATTCTCCAAAGTAGACTCACCCATGCCATTGTTTAACTCCCAACATATGTAGTGGGTATTGAAGTGGCTAGATAGATCATTTTTGTGTTCTTCATCCACACTCCAAGCAAACACTACTACCTTGCGATATTTTGAAATGTGTGGATTGAGTTGCAAGATGTATTCTCTTGCAAAGGACACTTTTACCTCCATATATTTTAGGCGGCTTTTGGTAGACCTCTTTGTAAAAGGCTAGGAGGTCCTCAAAGTGCTCTGGCCAAATACTGCTACATTTAATTCTGTAAGAACATGCATCCCTTGTCTATCTGAATATTGATAGCCAATATCCCTTGGAGACATTAGAATCTTTCAATAGCCTTGTTTGGGTCCTTTCCTTTCATTGTAATGCCATATTACATATGTAAATCTTCCTTTGTATAGCAAAATACTGATTAAAGGAGGTAATGCACCTTGGGCAACCTCCATCTAGCTACTACAAAATATTAGAGAATAAGAATTAAGGAATCGGCTCAAAATGCATAGAAGATGGCTAGAGAGAGATACATACTTGACACATTCTCCTCCCTCTTCTACATCCACAACACTGAGTCTGTGTCACTGTCGACGTTGAGTGTTGTAAATGCCTGGCTCCGCTTGGCTAGCTTAGGCTAGTTGGGTGGAGGGCGGAGAATTTCTCTTCTCTCATCTTCCTACTTAGAATGGCTGCTTGATCCTATGGTATCTATAATTTGATAGACCATAGGACCAAAACCTAGCATTTTCATGACGTCTTCTATGTATGACCAAAAGATTTGGTCATATGCTTTGTCTATGTCAAGCTACAAGAAGATACATTCTTGGGTAATGAAGTTTGTGCACTCAATGCGGATCATTGATATTGAAATGTAAATATATATTAACCTTCCCTTGATAAAGCCGTGTTGGTGGGGGTGGGGTGATAACTATATGCAAAAGTGGGGCCATGCAATGGCTCTAGCACAATGATTTATTTGCTATTATCATCATAATGATGTGACTCCAATGTTTCAAATGAGAGTAGAAAACCAGCTTAGGGATAAGTTTGATGGGACATCTTTTCATGATAATATCATGCCTCCCCCCCCCCCCCCCTCCCCCGGTCTAGAAGGCCTTTATTTGCTAGCCATGTGATAGGGGTCCCTTAGATCCTCCCAAAATGCCTTGAGGAACTCCGTTGTCATCTTGTCCCATCCAAGAGGATTTTCCTTGCCAAGAGTGTGATGGAATTGGTATTTTGGATAGATCGTTATGGATTAAGGCGTCCCGGCCAATGTAGTGCTGGGCTACAGGCAACAGGGAAGTTTTCATTACAATTTGAATTTCCTAGCCTAGTTATAAATTTAATGTGCTAATCTGTATACGAATGGAGACGATCGGACTTGAACCAATAACTTCATGCTTGCAAAACATGCGTTCTACCGATTAAATTGCAATGTTTAATGAGCATTGCAATGTTAAGTCGATTTGTGGAGCTATGATCATTATCTGGTGTTGTGCTAGCAAATCAGTGAAATGGTACATGCAAGACAATAAGGCAATAGCAATTGATTAGAATGAAGCTACCACCATTGGATTTCGTGGCAACCCCTAGTATTTTATGGTTTATTCATAAGTTGAAATGTGAATAGTTTATTATTGAATTGAGCTATTTATGGGTAGTGACTAATTCTATGGCCAAGAGTGAACTGATGTAACCAATTTTGAGCATCATCTTTATCTATAAATTAAATACGGGCAGGCACTTCCCTTTGCTTAATGTCTCATATACAGTGCAATGCAGGCCGTTAGCACCCTGCAAAGAGATGGCTGCATCTAAAGTAGTTTGAATTGCTCTTATGTCTGCATTTAGAAGTTTGTCAGCCTGGGGCAAAAAGTTGGCAAATGGGTTAGGTTGCCCAGAGCTAGGTGCCCCTATACTAGGAGTAGGAGTCGGTGGGACTGCCAACACAACCAGAGCGTTTGTTTGGGTGCCTGCAACACTAACAATAGGTGGTGTAAAGGTAGAGGTGGCTACAAAAGTGGTCACGCTCACAATTGTTGGAGTTGTGGCCCTGATGTCAAAGACATTAACCTGTGATTTTGAGAATGGTAGTGTTGCCAGCTCTTTGATCGAGTCATGTTGTACCTTAGCCCTCTTGTGTAAAGTACCTTTTCCTTTGGGTGCTCTGGATGGACCTGACTACTCTTTGGCATCATCTTGCAGATTAGAGACAACAATGGCATCTGCTTTTGGTTGCATAGTTTGCACTACCACCAATACATAATGGGGGCTACATGGTAATTAAACCTCTAAGCCTTCCCCTTTCTTTGGGTTTGAAATCTCTTTGCCCTATCCTGTACTGCCTTGAAGAGTAGATGGTGAACCGGATAGGAAAGACAGTGGCAAAGACAAAAAAAATGCATCACGAACAACTAGAGAAGAAGGAACCACTTCTTTGTCCGGTGCGCACAGTAAAAAGTAATATTGTAAAGTGGAGTACATTTTATGATTCCTGTTATTACGTATGTGAGTGTAACGACTGCTCTTGGCATGCATTAGTAGTGTCTCCAAAGGAGAGATTGGAGGCGTTTTTAGTGTTGGACAAAGGTACAGGCACATTCAGTATCCCCATCGCACGCCCAACATCCTCCACTGTAAGAGTAACTCCATTTAGTTTCAAAAAAGTGAGTAAAAGAACACTCAATTTAGCATTGGAAATGGTCCAAGATAGGTCCACCTGAGCAAGATTGTGGAAACCAAGGTGTAGTAATTGTTGTTAAGAAAAAACATCCTTGAGTACTTGGTTGTTGGAGGCCTGTAAGTGTTATATCATAAGTAGGAGTGCCTTGGAGATGGCACCAGAAGGGCGGGCACGTGGAGAGTGGTCACCTTGCCATGAGTAAATAAGTGGGGTGAATCTTCCTTGAAATATTCCTCGAACAGTTGCTCTAAACTCGGGGCATAGTTCAATTTTCTTAAACTGCTATCCCCAGAGGAGGCGAAGGCCTCCTGCTCAGATTGGAGGTGTTGTTCTTGATTTCTAGTGCAAACCATTTTTGGAGATACTGATGATAGGTTACTCGAGAATTTAGAACTCAAGTCTGCAATTGACGAGTTCTCCAAAAACCTTTGCTACTCAAATCCACACCCATATACATATACAAGTGTATTCTGCAATTGAGTAGAGCTCTCAAAGCATGCACTCTTGTGAGGGCCATACCCAGACTCGACCCTACTCACCTCCCTCAGTCCTCCAGACCGTTCCAAGGAATGACGTAGATCTATCTGTAGGTATCCCTCCCACTTGGGACCGACATTCAGAAAGGACTCCGACCTATCTCGAATTCCAACCCAAGGGGGTACAATCTGCTCTGATACCACTTGTAAGGGCCATACCCAGACTCAACCCTACTCACCTCCCTCAGTCCTCAGACCGTTCCAGGGAATGACGTAGATCTATCTGCAGGTATCCCTCCCACTTGGGACCGACATTCAGATAGGACTCCGGCCTATCTCGAATGCCAACCCAAGGGGGTACAACCCTTCATTCAATGATTCTATCTGCTTCTCATAATCAATCTATCCTTGATAGCTTTCCGCACCCAAAATCGTGGTCCTTAGTCTTGATTCTCTTTATCTTTAACTTGAGGATCTGCTCTTGCTTTCTTGTTCTCCCTTGGTTCATGATGATAACCCCTTTTTCCTGACAAGTAGGCACAGCAGTTATCACTTTCCCCTAAGAAGAGGGATCTTGCAATCCTACCTGGTCTCGCTCGTCCCCTATTACCCATTTTTTTATCCCACGTAGTCCTAGCATTTAACATAAAAATTTTAAATCAACATCCGGCCATCTAACCCTCCGCATCTGCCCACTCACTGAACCATTTCATGAAATTCCCTGCCCGAGGTAGTACTTAACTACTACAAAATCAGGAAGACAGCAGTCTATCAGACATCATCAAACAACAAGCAGCATACAATCTGTTGCATACCCTCGTTCAGGGAAATTCATCTCGTTGTTCCCACCAGATCTTTATTTAGAAACTTTTAATTCATTTTCTTTCCTTTATCTGCTATTATTAGCTTGTAACTAGTTTCCTAACTAATCATGCAACACATTTAGTTTCAACCAATTCATCTTGCCTCCCCATTCAGGCCAAGATAATCGATTACAAGCCATCAAAATGGCAGCACCTTCACAATATTTCCCATAATTAAGTGTTTGGGAAAGGCTCATCAAGTAATTTAATCATTCCTTCCTAAGCATTTTATTTCGAGAGGTATAGCACCATCTGGTGACAGATGCACAGGATAGCCCCTATATTCCTAGCCTTTCCAGTTCCTTTTTAAGCAACCAATTCGAGAAAATTTCCTTAAATAAATTCACATCATCCTCCCTGAGTATAACCTTCTCATCCAACTATTGGCATCAGGACATACCCGGATTATGGACGATTTCCAATAGGATACCGCGGGTACTTCACCCGACCGGGAAAAAATAAAACAAACTCATTCATCCCTTATCCCTCAGGCATGAATGACCTAGGTATAACAACTTGCCAGTTACACTGCCCAAGCCGAAAAGGGCCAATCTCCGACAAGTTCCCCAAGAGAATCCTCTCAATGGGCCGGCCTTTCAATAAAATTGACCACAAGGAGATCCATCTTGGTTCTCGGTCATTTCCAGACAATCTTCAAAACTCCTAGTTAAATCTATGTTTTGCAATGGGCTATCCCTATCACCTCTCGAGATTCCTTTTAACTCCTAGTTGGTAATTTCCATGTTCATTCATTTATCAACCTTAATTCCTACTTTCATTAATTATCTACCAGCCAAGTTTATTTTGAAAATACAAGCGAGTTTTTTCCATAGGCATTTGATGGTTAATGTCTCTTCGGAAATGCCAACTTTTTAAGTTCAATCCCCGTTTTTGTCGATTCCCAGGTTTTTGCAATCCTTTGCCATCCATGGGGTATCTCCATGGAAGCTTGTAGAGTTTTCGGTTCAAACAACACGGAGATCAATTCCGCGAAGTTATCCCCTATCTCTCCCATCCTGTATTTGCAAACAAACTTAAAATTGAAAACTTTAGAAATACTCTTCAATACCAAAAATTGAACTACTTCTGTACCTCCTCCAAACAAAGAGGGAAGTGGGGTTGAAGTCCTTCTTGAAGATATGTGAGGCTCAAGGAGGAAGTAAGGGATTTATGGTGAAGAGGAAGGAGAGAGGAGCTTCTTCACAAAACCCTCAAGGGTTTGGCCTTCAAGAGAGGGAGAGAGCAAGAGCAAGGTTTAATGGAAACCTTGATTTACTTAAACATAGTCTTGAGCATGGCAAGTATGCAAGTAGCTTAGCAATATATGTGTGTGTAAAAATACAAACGAGAGGGGGTGTTTATATAGGAAATGGTGGGTGGAATTCTCTTCTCAATTCCTATTGGACCCCAAATTCTCTTCTCAAATGCTATTGGACCCCAATTTCTCTTCTCAAATACTATTGGACCCCAATTCTCTTCTTAATTCCTATTGGACCCCAATTTTCTTCTTAGTTCTTATCCCTTAACTTTATCTTTCAATTAAGTTAGTCCCTTTCTCTCCTAGTTCTCAATCTAGATCAGTTCCCACGCGGCTTTTGACGAAGAAGTATAAAAATAATTTTAATCTTAAAGGAAAAATATAGGGATGACGTAATTTCTTATCTGAAATACCCTTGTCTTTTCATTCTGGAGTAAAGTCTCGTTGTCCGTATAACTTCTTTTGTCGGTCTTACTTTTTCTAAATTATTTTCTAGGCCGAAAATTTTCTGAATGGCTCTATGGTTTAGGGAGGGACCTTACAACTCTAAACCACACCTAGATACATTGAACAAGTACGAGCGAGCATACAATTAGCAAGATTTAACTTAATGTTGTTCTATCAATCCAGTTTCATAGTTCTGTTCCAGAGTACTACTCAATGCTCAGGTGGCCAGGAAGATCAGTAATGGTTAGCACGGGGAGAGGAGAGATGGAGATGGAAGCTAAGACTGGCCATGGGTTGTACGGCCCCGTTGAAAGAAGTGTGCAAGGAAAGTGCGTGAAACAACGTGGGCCATAATTTGATATGCTGGCTTGTCTTGGCTTTGGTTGCGTTAAAAATAAATGAAAGGTCAACGTTTTTACTAAATCAACGTGTCTTGCAAAGGAAAACGCCAAAAGGTGAAAAAAGCTTGATGAGGCGATCATAGGGTGAAGGGTGAATGGCAAGCATCTAGGCAAAGGATGAGGGAGAGGCACCAAGGCCAGTAGGGGTGAGGGCAAGGGCAAGGTCGAGCCTAGGCTAGGCGAAGGACGAGGGTGAGGCCAAGGTCAGTAGGGGTGAGGGCGAGTTTGAGGTCCAAGCCAATAGGGCGAGGGCGAGGGCAAGGTCGAGGAAAATTGGGGTGACCGAGGTCAAGGCCAAGAAATGAAGACGAGGAGGGCAAGGATGATTGGGAAGGGTGAGGTCGAGGACCAAGAACTGAAGACGAGGAGGATGAGCATAGAGGTGAATGGCGAGTAATCAACATGGCAAGGACCATCAATTGAAGAGGAGAAGGATAGGCATTTTTCAACCACATAACCCTGAAGATAATAACCCAAAAGATAATTCGGAGGAAAAAAACACACCTTTGAGGAGCTTGAAAAGGACAGACACATAATCCTAAAGATAATAACCCAGAAGATAATTTGGAGGAAAACAACACTTTTTTGAGGATCTTGAGAAGGACAGACAACTCACGCTCTAAGAATAGAACAACTTTCAAGAATCCAAACATTGCAACACAGGTAAGTGCTTCAATGCTCACTGGTAGTGGATTATCGAATGCATCTTGCAGCTTAAATTGTAAATGAACATTTTGAAAAGCACCCTCCATTCCTAGTCAATGACATAAGTAGAGACACAGTAGACACATTGGACAGTAGGTAGTGAGGAGTTAGCGCCTAGAAGTAGTTGTAGAGAAGTGAGTGTTATGATGAGTGACCTATAATTAGAATTAAGATTAGGTGAGGAAGATAAAGAGTACACGCCGATAGAAAAGCTTTGATCAAAATGAAGAATAGAATACACTTAGTGCTTTGCACGAACTACACCATGGGACAACCAGAACCAAACCTATCAACACAAAGTAGACCTATTGAGATAGATAGAAGATGTGAACTTAGATATGAGAGGGGATGAAAACAACTACTGAATAGTGAGACTTGGCTCAGACCATGAGAGAGAGGGCCAAGATAGATTTTTCAAGGCCAAAATGATAGCATTTAATCCGAGATCCATTAACTAGGGGTAGAGGGAGGCCTTCTAGGGTGGATAATTGAGCAGCTCCTCGGGATAGAATCTCCTGCACTTTGTAAGGGCCTTGCCAAGCACGGATGAGTTTTTGGGATTTCTTGTGGTAGTGAGCCTGATAAAGTAGCACTAATGAGTCGGGCTTGAATTTTGGTTGGCGAAGATGACGATCATGTGACGCCTTACAACCGGAGCTATTCTGCTAGGGGTGAATTGGAAACTAGCAAGCGACTCTCTTCTAGTTTGGAGAGATGATAGATGTAGGTAGAGCGCATACCCTAATCAGCATGAAGACTGCCTACTCGAGGGGAGCTCAAGTTGAATTCAAAAGGAGGTATGGCTTCCAAGCTGAAGGCTGGTTGGAAAGGGGTGTGAGTGGTTGTCGCTTTGAAGGAAGTGCAGTATGCCTACAAGGTGTTGTGGATAGCTGGCATGAAGCTAGATGTAGATGACATGCTTTTCGTAGAAGGGGTATCAAAACCTTGTTGGTGCTCCTAGCCTGCCTGTCCATTGGCCCTAGGGTAGTAGGTACAAGATTTGTGATGAAAAATCTTGTAGTTGGCTAGCAAGGTTGAAATCATCTCATTAACAACGTGGCTGTCTCGATCACTAGTGATCTCCAAGGGACATCCAAATCTGCATAATATATTTTCATACAAAAACTTTGCCATATTATTATGAGTGCAATTGCTTGTTGCCAGGACCTCTACCCACTTGGTAACGCAATTGGTAGCCACAAGTAGATACTTCCAATTACCTAGTTGAGCCGGGGGAGAAATTGGACCCACAAAGTCTAACCCCCACTCTCAAATGGTAACCATGCAATTGAGACTTGCAGAGGATGGTTGGACTTCTTACTTGGTCTTGATCCACATCGCTGACAAACATCACGATTGACATAAGAAATTGAATCCCTCAATCCATAAGTCCACCAAAGACCACTCTGTAGAATTTTTTGGGCGGTGATGTGACCAAGGTAATGGCCACCAGTGAAACCATTGTGGGAGTCCTCAAGAATATGCTCCACTACACACACACACACACACACATACAAGGGCTGCGAGTGATATCACTCTTCTTGGTGATGAGAGAACTCTAAAGCAAAACAACTGTTGCTCATGAAAGTTCCAGATGCAAACACTTTTGATGATCAAGAAAATGTGGAAGATTGTAAACGGGTGAAGAATCAATACCAGCCCCTGGAGATCAAAGGAATGATTGGGATAGATGAGCACTTCAAGCTCAATATTTTATCAACATCAAGGGCAAGAATACTTTTTAAGATACATAAAGTGTGATATATCAGCCAAAGAATCTTGGGAAATTATTACAAGAAGACTCAAAGATAAAAGTATCACTAGCGTCATGCATTTGAAGGCAAAGTAACATGAATCTACTAAAATCTCAAGTAAAAGTGTGCATGAGTGTAACATTTAATGCACTAGTAACTTGTGCATAGAAGAAATTGATAACATAGTGAGCATTTCATTGAGAACAACTTCCTAATGAGCATAGATAGAGTACTTAATTTGAGAAAGCAACATAGCAATTTACACCTAGCTAATTTGGCATTGACAATACTTGAAAAGAGAGAGAAATAGAACAATTGACAACAATTGAGAACCGGATTTACATGGAGCCGGTCCCCCCTCCATAAAGGCTTTGTATTATAGCTTCTCCCATCAAAGGAGACTTTTGTACAATACAATCTTTGTGTTCCTTGATAAAACTAGTTGTTGTAATGAAGATGCAAGCTTCATACACCAAATTATGCTTGAAAAACACACTTAGTGTTCCTAGCCTCAGTCCCAAGACCTCACACACCTTCAAAAATGGTGAGAGCTAGCACGAAATGAGGATAGATTGAGAGGAAGAAGAGGTGTCTTACAAGAAATAAGTATTCTACTCACATAATCACTCTAATAGCATAGCTTAGCTTAGTAATTAGCATGGTAGAGGAGATGAGTATGCCATTGAAGCTTGGCTCTTGGTTGGATTTGCATTCCATAGCCAAGAGTTGTTGGTGTAAGCCTCTACTTCTCAATGCTTGGAGAACGAGATAGAGTTCTTCTTGCACACATGAGTTGTGTGTGTGTGTAGCAATGAGTAAGAGTAAAATGCAGCCTTCCCTCTCATCTTGGTCGACCCCTCTTACTATTTTCTCATGATGGCATTCCATTGGCCCCTGTAAAGCTTAGCCAATCAAAAATTAGAAGCATAATTGATAGCCTTGTGACATGTGTTCCCCTTTCCCCTTTTGTGAGAGATTTAGGTAATTAAATAAGTATGTTAAACTCTCATTGGACCTCTTAGTCTTCTGGCCAATAGGAATTAGGCAAGCCATTGGGTTGCTGAATGCTCATTGGACCCCTTGGTAGACTGTCCAATAGTCTTCTAGGGAGCTTAGTTTCTATTGGTTCTTTTATCAAGTATTTTTAAATTGATTAGACTAAATTTACTCTAGCCTAATTCTCATTGGTCCACCTCTATGGCCATTCAATAGGATTTGAGGGAAGCTTGGGGGCAACTGGCCTAGGAGCTTGACGTGTGTCCAGTATTCCCTTTGTGTAAAGGGGGAGCTTTGGAGTGTGTGTGTGTGTGTGTTTCTCTCTCATCCCCTACTCTCATGGCTGGCCCCCTCCTTTATAGGGATGTGGGAAGACTTTTTAGTCTTCCCATGACCATCCAATTTTCCCTTACATTGGCCTTTGGACAATTGAATAAAAAATTCGGAACCTTAGCCTATGGAAGTCTTAATGGAGCTGAACCTTGGGTCTTTTAAGCCCCATTGAAGCACATTTCTCTTTTGCAGACTCTCCCCCATTTTGATCCCTATTTTTCCTTCTTTGGATCCCTGCAGAGACTGGTCTGGCAGTCTTACCAATATTCTAGCTTTTACTCCTTTAATACTTCCCCATATTAAATGGTCTGTTTAACATGAGAAAATCATTTGGGACAATTAGATATTAGTATTTATGACATTACCTCTCTCTTGAAATCATACTTGTCCTTGAATATGAGGTAGAGAAGATAAAGCCTAGTCATTAGTTCGTTTGCCAGCGGCGGGTAGAGGATCCTATTTTACCCTACGGCATCGTTCTAGAATGGATGACTCGTCCATTTGGTGCTTGAGAGCCTTAGCTACCGCAAGCATGTCTGCACATTAGTCCGTATCGATCTTCCATAGTAGAGAGACAAGCTCTACTTAGTGTTCGGAAGACGTCGTCTCCACAAACATGATCCAAAGCATGCATACTCTTTAACATGTGCGCACAATAAAGAAAATGAGAGTCTTATAAGACAAAAACTTTGTTTGTTTATGCCTTGCATCCATCTAGCATCTTCAAACGGATAATTTTTAAACTTGATAAGATATTGTCGGATAGTCTTACCGCCTCGTAATACCCTGTCTTTGTGTCGTAGAATGGGACTCGGGTTGCAGCACCTCTTCTTGGTCCTCGATCTCCGGCGGGTCTTCAATGATTGCTTCTTGAGGTGGATCTCCTTTGTAAGTCTTTAATAGGCTCGTGTGTAAAGCATCATGCATGAGCCAATGGTTGGGCAACTTGAGTTGATAGGTCATTTCATTGATTGGCCTAATAATCTAAAAGGGACCATAGTACCTTTTTGCTAACTTAGCATAGTACTTTTGGTGTCCTGTAGGATTCTTGCCCGTTGTGTGCCTTAATCGAGCCTTGGGAAACTTGAGCAAGACCCAATCATTATGTTTAAAGGCTAGGGATCTTTTGTGCTTTATCAGCAACAGCCTTTTGCCTTTGTTGGGAGATGGATATAGCATCCTTAATCTTTTGAAAAGATTCTTGTAGGTCTAGGCTATATTCTGCTACAGTCAGGATGCGTGGCTGCCCTACAAAATACCAAAAAACAATATACTACAAGCCGTAAAACGGAAAATCTCCATACCTGGCGAATCCACGAGCACATAATCGACGATATACGCGAACAAAGAGAGATAGAGGGCGGGAGAGAGAGAAAGGAAGCCTGCAGGCAGACCTCCTAGAGCGGAGTGCTACGCCGGCACGACAAGAAGGAAAAGAGGAGAGATGAGAAGAGCAACGCAGACACTGGGTGCAATCTCCCCCCGTGCAAGAGTGACCATTTCCCTCTTGCACGTATTTAATTTATAGGTTCTTGAATGGTCAAAGTGAGTACAAACTGGCCGGCCGGTCATAAATGTCCAAAGCTCATAAAGAGCACTTGAATAATAAAATGTACAATATATATTTTCATTCGCATAGGCCTAGCTCGGTCTAGTCTTTTCCACCTGTTAACTGTAATAAATCATAAAATATCATTTCTATAACATACCTCTCCGTTGGGAAGCAACTGTCCTCAATTGCGAAGATAAAAATCTCCAAACAATACTTGTCAAAAATAATGATTAGAAATCTATATCAAATAGTAAAGAATTCATAAAATTAGACAAAATTGTTTATGCCTGCCGTCATCCACATGCCACCTATTCTTGTGTCCCATACCACTAGAATAAGTAGTATATGTCATACCCTGATGAATCAGGATATCATTGGTCACACTCATCATTAATCTCATAATGTCAAGTCCCATCACATAAATACTGTTGTAATAATCATCAGATACCAAATCCCAATCCAATTCCAATTCCACAATATAAGTCCAAATCCAAATCACTTTTATTATGTACCCGGGTAACAAAATCATACCAGTTGCATTGGTGGCCAGCCACTGTAGCATGATTTCGTGATTGGTGTTGCCTAAATCGGCGAATCCACACCAATAAAACGTGCTGCCTAAATCAGTGAATATGCACTAATGCCGCCTAAATCGTTGAATCTGCATTTGGTATAAGTTTAAAAATCATGAATCTGCAATTTATCAATGTGCTGCCTAAATCGGCGGATCTGCACCAAGATGAGTATGTACACACTGCCTAAATCGGCAAATCTGTGTGCGTGTGACCAATGGACCAAGCAAGGCATAAGAAGAAAACATTTGTCACCTATTTGACACCAAATTAGAGTATGTTCGAGTAGCAAAGCACTTACAAACTATGGCTCGATATCCCCGAGCACCCTAGTTGAAATGACGAGCTGCATAGCTAATGAATAGTCATGTCAATAAAATTTCATAACATGCAAGTAGTGAGCCTTGACCGTAGCAGTGTTGGAGTATTGAGTTGACAAGACAATGTTGTGTAGCCTATTGAAAAATCATCTTAATACAATTAGAAGCCATGACCTTAGCAGTGTGTGAGTATTCAGCTTAAAACACAATGCAGAGAAATGAAATATGAAAAGAGGAATGATATATTTGATGTGCATACCAGGAGGATATACTGTATTTAAAAATATATATACCATTGTTGGCACATGGGGAGAGGTACAAGTGTTGCACCTAGCAAACGTATACCAAAGTATAGCTAATATATCCAAAATGTGTTACCATGGGGTTAATAATTGGTCATGAACTTGCAATGACTATTACAAAAGGGATGAGTATACATCTGAGACAAATGTGAGACAACTGAACGGAAAGGAAATTTCTACAGTTCTAATTAAATAGCATAGATCAACTAGGGCCACAAACTAACATAAAAGAAATGCAAGAACCAAACTTTCAATGGGCCAAAATAAATGGTGGAATCATTACAACTCGATCTGAAGGATAAACGTATGTTGATTACTTACCGAGGACTATCATGATTAGGCTTTGATTGATGAGAAAGTGGGATTATTCTGCTTAGATTGTGTAAGAAGATGCGGTAGCCCTTTCTTGTATAAAAGGGTTAGTATACACAGTTGAATAAGGACCTATTTGTCGTTAATGATATGCTTATGATAAACTCAAAAGGAAATAGGGTCCATTCTAGTCTGCATGGCTCTATGTGAATGATTGGACTTGAGACAAGTAGTGAAAATAATCTCACGTGGGTGAATATTGGCGGGACAGATAGTTATATTGCCCTAAAGGTGTGGTGAATGTAATAAAGATAGTCATGGAACCTACGTAAGGTGATGATTTTTATTTTTTATGATTAGTATTATTCTAAATTTTTTTATGCTACCACATCTAGAATATGCAACAACAAAACGCTGGAGTTGATGATCAAGGATACAAGCACATATGCTTACAAAGGACACCATGACTTCCTTAATGTATTGACCGTCTGCAAAAAGCTTATACGACTAGATTGAGAAAACCCATATGGATCCAACACGATGTCTAGGTACAAAATAAAATGAAGTACAACAAAAGGTTGAAAAAAAATTCGTTATCAGCGTCAATATCAATGCCTGAGGATGGTGTGCATTGGGCGTCTTTTGAGAAAAGTATTGCAACGGTCGCTCTAGAGCTTCGTCAGTGTGTACTTATGGCATTGTCGTGGGGGGGGTCAGATGCAATAGATGAGGAGAGCGAGAAATGAAACAAAATAAATTGTTACATTAAAGGCCAGCTTGAAAGGCCAAAATGACATATGATACAATCTCGATGGAGCTAATTACAATATTATCTGGGTATAAAATAAAATGAAGTGAAGTGCAAAGCTAAAACAAAAGCGTAAAATCTACATGCTAAAATCATCATCAGCATTGTTGTGAATGCCCAAGGATGTCTGATTTCCGGCCTAGTCGGAGGAAATATTGCAGCAGTTATTGAAGAGCTTCGTCATTGTCTGCCTCTATAATTAGCCTTACTCAGAGGGGGGAATGGGGGGAAAGAGATTAAATAAAATGGAATGTTATATTAAACACTGATACACTCCATGTGAATTGAATCCAATGCCTTGCTTGGGTACAATTTAAAATGAAGTAAAGTAGAAACCCTTCATCAGCAGCATCGCCGATGTCCTGACTCGTCGGAGAAAATATTGAAGCGGGCACTGCCGAGCTTCGTCAATGGTCGCCAATAGCATAAGGGGGAAACTGCCATATCAGATGAAGAGAGAGCGCTACTAGGTAAGGGGGGTAAGTTGCAGGTTATGTAGGAGCCAATGCTTATACATAAAAATGCAACCTGTGCAGGGCCATGAGGAGCTCTCCTGTGGAGGTTGACAATTGCCTGAGGGTTGGATGGCCGCCAGCAGCGGGTGAGAAGGGGTTGGGAGGAGCTTTGGAGAGCGATGTAGAGGGTGTGGGGCCTCCTTAAGGCTAGCAAGGGCATGAAGTCATTGCCATTCCATAATCTTGATGCAATTACTGCTATTGGAACATAAACTAGCCTCGTGGGAAGAAACGACACTTTCCTATAATTCCTTGCACATCCACATCTGTAGGTAACAAATTCCCTTTACTGATGGAAAAGGCTAAGAGTAAATAGTTTGTCAGCGTTTCTATGTTTCCCATAGAAAGTTCCCAATGGCAAGCTCGCGCATATCAACGAGTGTGGAAGGGATAGGCAGACCATACTCTTCCAGCAAACGAGCGAGCCTCCACTCCTCCATGGCCTCATAGTCCGCACGTGAGAATAGAGGATAGTGCAGGGGCATCTGGAAAACGGAAGGCACGGAAGCGCTGGTCACTCCAAATGTGGAAGGGTAAGGCACTCGCAACCTAGGAGATGAGCAAGTCTCGTGTTGCTGCTCCAAATGAAACAGATGCTGCTCAGAATTTGAGCGTTTCTTTTCTGAAATAAGCTTCTGGACAGACTGCTCCAGGAGCTCACCATAGCTAGAACTTGGGGGAGGGTTGCAGATGATGATGGCCTGAAGTCGTCTTGTGTGTGTGTCTATGTGTGGGAGCGGTTTTTGAGATTCAAGAGAGAAACACGTAGCTAATGTTAGCATGCACAGAGAAAGATGGAGAAAGAGTTCATGGAGGGCTGCGTCAGGCATGCATATTGTTGGTTGGTTGGGTGCATCACAACGCGAGAGAGAGAGCTGATGGGCTGCTGCAACTTACGAGCTGGAGAGAGAGAGAGAGAGAGAGTTCAACAGCATTTGTGTGGTGTGTGTGGGTATGTGCATGGTGGTCGAGAAGCTACCAGTGTATGCAAGGTGCGGTGCTGCAGTGTTGGTGAAGTTGCTAGGCATGCCAACTCTGCATGGAGAGTGTCGTGTTGATAGGGGTAGTTGTATAGAAAAAGAAAAAGAAACAGAACCGTAGGGTGGCCAATCATTGAACGACACTGATGGGTTGTTGGCCCGCCAGGTGCGAGCTGCATGGCGCTGGTAACTGTCACTCGAAGGGGTTGAACATGCAGAGCCGTCTGTAAGCAAACTAGGAAGACAGAGAGTATAAGATAGAGAGAACAAGTAGTTTCTGTGTGTGCGGATGTTAGTAGTCCAGAGTGAGAGATCAAAGAGGTGCGAATTGCATGCAAGGGGCTGCTATGGTTGGTGACAGGGAGTTCAATGAGAGCCGTGTGTGGTGCCGCCAGCTGGATATCTTGTGTTTGAGCCGCAGAGTAAGGTTGGTGGAGACAGATAGCGGTGTAGTTGACGCATTGCAAGACGTCACCCTATATTGACTTTGCATGGCAGACTGGAGTCAGGGGAAAAAAAAACAGAGGGTTGGTTGCATGCGACTCACAGAAAAAGCCTAGGTGTACACAGTTGCATGCCCACTGCAGATTTACTACCATACATAAGTGATGAGGGCTTTTGGTGAGCAACGGCCGCTCGTAAGAGATGAGATTTACTGCTACACGTAAGAGAGAGATTTATTCCTTCATGTAAGTGGAGAGAGGGAGAGAGATTTAATGCTGCCGTTCACAAAGAAGGAATCACTTGCATGCGCTCAAGTGATGAAACTTGGCCTCCATGCTGGCGCAATCCCGTAGAGTCCATCCAAAATTGATTTCATAATGGTCGCACTTCAATCCTCTCCCCTACCAAGTGGTGGTTCCCGCCAATTCTTTGCAACGCCTTCTTCTTCTCCTAATTGACAATTGCTCAATTCCCTTTTCTTTGCTTCCTTAATATTCAGCAGCCACATGCAAGGAGTCTTTCACGTGTCTCCTTGAGTACTTTTAAGATTTCCCTTACAATGTCAAGGGTTCTCCTCTTCTATCTCGTCTTATCAAATCTCTAGTTGATCTTATACATCTATCACCATTGCATACCAAACTTTTCATGTGCTAATGACTAGCGTGGTGATTCATGCTAATGATATTGGGAATGAAATCTAGTGCTAATTAATGCATTAATTTTAACATAACTAGTCTTTGCATTAATACTATGTTAACTTGCTCATAGTATAAAATTGTCGTTTCTACTATCTTATTCAGATATCTTTCACTAATTACAAATTAATGAAGGATTAACGCCAAAATTGCCTGAAAAAGATAGTATAAAACAAGGACATAGAATTATAAATTTTAAAAACCAAAAGAAAACAGGAGCACTTAGCTTTTGGTTATCCAAATCTGCCAACCACTGGAGCGTAGCCTCAGCTTTGATACCACTGCTACAAACGGGAGCGCGGAGAGCCCTGCAAAATACCGAAAAACAATATACTACAAGCCGTAAAACGGACAAATCTAACAAAGAGAGACAGAGAGGGAGATAGAGAGAGAGAGAGAGAGCACGTGCAGGCGCACCTCCTAGAGCGGAGTGCTACGCCGGCACGACGAGAAGGAAAAGAGGAGAGAAAGAAGAGAAACGCAGACACTGGGTGTAATCCCCCCCCGTGCAAGAGTGACCATTTCCCTCTTGCACGTATTTAATTTATAGGTTCTTGAATGGTCAAAGTGAGTACAAACTGGCCGGCCGGTCATAAATGGCCAAAGCTCATAAAGAGCACTTGAATAATAAAATGTACAATATATATTTTCATTCTCATAGGCCTAGCTCGGTCTAGTCTTTTCCACCTGTTAACTGCAATAAATCATAAAATATCATTGTTATAACATATTCATCTACAGCGAAGATCTTCCCATGTACCTTGAGTAGCAGGGGACTTTTTTATCTTCCCTCTATCACCTCAAAAGGTGCTTTTCCCATGGAAGTATGTACAGCGTTATTGTAATCATACTCCACTAAGGGCAAGTACTTCTCCCATTGGGACCTTTGATCTACTTCTGTGACATAAGCTTTTTGTAGATCAAGAATTGTTAGGTTAGCTAATTCACTTTGGCCATCCGTTTGGGGATGATAGGCCGAGAGAAGTTTAGCCTTGTACCTTATTTCTCAAAGAAATCCTTGCCAAAATTACTGGTCATTCTAGGATCTCTATCCACCACATAGACATTGGCAAGCATGGTATTTGAAGATTTGTGATATAAAGAGGGTTGCCATTTGATGGGTTTTAATGTCCCAAGACCTCACACACCTTCAAAAATGGTGAGAGCTAGCAAGGAATGAGTATAGATTGAGAGGAAGAAGAAGTATCGAAATAATTATTCTCCTCACATAATCACTTTAATAGCATAGCTTAGTTTAGTTATTAGCATGGTAGAGGAGATGAGCATGCCATTGAAGCTTGGCTCTTGGTTGGATTTGCATTCCATAGCCAAGAGTTGTTGGTGTAAGCCTCTACTTCTCAATGCTTGGAGAAGGAGATGGATTTCCTCTTGCTCACATGAGTTGTGTGTGTGTGTAGCAATGAGTTAGAGTAAAATGGAGCCTTCTCTCTCATCTTGGCCAACCCCTCTTGCTATTTGCTCATGTTGGCATCCTATTGGCCCCTGTAAAGCTTAGCCAATCACAAATTAAAAGCATAATTGCTAGCCTTGTGTCATGTGTCTCCCTTTCCCCTTTTGTGAGACCTTTAGGTAATTAAATAATTCAATTTAACCCTATTGGACCTCTTAGTCTTCTAGCCAATAGGAATCAGGCAAGCCACTGGGCTGTTGAATGCTCATCGGACCCCTTGGTAGACTGTCCAATAGTCTTCTAGGGAGCTTAATTTCTATTGGTTCTTTTATCAAGCATTTTTAAATTGATTAGAATAAATTTACTCTAGCCTAATTCTCATTGGTCTATGGCCATCCAATAGGATTTGAGAGAAGCTTGGGAACAACTGGCCTAGGAGCTTAACATGTGTCCAATATACCCTTTGTGTAAAGAGGAGCTTGGAAGTGTGTATGTGTGTGTTTCTCTCTCATCCCCTACTCTCATGGCTCACCCCCTCCTTCATAGGGATGTGGGAATCCTTTTTAGTCTTCCCATGACCATCCAATTTTCCCTTACATTGGCCTTTGGACAATTGAAAAAAAATAGGAACCTCAGCCTATGGAAGTCTTAATGGAGGTGAACCTTAGGTCTTTTAAGCCCCATTGAAGCACATTGCTCTTTTGCAGACTGTCCCCCTTTGGATCCCTATTTTCCCTCCTTTGGATCCCTGCAAAGACTGTTCTTGCAGCCTTACCAATATTCTAGCTTTTACTCCTGTCATAAAATCTAATATCTAATATCTAACCAACCCAAATGATTCTCTCATATTAAATTGATCACTTAATGTGGGAGAATAAATGGGAACAAGGGTTAAGATATAGACACGTGCTTATAGATCTATCTAAACACGGGGCCAATGGTAAAGGGACCCAAATGAGAGATGGTCTATCAAAGAGCAAGGCTAACCAATGGAGTATAAGACCTTAGGGTTAGCTTCATTGAAGACCTCCAACAATGTGTGTAAAAGTCCTTTCACCTTAGGTAAGCTAGGGCTGACCTTGAGGCACGGGAACCCGACCCAACTCGAGGTGCTAGAGATGCTTGAGGTGCTTAATGACTTGAGGTGCTTGACATGCTTGAGATGCTAGGGTTGCACTTGAGGTGAGAACCTAGCCCAAGCTTAAAGTGCTTAAGGGCCAAGCTTGTGGTGGGAACTGGGCCTATGCATGAGGGGCTTGAGGTGTCAAAAAGTCAATTATTCAATCCCTACAAAGAGGGGGAGAGCCCTACATGAGGGGGGATGAGAGAGAGCACCCACACACTCACACAAGGCATGCATGGTACAAAGAAAGCAAAAGGGACACTTGTCAAGTTCCTCCTCATGTTGCCCTCATGGTGTGCCTGAAGCCTATTGGTTAGCCACCCAAGGGTTCCAATGATAATTTAGGATATTTAATTAATTTATTTTGCATTTATCTAGCCCTCTCTCTCAAAGGAGAAAGGGGGACACTTGTCTCAAGGCTACCCTTGCTGTTTGTAATGTCTCCTGCTTATGATTGGCTAGGCCTGGAGGGGTCCAATGAGCTTCAAGCATGAGCTACAAGGGGGGGTCAACCCAAGTGTTGAAAGGACGCCCTTTCAACAACGTTTCCATAAAGATTCCATTAAGATTCCTCAAAGATTCTATAAAGATTCCACATGAAGATGGTGATGAAGTAATGAAGATGAAGATGGATGCTGCAACATGAAGATACGAGTTCATGGACGTCATCGAATATCCCGTTATTAATATTTTGAACCATTACGGCCACTTTTGTAATGTTTACGGGAAACTCATATTTCAAATCGGCACTTGTATTTTGGCCACAGATGCTTGTATAATGAGTAAAGCCAACTCAGTTTCTTGTAATTAAGCTTTGTAGAAGCCTAGGGACAATTCAGGTCATTTGGTCGAACATTAGGTTTGAAGGCTTTGTATATAAGCTAAAACCTAAGGCTTTGCAAAAAACATATTACGTTATCTCAAATAATATACAGTCGTGGGTTCTGCAGCACACAGTAGTGAGCTTCACGCACACACGCCGTCGCGCACACTAATCACATTGTAGATATGAGAGAAGGAGCGTGTTAGCATCGAGAAGCTCTCCGCGTCGATGCAAGCAATGCAAGCCGAGGACCACATCGCGAGCCCGCCTGCTACGAGCTATATTTGGTCGTAAGTACCTCAAACGACATCCGTTCTGAATGATTGAGTAGTCGTTAGAATCAGGGCGAGAAGCTCTTCGTGTTGATGTCTTTGTAGATTAGTTCCGGACACTTTGGAAATTGTTGTTTTGAGTCTATCGCGACAGCGATTAGAAGTCTTACAGTTATGGTTTTTAGGGTTTAGGTGTTTGGCCACATAGGATATGTCCTTGTAAGTCTTACCCTCTGATTTCGAGTCATTCCGATATGATTTGAGACTGTTTCGAGCTTGTAGTGTTTCGTAGGATGCGTTGTCTGTTTCTTTGCTTTATGGTAGTGTTGTGGTAGGATTAGTGACTGTAGAGTGTTGGGTTGACAACCCAGAGATTGCCTCCATGCCCTAGTCGGGTCAGCTACGTCCTCGGATTGACAGTTTGTTGGTCTGTGTTCTCGATGTGCTCCATCGTCCGTCGCGGCGTACCGACTAACATTGGCGCCGTTGCCGGGGACGAAGCGCCTAAACTAGCGTAGACCACATCACTCGTGTTTGACAGTATAGCGTTTCTCTAGAGTTTTCTAGAGTGTTGTCACCATTTGCCTTCTTAGTAGGAAGTCAGAGAGCGGATCTCTTGACTGAGGGATAGCCAGGGAGCCTGCGTCTCACCGAGGTGGTCCACCATGAGGTTGAGGTATGGTTATATTATTTTGTTGTGTGTTTAGATTAGGTTTTATGGTTTGTGTGTTTGGTTGTGACTTATGGTTGTGAAGAACTCGAAAGAAAAAAAAACGCAAAAGGTAAGCAGGAGGCTGTTTGCTTGCCAGAAAGCAAAAACAACCATTCAACCATCCAAAGTAGGACTTTAGGTAGTGTAAGACATCTGATGTTGATCTAGAGTAATTTTGAGGCGGAATTGTGATGATTATGGTAAAAGTGCTCTAAAATGGTCGTTTGAAAGCCGATTTGAGTGCTTGTTTTTGCATTGGAGACCTTAAGGTAGGGGGGAAAACACAGATTTGGTCCAATCCCAACAAAAAAAAAAAAAAACTCTAAAAACCCAAAAAACAAAAATCTGAAACCAAATCTGCAATTTTCAACAAAAAAAAAAAAAGTTTGACCTCAAGACCTTGTTTTGCATATGCTCTAGAGCTTGTATGTGAAATTTCAAAGCATTTGCATCAGTGCTTGTGTATCTAAGTGGGAATTTGCTTTTTCCGAGTGTAAGGAAGTGAATTGTGAAATACTTGAATCCAAAGGAAAAGAAGTCCAAATTGAATGGAACTTTGGGGACAGGCTTCTAAGGGCATTGGGAACCAAACTATCCAAAAACAGAAGAAAAAATCACTTCCCAATGGCTCTCTGCCTAGTCTATCACGATAGACTGATGAATTGGAGATAGACTCACAATCAGGCAAAACCCCTCATACCACAGGTAAAACACATCAATACAAGGCTGCTCCCAAAAATTGAGTGTACTTGGACACCTGCTTGACCACCAAACCTCAAGTCCGATGTCCAGAGTCATACTTCAGAGACAAATTGGGTAAAGGGACTTGACCAAATTTCCAAACCTTGTGAAACTTGGTATACATGATCTACAGAGGATAGGGAACACATCTGTGAAGAGAAAATTTGAAAAAAGTGTCATGTTAGCCTACTTGGTGAGTCTATCGCGATAGACTAAGAACCCAATGATAGAAACTGAATTTTTCAAAAACCTCTGTGGCATAGCTTGGAAAGGTGCTATCAAGGACACATAAAAATTTTGAAGTCATTTGGACATCAGAAAGTGGGTCTAAGACCATTTGAGAGGATTCAACTTGTAGAAAAAACTAGATCTGCTCTAACTGACAAAGTAAAAGTCCAAACCACTTGAAAATTGGTAGGAGGACTAAGGAGAGGTGTTGGAACACAGTGGTATAGTCAAAGTTTAAGTTTGACCTATAAAAGGGGTACTTGCTGAGTCTATCGTGATAGACTCAAAGCAGGGCCAAAGAAATTGAAATTTTCAAAACCCTCTGGAGCATAGCTTGTGTAGCCTCTCAGGAGGTTACACACAAAATTTGGTGGATTTTGGACATTGGGAAGTCATCCTAAGTCTATTTTCTAGTGATCAGATAGACTCAGAATTCTAGAGTTGGAGTTGGAGACCTAAGAAAAAGTCCAAAACAAGTGGAAATTGGTGAGCAAGGTGTACAAAGCATAGGGAATACAATGGTAAAGAGAAATCTGGAAAATTTTCAAAACTGAAGAACTTGGTGAGTCTATCGTGATAGACTAGGGTTTTTTCACAAAAATTGAAATTTTTGAAAACTGACCTTAGAGCCTTGTTCTACATGTTGTTGTGAGCCTATGGTTAAATTTTGAGTAAATTTGGAGTATTGTAAGTGCATCTAAGTGGATTACTTCATAAGATCAGAAAAGAGACTGTTGTTTGATGCAATTTACAAAGGGAAAGTATTCCAAATTGGTTGAAACTTGATGAGTAGTATCTCAAGAGAAGGGGGAACTCAAATCTGTGAAAACAGTTGAAAAACTGTATCCCAGTAACACTCTGGTGAGTCTATCGCGATAGACTCAGGAATTCACTGTAGAAAAATCAAAATTCAAATCTGACTTCATATTTGGGTTCAGAAGGCCCATTATACCATGTACACAAAGTTTGAGTGCATTTGGACATCTGCAAGGGGTACCTGGTGAGTCTATCGCGATAGACAACTGAGGAAAAAATTTTGAGAAATTTTTTGAAACCAAGTATACCACTGGGTTTATCATTGCCTAAGGAGTGCACACACCAATTTTGGGCTCAAACTGACCACTTGCAAAAACATCAGATAGAGCAACTTTCCAAATTACATCTCACTGTTTTGGTCATAACTTTCACATACGGTCTCCGATTCCAAAACTTTTTTTATCAAAACGTAGCTTGAGAGCATCACTACAGATCTTAGAGTAAATTGACCAAAATGGTTGCCAACGGCATAATTTTGGTCATTTATAAAAAAAAACGTTGTTTAAGGCCTCAAAATGCATCCGGAAGTCAGGGGTGTCTAAAACCGACAATTTGAGAGAATTGTGAGAAAACGCTCACGGTTTTGGACATAGTTTTGGATTTTCCCTGACCAAAACACTTGAACACATTGAGAGAGGTATTACTACAGCAAGCTAAAGCTATTAAGCCTAGAAGTCATGTCTACATCAGACCCAGACTCAGCTTATACAAGCACATGGATTGCAGGGATAGATGAGCACCCGCCCAGAATAGATCTTCCAAACCTACAATACATAAAGACCAATTTTGTGGAGAGATTTTGGACGTATAACCATGAAAGTGAAGGACTATATAGATATATTAATGGAAATCAATTCAACCTTTACAGTTGCTTAGAGCCTTACCCAGATGAGCTGATAGAGTACAAGCTCTTATATGTCTATACATACGAGGTCGACCAACAATGGACATCTTTATTTGTTGACAAGTATGGACGAGAATATAGAGCTGTAGAAAGCACAAATCCGCGAACCAAATTAGAGATGAGTGGATATTTGGTCAATGAAGGACCTCAGATACATCCACAAAACACACGAACTTCTAAGAGAATTCCAAAGACGGGACCACCACCTGGATTTCCTCCTAGAGCGATAACGAGAGATGAAAAGATACCAGAGAGGAGTATGGTTCCATACTTTGCACCCCAAAGTATAAGACCATCTCAGCTAAGAAAATGGGTAAATAGAAAGTACAATGGCATAGGAGACCCATACGCCCATGTCTCGGCTTTCAAGCAGGTCCTACAAGCAGAATGAGTAGAGGACTTCCACATGCAGTATGAGGGTTTTGGACTTACATTGGAGGACAATGCACAAGCATGGTTTGAACTATTGAACCGGAGAGAGTTCACAACCATTGAGAAAATGTTGGATGAATTTGTTCAAGAATTCACCAAGAGGGGCATAAAACATAACACCCTTCCTAAGATTCAGGAATTTAAACAAGGCGAAACAGAAACATTGCGACATGCAATATTGTGTTTCAAGCAATATGTTGCTAGATGTCCTACCCAAGAGTTACCCACGCCAGAACGTCAGATCCTATGCTTCATCAAAGGACTTAGGAATGAGAATCTCCAAAAGGACCTATACATGAAAAGATACCAAACCTTGGAAGAGGTGACCAAAGCAGCAGTTGACCTAGTTGACAATTGCAAATTCTATGAAGATGGTCAGAAGAAGATGAATGATGCGAGTGAGAAAAAGAAAACCGCTGATCTTGAGGATAAAAGAGGGAATCTAGGACAAAACCAAGTAACTGTTGAGGAGCAAATCATAGATAATGTGATGCAATGCATCAACCACTCTGACAGAGTACCAGCCTATAGAGTTCCTCAACGACGCAGGTGCATGACATGTGGAGGGGACCATCCGACGCAACATTGTCCTGACTATAGACCTAAGACTCCACCAGGGTTTGAGCATGTTATGTCTCAACCGCCTAGATATCATCCTGTAGCGGAACAAGTGTTCTTAAGTGAAAGACCCATAGCTGCTAGAAATGCATATGTGAGTCATGAGCTTCAAATAGAAAGAAATGTGGTAGATCAGAGGCCACTTCAAGGTCAATATCAAGTATTGCCACAACAACCAATATGTCCATGTGACAGATGTGGTAGTAGTGATCACTTGATTAAGGATTATCCACACCATGATATCATGATAAATGTATATTGTAATGAGTGTGCAATCACACATATGATTTTGGATTGTCCTAAGAATCCAAGAAAGAAAGTTAAAATGCAACCACATGTTACCTTTCCTTCTACCATCAAATCAGAGAAAGAACGAGCCGCAACAAAAGGAGAGACGACAACAACAACAGAGCAAGAAAAAATTGCAAAAGAACAGGTGCTTAAACAACAAGAAGATGAAAGTAAGCAAGTTGCTCCAATAAACGTTGTCACAAGAGCACAAGCAAAAGTGCAAGAGTAGAAGCCTACAAATGGAGAGACTAGTAAGAGTTCCAAAAGCCGTAGAAACTCTAGATGAGCAAGAAGGACTAGAAGGAAAGCGATACTAGAAAGGGAGAAAGGAGAAGAAATGGATGTTACAGCTGAGTTGGAAACAACTCAAGAGCAACAGACACAGCAAAGGGAATTTGAAACCCTTAAACCAGCTGAATCACCCAAGAGTGCTAGTTCAGGAGAATCTGTCCTAGTGGACAAAGTGAATGAGCCTTTAGACGCGATTTTACAGGCTTATGAGGCTAGATTGGCAAATAGACAGACCTTAGAACAAAGATGGATGACCCATCCTTATCCTGAACTAGAGAAGCAGAGGATAGAAATGTGTAAGCAGCTCATTAAAACTGCTCAAGCATTGCTAGAACCACCTCCACCAGAAGTGAAGGATAGGATAGTCACCCCAGTGCACAAAGACGAGAGCATTAAAGTAGACGAATTGCCTAGAGAAGAAGTGGATCATAGGGAAGAACCACTGCCAAGGTCGCAAGACTCGAGGGTAGTCCAAAATACAACAGATGAATCAATGAGGGATTTCCCACCCTATGTTCCTATAGTTGAGGAGCAGTGGCCAAAGGCGTTATGGAAGGTTGTCCGAGATACCCAAAAAAGAGAAGAGGATGCTGAACGAGCACCATTTCCTGAAATCACATTAGATAGACCACAAATGAGTGTTGATGTGAGGTCATATCATGGTGACGTAGGATCGATAGCCTCTAAAGACAGTAGACCTGCATCGTTAAGAACTTTGCCACAGTACATGGGAGATTTTGAGGCAAAGTCTGAGATTGTCAGAGTTCCATCACAGAGGCTAGGAGGGACAAAAGAATTGGACACAAAAATTTTGACTAACTTGCTATCCACGCCAGTGAAGTGCACAATTCCGTTGGCAGAACTTTTGAAAATCAGGCCAAGTATGTGGACAGATATAGGAAAATGCTTGGAAAAAAATGGGATCAAAATCCCGTTAAGGTTCCTGGAAAAAGAGCTAGATGAAATCGAGAAGCCTATATCAAATGTAAGACCAGTACCTCTGAACAAAGTAGGACAGTACTGTGAAGGAGAAGATGGTAATGCCACTTTGCATGTCGAGTATAATGGGATTGAAACGAAAGCTATACTTGACAGCGGAGCAGGAATTGCCATAGCAACAAAACGAATATGGGAGAAATGGGGTAGGCCCACCTTTAGAACAACCAGAATAAAATTAAAGTTAGCGGATGGGCATGTGGAACGACCCATGGGATTGCTAGAAGCTATAGTGGTGTCTTCTTGTGGTATAGAGTATCCGCATACTTTTGCCATAGTTGACTTTGGCAAGAAAAATAACTATGAAATCATCCTTGGAATACCATTCATGAGACAACTCAAGATGGTACAAGATTGGGGTTATGATTATCTATACTTGAGACATGATGAAACCACAACACGTGTAAATATGAGAAATCATAGTTACCAAGATGTAACTAGAACGCCCGTGGAAGATTTTGATTCTGCAACACAAAGTGGATCAACAGACCATCCGTGGATGGGCAAAAAGAAAGAAATCTGGATGTGCCGAGCATCGGAGTGTAGTGACTTTGGGAGAAATGAGAATTCCTTAGAGAGGGTCTTAGAAGATGATGCTTACATAAGAGAACCTTTTCCGGAAGAGGCATTAGAACCGCTAGAGTGGACTCAGATATTGGCTACTTTGGATGTCTGTGTTAATGAGACCACACAAACAAAATTTTGCGATGAGAATGGGTATGACATAGTCCCCTACTACATGCTAAGGGTTATGGGTGAGACAGATGACAAATCTGAGTATGAGTTCGAAACAGGGTTATCAGCTATGGGGATAACACAAAACCAGATACCTAGCCCGAATATTGGTCATATAGAAATAGGTGCTCTTTGCGATCAATGTGCGATAACACACTTGATTACAAACTGTCCAACTCAAATGCATAGTACAAAGGAGGAGCCGCAAGTCAACAAAGAAAAGTTGCAGGAAGAAGGGCTAAGATCCAAAGAAGGTGCTTCAAGTCCAGCGCCTACAAACGAGCAATATGAAGACTTGGAATCAATCAAAGAAGAGGTGCAGCAAGTGACAGGAAGTTCAGACACTATTGGTGACATTTCAACAGCTGAAGTCGAGGAAGAAGAGCCTATGACTCTACAGGAACCAAATGTTGATTTTGTCTCTCCAAAAGACATATCAGAGGAAATGGTGGTCAAGCAGGAGGTAGAACACACAGATGAACTCACAAGTGTGAACAATGAAGAAGAAGACGACAAGGAGTCCAGGCCAAAGATTGCTCAAGTCACTCGAGAGAACACAGGCAATCTAGTACCAAAGAAGATCAACTTTTTGCTAAGTGCACAAGACGGAGTCAAGATGAATTTTATGGCAAAAATTGATACAAATTCCACGACTAATGTCATGTCATATGGCATGTGGTTACTTCTAGGTAAGCCAAAGCTTTATGATATTCATATAAAGGTAAATCTCTCACCTGAAGTAGATGTTATAAGTATGGGGATTGCAGAAGCTACTCTCCAACTACACTCACAGAATGTCAAAGAAAAATTCTTGGTGGTAGATTCTCGACAAATGGGAACACACTTGATTTTGTCCAAGCCATGGGCACAAGTCTTTGAAAACGAGCCTGAATCTTCAACAATGGTCATCACGACAAGCTCAACAGAGGTCAAGCCTACAACAGTTCAAAGATTCTTGGCTATTGAAAAAGGCAAAGCTAAAGTAAGCCCACGGTCTCTAGCCCAGCCAATGCAAGTGCAAGACAAAGCCTCTACATCAAAAGCCAAACCATCAACAAAACAATGGAAACCCAAGCAAAAAGTCTATCAACCGAAGTTTCCATCGCCCGAAAGTCTCCAAAGGAAGTCAAAACAGGTCAACCAAGTCCTAGTATCCAAGGCACATATTAAAGTTAATGATCCAATTTGGATACAATCACAGGAACAACCTCAACAAGCAAAGGTAACAAGATAGATCACATCAAGCAAGTCAATTATTGCACAAGGCTACAAGAAAGGAAATTCAGATGTTTGGGTCAACAAGCCCAAGATAACAGCCTGGCAATATTCTTCCCATGACAACCACTCAGTCAGGAATCAACAAAGCCGTCAACGTCAATCACATAACTCAACCAAGAGAAAGGACAAGTGCAAAAAGCAAAAGAGAAGGTCTTCCACTGGACAAACCATACGACAAGTCTGGGTAATGAAATCAGAATTCTACCAGACTACCCAACAAAGTCAAGTGAAGATCACCTCCAAGCAAGTCCAAATATTCATTCCAGTCGAGTTACTCGAAGCACAAGGATTCTATGAGGGTAACTTTCAAATCTGGTTACCTAAGGTAGTAGCTTATCAAGGAATCACCAAGGAAAAGCAAGAAACATCAAGAAATGAAGAGCAGCCACCCGCTACACCCAAGAGTACTACAACCTATAGATGGATCCCTCGTCAATTACTACAAGAGCAAGGCTTTTACAAAAGTAACAACCATATTTGGAAGTTAAAGACAAGGTACCATCAAGTCAAAGAAGAAACAAGGCAAGTGGCAAAGGAGATCACACCAGGCCCAAGAACAATGAGGGTTCCAAAATCCGCGATTGAGGCTCAACAACAAGAAAGATACACAACTCCTTTACAGCCTCTTAACAACAAAAAGAAAGCAACGGTAAATGCGGAGGTCACAGTTTTGAAGAACACTATCTGGAAGAAGAAGACTTCATCAACCATTGCTTCAACATCAATAACTTTCTCATCAAGCGACCACAATTTGCTACCAAGGAATGAAGAGCAGATATATGCCAATGTATTGGACAACATGGCATCTCAAACAGAAACTGACGAGAAAGGCCTAAACATCAAAAGCATATGGAATTGGATTTCAAGTCGTGATCAGGTAAGTCCAAGTCACCATTAAACTTACATGGCATAAGAGTCTAGAGTCGGGCAGCTAAGCCACTAAATGAGCGAAGTGTCAGACCAAGCTTCAAGTTAATATTTTTCTGTGGTCTATGAGTCTAGCTAACAGGTATAAGCTCAAGCTGGAGAGTTGAGCATACATAAAGTCATGTCGCTCATGCTGGAAGAGGTGAGCATAAGAGTCAAAGTCCATATAATATATAAGGTGGAGAAGGCGGAGTAGTCCGAAACAAAAACACTCACGCACTTGACATAGTGAGGACGAGTGGAGAAACCTCGATAGCAAAAACCCTTCTTGTGAGTAGTGAAAGCTTTTGAAGCACTCATGCTATATTTTTTGCTTACTACACTACCTCCATGAAGAACCCATCAATACTCTTCTCTCGCACCGCATCTTTTTTAACATGCATAACTCTTTGCAAGCATATAGATGTCCCATCATTGGACATATGCATTAGGCACTCTTTTTTATTCCACCCATGCACTTACACAAACAAATGACGATGACCAAGCGAAAACAGGTTTTATAATCCTTTGCTCAACAACAATGACTCTGACTTCAAGCTACTAACACTTATCCATGTATATCAAGTCCATACTAGTAGCCATATGGCCATATGTACTTTAACTCAGCATAACTATATAACATCAGAACCGAAGTACGTATAGCCTCGCATTTAATTATGATTAAAGACATTTTTTCCCACTGGGTTTTTCCCTTTAATCTTATCCAGGTATCCAAGACCTTCATTTTGTATATACGCTACATTTTACTTTTACTCTTTTATTTTTTATAACAACAAAAACAAGAAGAACCACGATATCCCCACACTATTAATTGCAAATCTACTGACAAGTCAAAAGGGAGAGGCCAAAAAAAAGCTTGACAAAGCTTCAAGTCAACTTACAGGTACAACTGCGAGATAACAACCACACGAAAAGTAAATACTAGAGCTACAATGACAACGACCTGCTGCACCAACAAGTCGATACAACCTCATGCAATTCAAGATACAACAACCAATCGGAGGGGGAGAGTTCCAGGCTGCAGATACACTACAAGTACAACTTCAAGGCAGCTTTAACATCATGCAAAGCAACCAACTACAGAAGAGGCTGTCACAACAACATCAATCAACACCAAGACATCAAGAACTCGTCAAGGCCAGCACAGACATAGGGTCTTGTCGGGGACGACAAGAATTCGGAGGGGGAGAGTGTTGAAAGGACGCCCTTTCAACAAAGTTTCCATAAAGATTCCATTAAGATTTTGTAAAGATTCCACATGAAGATGGTGATGAAGTAATGAAGATGAAGATGGATGCTGCAACATGAAGATACGAGTTCATGGACGTCATCGAATATCCCGTTATTAATATTTTGAGCCATTACGGCACTTTTGTAATGTTTACGGGAACCTCATATTTTAAATCGACACTTGTATTTTGGCCGCAGATGCTTGTATAATGAGTAAAGCCAACTCAGTTTCTTGTAATTAAGCTCTCTAGAAGCCTAGGGAAAATTCAGGTCATTTGGCTGAACATTAGGTTTGAAGGCTTTGTATATAAGCTAAAACCTAAGGCTTTGTAAAAAAACACATTACGTTATCTCAAATAATATACAGTCGTGGGTTCTGCAGCACACAGTAGTGAGCTTCACGCACACACACCGTCGTGCACACTAATCACATTGCAGATATGAGAGAAGGAGCGTGTTAGCATCGAGGAGCTCTCCGCGTTGACGCAAGCAATGCAAGCCGAGGACCACATTGCGAGCCCGCCTGCTACGAGCTATATTTGGTCGTAAGTACCTCAAACGACATGCGTTCTGATGATTGAGTAGTCGTTAGAATCAAGGCGAGAAGCTCTTCGTGTTGATGTCTTTTGTAGATCAGTTCCGGACACTTTGGAAATTGCTGTTTTGAGTCTATCGCGACAGCGATTAGAAGTCTTACAGTTATGGTTTTCAGGGTTTAGGTGTTTGGCCACATAGGATATGTCCTTGTGAGTCTTACCCTCCGATTTCGAGTCATTCCGATATGATTTGAGACTGTTTCGAGCTTGTAGTGTTTCGTAGGTGCTTAGACCTACAGCTTGGCTTAAGGCCACGTTACAAAGCACACGACCACGAATGTGTGTCGCAAATGCAGCACTGGCCAGAGATTTATTTACAAGATATATAACTTGGGAGGCTTGAGATATGGTTGACAGGCATAGGATGCGGCTCATTGCTTTCATCATTGACACCCAAAATTGACCACAAGGAGTGTACTCCTTGTGGATTATCGCAAAACCGTCCTGGGGGAGCTTGTCAAGGTAACTCGCAAGAGACGACTGCCATCCAAAAGCTTGGCGCCTACCATCTCCTCCCCGCATGCACATCCAGCTCCACAACATTCTACAAAGAAATCAATAGGTAAATAAGATTTCAGAATGCAACAATGAAAATTAACGTAATCACAAAACAAAAATCAATTAATACCTCTTGTTTTTCGTCGTCTTCATCGTTTATTTCTTTGCTGTCAAGAGAAATAGATGAATTGGGAGCCATAGCGACACTCTCAAGTTCATCTATATGAACAGGCATAGGAGTGCGTTGGGCTTCAAGCAATGTGCGTGTAGCTACAAACTCATCCTCCGACATAGATGAGTGCGGTGCATCTGTCACCGCCACCATTGCCAACTCCACTATATCTACCACACTCTCTCCAAGGGGAAGGAGGCTTCGATCCAAAGGATCGGAAGAGGGGTCAATGGCAGAGGACTCTACAGTGGCACAGAGGATGGACAGACACTCATCCATGCGGATGTCAAAAGTTTTCAAGATCATGTAAAAACAAATAATTCCTCCCCATCTATCACAATTGAGGAGAGGTGTTCAAAAAAACCTCCGGAGTTAATGTCTCCTCCGGTGCATCTGCAGCGGGCTTAAAGGATGCTTCTGCACCCTCCTCACCCATGGATTTGGCGGCATCCATGACACCTCCTGGGTAGGTTAGGGCAAGAATATTGCCCTCTTTGCTTGCATCCCAAGGCGCGATAATGGGCTCCTTTGTGTCCTTGACGACACCCCCAAGGCGCAAATGAGGCAAATTCACCTCAGATCTTTCAGGCTCCTCCGCAAGAAGAAACACAAAAGTCGCCAAGCGACTTAGAAACTGGGTGCCGACCTTCTTCTTTTTCAAACGTGAATCTTCAATGTACTGACCTGTCTCACCCACAATTACACAAAATCGTTGAAGTCGTTGGGTGAAAGGCCGATCGCCTTTGTGTATGTAGCGAAGCAAATCGCATGGAATCCACAATTGCCCTTGTCCGACAATTGGTACAGCATACTTGTCGATGTAAAATTCTAAGATAGGCTGAAAAGATTGGTTGTTTAGGTGAATAGTTGCATTCACATCAGGGAATTGGGTGAAGAAATTGTGAAGATCATCACGATCTTGCCACTCGGTTGTTTGTAAAAACTCTTGGAAGCGTTGTAACGTCGTGGCTTCGGGAGGGGTGGAGGAGGATGCCATAATGCTAGCTCTTAAAGTAGGAATGCAAAGAGTGTTGGAGCTCAAATGAGAGTGTGAACAGGCAAAGAGTGTGAAAATGGTAGGGTTTAGGAGGCTTTATATAGCACGCCCCCCCCCCCCCCAAAAAAAAAACAATAATTAAAATATAAAACAATTTTCATAAAGTAACAAATAACAAGAAGTTATAAAAAACTTACAAACTAAATTACAATCATTTAACTCAAAAAACACATCACTACAACTTTAAGATAATGTGCATTGCCAAAATTTGATACAACCATCTGCTTGAACTTACAATTGTGATTTTATAAAAAATTTAAGTACAAAACATAACTACTCTAATGATAAAATCAAATTCTCTTCCGTTGTCCACGCCTTTTCAATTTGAATCGTACTCTCCATGCGGCTACCAATCTAGCAAAAAAAAAAAAAAAAAAAGAGCATACCCAACTTAGAGCAGGGAATAATCAAAAGAACATAAATATAACATAATTAAGAGAGAAAAATCATTCACCTTATGTCGTCCGATGCAAAATTTTGTATCTTCTCCATGCTCTAAACCCATTATCATTAAGTGCTCCCGCACATTGGCCAATGTCCAATGCTTGTTCACTTGGACGGTTTCAAAGGCACCACTCGACAATTTGATTGCAATATCAAATACCTCAATTGTAGCATCCGTGGATTGCAATGGAATCCATTCACCAAGCTTGCACATCCACCTTTCATAGAAGTACCGCACGTAACGAGTGGAGCGCACCTTGATGAAACGGATAGCAATGCCGAAACTTCCAACCTGACACCGAAAGCAATCTCCGTTGTGAAGTCCCTCAAGATACCCCCACTTCTCTCCAAGGATGGCTTCCAATGTATCGTATTGTAGATCTTTGCAAACATACATAGTATTTGTATGATGGAAAGGCAAAGATCCAAAGATGCTAGCGAAGACATGAGCAAGACAACACCATCCAAGCCCAACGGAGCACGAGGCTTTTCCAAATTTTAATGATGCTCTCACATCAGCTACAATCTTGGCTTTCAAAGACATTACAGTGAATGCATCTAGCTTTGGCCACTTCATGCTACGCAAGGTTGTAGCCTCCAAAGGTTGTAGCTCTCTGTAGCCTTCCTCATCTGTAGGTACAATGTACTTGTGGGTGTAGAAGAACACCCTCTGTCGTGCAAGGTTTGATGAAGTTGTGTTGGAGAAGATCATATCCCCAAGACTTGCATGCATGGCCGTAAATGTGCCTGAAAGGCACGAGAGTGGTTGCTCCTCCACAAGGCTAGAAGGAAAAACATCTACATAGAAACAAAACAGTCCGTGAGATGTAAAAAGTCCATTTTTTTGTTACCACCAAAACCATTGAAGTGCAAGGGACATACAATTACAAGGAAAATCCATTGGGTTGGTGATCTCTCGTAGACGCATGTGTCCAAACATGAAAACATGTTGAACGATTGCCACCGTACCCTTGTCTCTTACTTGCTTGAAGCCTAGTAGTCTTCCCTTCCAATGGAGATCAACGTTTTTTCTTTCACGAACACGATGGGGACCGATTGTGGAAGGTTGCATGTAGACCCACGCACCTTCTTGAAAAAGCTGAGGTTCCCATTGCTACTCCTCATTCTTCGAGTTGTGGAGAACCATACTTTGAATGATGGATTTGGGGCGTCTATTTTGACCATTGTTTGCCATGGACGCTTAAGTGGGAGCTTGAAATTGCAATGGAGAGCTTGGGGAAGGAGGAGGGAGACAAAGTTTAGAGAGAGAGTGGGAGCTTACAGTTGCAATGGAGAGCTTGAGGAAGGAGGAGGGAGACAGTTTAGAGAGAGAGAGTGGGAGCTTAAAGTTGCAATGGAGAGCTTGAAGGAGGAAGGTGTAAAAGTTTAGAGAGAGAGTGAGAGCTTTGTGTTATGGAAAGGGGCTATGGAGGAAGGGAGTCTTGGAAAAAAGGTTCTAGAGTGAGAAAATGACTTTTTGATCATAGGGTAGGTTTGGGGGGAGTTTTGGATGGAATATTTTGAATTTAATTTTTTTTGAAAATTTTGAAATTTTAGGGTTTTTGCAAAAACGTAACTGTGGACCCACCACTCCCCCCCTCCCTCTTTTACCCATCCACCTCCCTCTAGGATAGAAAGCAATAAATGAGTGGACAACCCTATTATTCTCTCTACTTTCTTAGGTTCTAGACTTATATACATTGCTCTCTTCCTATTGGCTGGAGCCTATTTAACCTTAATCCTATATGGCCCAAAGAGAGTCCACATTTTTCCTAATGCCCGTGCCTCGGGTAGAAGATCTGTTTGATAAGCTACAAGGCTCTACCTACTTTAGTAGGATTGACCTTAAGAGTGGCTATCATCAAATAAGGATAGTGGATGAAGATATCTTAAAGACCGCGTTTCGCACAACGTTTGGTCTTTATGAATATCTAGTCATGCCTTATGGATTGACTAATGCACCAGCTACGTTCAATCGTCTGATGGAAAAAAAATTTAGACCATACCGCAAATTCACTGGAGTGTTCTTTGATGATATCATCATCTACTCCAAGTCTTTGGAGGAACATAAGCAACATCTCCAAGTGATTTTTCAAGCATTGAGGGAGGACAAGCTTTTTCTCAACCAAAAGAAAAGCGAATTCTTCCTTCAAGAGATTCAATACCTAGGTCATATTATCTCTCACGATGGTATCCGTATCGATCCATCAAAGTTAGAGGTAATAAAATCATGGCCTAACCCACGAAATCTACATGAGCTAAGAAGCTTTATTGTTATGTGCACATACTATAGACGCTTCATAGCAAAATTCTCTCAAGTGGCAGGACCACTACACGACTTAACTAAGAAGAACGTTATGTATGGACTGCTAAGGAGAAAAATGCTTTTGATAAGCTCAAAGAGAAGCTTACTTCCCAACCAGTCCTCGTGCTTCCGGGGCTCTCAAAGCCATTTGAGGTCCAATGTGATGCTTGTGGTGATTGCCTTGGAGTAGTTTTGCTTCAAGAAGGGCATGCCATAGCATATGAGAGCCGAAGGCTCAATACTAATGAACGAGTCTTGGGCATTTATGAGAAAGAGCTTTTAGCTGTTCTACATGCCCTAGACACATGGAAGCACTACCTATTGGGGACTCCATTTATCCTACAAACCGACCACCAAAGTCTCAAGTATTTCATGACGCAAACCAAGCTTTCCGACTAACAAATGAGGTGGGCAAATTTTCTTTTGCAATTTAATTTCCATATTTCTCACATAGCTAGTAAGCACAATCAAGTGGCTGATGCACTTTCACGACGACCAAAAGTTAATGCGGTGTCTATAGCTACTCACAATGATGTATCCTCTATGATAGATGAGTATGCTACTGGCCCTGACTTTAGAGATATAATGTCAGCCCTTGCTTTGGGGAAGAAAGACGAACCATTCACCTTTCAAGATGGTTATCTTCTCCATGGCAATAGGCTATGTGTTACCCATTCCCTTCGTGATAAAGTTATGTATGAATCCCATGCTCCTCCATAAGCGGGGCATAGAGGTATTCAACCTACTCTCTGAGGAGTAGAGACGTACTTCTATTGGCCTACCATGAAAGTGGACATACAAGAGTATGTTTCAAAATGTGTAGTATGCCAAAAGACCAAGTATGATAGAGGGAAACAACCTGGATTACTCTATCCAATTGCCTATCCCAAATTCACCATGGGAGAGTATATCCATGGATTTCATCTTTGGATTACCCAAGTCTATCCATGGGAATACAGGAATATGGACAATAGTCAATAGATTTAGCAAGCAAGCACATTTTATTCCTGTCAAAAAGACTATTAAGGCACATCAAATGGCAACTCTCTTCATATCTTAGATTTTCAAGCATCATGGATTACCCACATCCATCGTGTCAGATAGAGATCCTAGAATGACCAGTAATTTCTGGAAAGGTCTCTTTGAAAATCTAGGAACAAGATTGAATTTCTCTTCGGCCTATCACCCACAAACGGATGGCCAAAGTGAGATAGCCAATCTTACGATACTCGATCTACTCAAGACTTATGTTACCGAAGTAGATCAACGCTCACAATGGGAAAAGTACTTACCTCTTGTAGAGTATGCTTACAATAATACTGTACATACTTCTACGGGCAAAGCACCTTTTGAGATCATTGAGGGAAGACCTAAAAGTCCCTTGCTACTCAAAGTACATGGGAAGATCTTCGCCGCCGATGAGTATAGCCGTGACCTACAAAATTTTTTTCAAAAGATTAAGGAGGCTATATCCATCTCTCAACAAAAACAAAAAGCTGATGCTGATAAGCACGAAAGAGCCTTAATGTTCAAATAAAATAATTAGGTCTTACTCAAGTTTCCTAAGGCTCAATTAAGGCAAATGACGGGCAAAAATCCTACGGGCCATCGAAAGTATTATGCTAAAGAAGCAAAAAGATACTATGGTCCTTTCCAAATCTTGAAGCCCATCAATGAGATAGCTTATCAACTCAAGTTGCCCAACCATTGGCTCATACACAATGCCTTTCATGTAAGCCTACTTAAGCCCTACAAAGGAGAGCCACCAACTGAACCAACTATTGAAGACCCTCCCGAAGTTGAAGACCAAGAAGAGGTGCTACAACCCGAAGCTATCCTTCGGCATGAAGACAAGGTACTACAACATGGTAAGATTATCTGACGGTATCTTATTAAGTTCAAAAATTATCCTTTTGAAGATGCTAGATGGATGCAAGGAATACAGCTTAAGGATAGTATGAACCTTGTCAATGCTTACAATGCTACATTAGAGTAAGCAAATGTACAAATTTCTTTTAAATGACTCATGTTTTTGTCTTATAAGACTAGTCCTCTTTTTATTTTTGTACAAATTTAACTAGTATGCATGCTTAGAATCATGTTTGTGATGACGACGTCTCTCAAACACCAAGTAGAATTTGTCACTCTACTTTGGGAGAATGAAATGGACCAAAGAGAACACATGTTCGCGGCAGCTATGTCTCCCAAGCACCAAATGGATTAGTCATGCATCTTGGAAAGATGTCATAGGGTAAAAAGGGATCCTCTACCCACTAAGTAAAATTGACTAATGACTAAGGCTTTATCTCTTCTACCTCATAGTCGAGGACAACTATGATTTCAAGAGAGAGGTAATGTCATAAAATCTAATATCTAATATCTAACCAACCCAAATGATTCTCTCATATTAAACTGATCACTTAATGTGGGAGAATAAACGGGAACAAGGGTTAAGATATAGACATGTGCTTATAGATCTATCTCAACACGGGGCCAATGGTAGAGGGGCCAAATGAGATATGGTCTATCAAAGAGCAAGGCTAACCAATGGACCATAAGACCTTAGGGTTATCTTCATTGAAGACCTCCAATAATGTGTGTAAAAGTCCTTTGACCTTAGGTAAGCTAGGGCTGACCTTGAGGCGCGGAAACCCGACCCAGCTCGAGGTGCTTGTCCTGCGTGTCATGCTTGATGACTATGGTGCTTGAGGTGCTTGATAATTTAGGTGCTTGAGATGCTTGAGGTGCTTAATGATTGAGATGCTTGAGGTGCTTGACATGCTTGAGATGCTAGGGTTGCACTTGAGGTGAGAACCTAGCCCAAGCTTAAAGTGCTTAAGGGCCAAGCTTGTGGTGGGAATTGGGCCTATGCATGAGGGGCTTGAGGTGTCAAAAAGTCAATTATTCAATCCCTACAAGGAGGGGGTGAGCTCTACATGAGGGGGGATGAGAGAGAACACCCACACACTCACACAAGGCATGCATGGTACAAAGAAAGCAAAAGGGACACTTGTCAAGTTCCTCATCATGTTGCCCTCATGGTGTGCTTGAAGCCTATTAGTTGGCCACCCAAGGGGTCCAATGATAATTTAGGAGATTTAATCAATTGATTTTTCATTTATCTAGCCCTCTCTCTCAAAGGGGAAAGGGGGACACTTGTCTCAAGGCTACCCTTTCTGCTTGTAATGCCTTCTACTTATGATTGGCTAGGCCTGGAGGGGTCCAATGAGCTTCAAGCATGAGCTACAAGGGGGGGTCGACCCAAGAAAGCTAGGGGGTTGCTTAGGGGGTATACTCACCCACACACACTCACAAACACTCTCATTGTGTGCTATGCAAAGTGCAAGAGCTCCCTCTCCTTCTCCAAGCAAGTAGAGGTTGAGAGCTACACCAACACTCTTGGCTATGGAGTGCAAATCCAACCAAGAGCCATGCTTCAATGCTTAAGCTTTCCATCTCCTTCTTCTTCATTACTATGCTATTATGTATACTAGCAACAAGAGTCATGATAACTCAGGAACTTATTCTTTCTCCTATGAAATGTTTCTTCTTCCTCTTCCCTACCCTCATTCCCTACCAGCTCTCTCCACCACCTTCGAAGGTGTTTGAGGTCTTGGGACTGAGGCTTGGGATAGTTAAAGCTTTCTTCAAGTTTATGTTATGTTTGTGATGCATGAAGCTTTCCATCTTCATTGCATCACCTAGGTCACAAGGAACACAAAGATTGTATTGTAACAAGTCTCTCTTAATGGGAGAAATCACAATACAAGTGCCTATTCGAGGGGGGACTGGCTCCACATAAATCCGGTCCTCAACTGTTGTCATGTTCTCTCAATTCTCTCTCTTGCAAAAGTATTGTTCATGCCAAGTTAACTAATTGCTATGATTATGTTGCTATCTTCAATTATGTTCACCCGCTATGCTCACAAAGTCATTTCTCAAAAGTACTCTCATTAATTTTCACTACTCTCAAATTAAATAGGCCAATTCCATTACAACTCCCCTAGTACTTCCCCATATTAAATGATCAGTTTAACATGAGAAAATCATTTGGCAGAATTAGATATTAGTTTTTATGACATTGAGTACTTGCTTAAGCTTAGGAATGTTCAAGATGAACTTGCAGCCATGAAGAATGTTAAGTATGGAGCCTTATTCACCCCTTGTATATTAATTTTACTTAGAAACACACATTTGTAGGCCCCTTGTTATGAGGAGAAGCCATCGTGCATGAGAAAACTTACTCGAAAAACCAAAAATTCACGCCAGGTCAAGAGCGGCGGGTTAAAGACAATCTTGTATGGTCTAAATCAAGCATCAAGATGGTGGTACTTGAAGTTTGACATGGATCATGGATTTAGAAGATGCACTCAAATCATTGTGTGTACACAAAGAATTTAGGAGATGGGAAGTTTATCATCCTAATGTTGTATGTTGATGACATGTTGATTGTATCTTGCAAGTGCTAACATGCAAGATATCAAAGACCTAAAAGATTTGTCGTCTAAATATTTTTCAATGAAATATTAAGGTGCTGCAAAGTGGATACTTGGTATGAAGATATCGAGAAACAGAACAAAAAAGTCACTAAAGGTATCTCAAGAAGATTACATCAAGAAAGTACTAGAAAGGTTTGTAATGCAAGATGCAAAACCAATTTCTACACCTTTGCCTAGTCATTCTAACTAACCAAAGATTTGTGTCCAAAGACACAAGAGGAGATAGTGTATATGTATAAAGTCCATCTGCTGCGGCGGTAGGTTTTCTACTATATGATATGGTCTGGACAAGGCCAGATATTGCACATGCCATGAGAGTTGTGAGTAGATTTATGGATAATCCAGGTAAAGAGAATTGGCAACCTGGGAAGTGGATACTAAGGTATCCTAAAAGGAAAACGAGGAATGCATTGTGTTTTGGAGGTAGTGATGTTTTCTTGCAAGGGTATGTTGATGTAGATATGGCAAGTGACAAAGATACTCGAAGGAGCACTATTGGCTACATCTTCACGGTTGGAGGCACATCAGTGAGTTGGGCTTCAAAGCTGTAGAAAGTGGTCCCACTTTCTACCACTACGGAAGTGAAATATGTAGCTCTCACAAAAGCAAGCAAAGAGATTCTATGGCTTCACAAATTCTTGAAGGAGCTTCGATATAAGGATATAAGCCTAGACAATTGTTTCTTGTACAAAGCTCCATTCATCTTGCGCAAAATTCAATCTTTCACTCAAGGAAAAAGAACATTGAGGTGAGATATCACTTCATACGTACTCTGGAAGAGGGACAGCTAAAGCTAGGAAAAGTATAGACAAGCAAGAATCCTGCAGACATGTCAACAAAGATGGTTAACAAGGAAAAATTGAGATTTTGCTCATCTTCTATTGGCATTCAAGGATAACAATCCAGGATGGAATCAGAGGTTTGGTGTGGAGACCAGTGCCCAAGTGGGAGATTGTTAAGTATAGAGCTCAATTCATCCCCTCTAGTAATTTAAAAATGCACATATGCATGGCCTTCGTTATGAGGAGAAGCCACCGTGAGTGAGAAACATCACTCGCTAAAAAATCCAAATTTCCATTGAACCACGTCATGAGCAAATCTCATGACCTGGTTCAACAAAATATTCCTTTTTACCAAAATATTATGGCCGGATGATGGACAAAAAGTGACCGGCGGGAAATGGTCGGTCAACGGCCGGTAGTGACCAGTGGTGGAGATCAATGGTTGTTTGGTCGGTGGTTGAAAATCCTTGGCCAGTGGTTGAATTCAATGGCCGGTGGATGATTTTCAGGCGGCGGACTTGTCTACAGCTGCACATGGACACATGGAAAAAAAATTGGTGGACTTGTCTACCCACAGGAAGCCACACATGGGTGCATGGAAGAGTTCTACTCGAACTCATCTACGCAAGGGAGGCTACACATACGGGTGTCTCTCATGAGAGAGGGTATCCCTTTTGGCCTATAAAAGGGGACATCTTCTACACACAAAATGATCAATGAAGGTGCATTGAAGGTTGTGTGAGTTGGTGGTGTGAAGTGATGGTGAGAGTGAAACAAGGTGGGAGTTCCATTAGGTGTTTCTAATCCCTTTGTAACCTACTTCAAGTTTTAGGTGCAAAGCCATTAAGCGGTTGCTTTCCCATGGACGTATCCCACATTGGTGAGCCACGTTATTTTGTACTCTCTCTCTCTCTCTCTCTCTCTCTCTCTCTCTCTCTCTCTCTCTCTCTCTCTCTCTCTCTTTATTATCTCTCTTGTGTGTGAAAATTATCTCTCTCCATTAAGTAAACCATTCTAATTTCTACTTAGCTACGCCTTTATTACTAACAACTAGTATTAGAGAAAGGTTTGCTTGTAGCTAAAACATCTAAAGAAAAGGGTTCCTTGAATTGAGTGGGAGTGACGGTGGAGGAAGGTAAGCTCAAGATCGAGAAGTTTAACGAAAAAAATTAACAACATTGAAAAATGCAAATTAAAGACTAACTCCACCAAAAAGATCTCTATTTGTCACTAGAAGGGGTCTTATGAAGAAACCCGCAATGATGACAAATAAATCTTGGATCATCCTTGACCAAAAGGCATTGAGAACAATCTGGTTATGCTTGGCATCAATGGTGGCCTTCAACATTTTGGAGATGAAGACCATGGAGGATTTGATGAAGTCGCTTGACAGCCTCTATGAGAAACCATCGGCATCCAATAAGGTATTTCTCATGAAACGATTGTTCAAATTAAAAATAGAAAAGAGTGATTCGGTAGCAGAACACCTAAATGACTTCAACACCAACATAAGTCAACTTCGATCGGTGAAGGTAAACTTTGACAATGAAGTGCAGTCTCTCCTTATAATATCATCTTTGTCAAATAGTTGGGACAACCTTGTGATGATTGTAAGTAACTCTATCTCTGGCACAAATAATCTTAATTTGGATGATGTTGTGAGTGTTGTCCTAAGCAAGGAAATGCGAAGGAGAAGCACACGTGAATCATCAAGTGCGGCACTGTCAGTGGAAACAAGAGGAAGGCCAAAGGAAAAGTTAAAAAATCAAAAGTATCATGATTGCTCAAGACGGAGCAAGTCACGCACAAAAATAGCTCTCGAGTGCTGAAACTACGGCAAGAAGGGCCACATCAAGAAGGATTGTTGGTCCAAGAATAAGGAGTCTGAGTCTTATGAAAATAAGCCAACATTGGAGGCCAATGTAATAGGTAAACTAGAGCACGACACTCTAATGTGTCTAATTCTTGGATAGTAGAATCTGGGGCTTCATTCCATGCAACACCACACAAGCAGCATATCTAAGATTACACCAAAGGTAATTTTGGATATGTATACTTGGGAGATGATGAAACTTGTGAAATTATCGGCAAAGGTATAGTTTGTTCCAAAATTGCAAATGGAAATGGATGGAAGCTTAAATATGTTAGGCATGTTCTCTCTCTTCACAAAAACTCGATCTCTGCAGGTCAATTCGATAATAAAGGTCACAATATTGCATTCGGAAACAAACGTTGGAAGATCTCAAAAGGATTGGTGGTTTCAAAAGGAGATAAGGTGGGTACACTCTACTTGTGTATGGTGAGTACGCAATCTTCAACTTGTGCAATAGATCTACAAAAGTTGACAGTGCGGTGTGGCACTATCAGCTTGGGCATATGAGTGCCAAAGGAATGCAAATCCTTCCATCAAAGAGGCTCTACTAGGTTTGAAATAAGTACACCTAGAATTTTGTGAAGATTGTGTTTCCAGTAAACAAAAGAGGGTAAAATTCTTAAAAGTTGAAAATGAAAGAAAACTACCAAGCTTAAATTAGTTCATTCTTATGTATGGAGTCCTGCAAGTACACCATCCCTTGGTGGCTCGTTGTACTATGTAACATTCATAGACGATGCAACTAGGAAAACATGGGTTTATGCAATGAAGAATAAATCCGATGTGTTTTCCATATTTCAAAGGTGGAAAGCCTTTGTGAAAAGGGAAGTAGGTACCAAGTTTAAACGCCTCATATCTAACAATGGAGGCAAATATTGTTGCCAAGCTTTTGAAAGCTTCTATGATAACAATGGCATTCGGAGGCAAAGAACAACCCCAAGGACACCTCAACAAAATGAAGTTTCAAAAAGGATGAATAGGACAATCATGGAGTAAGCAGCATGAAGCATGCGGTTACATGCGGGCATGTTGCTTGAGCTTTGGGAAAAAGCAGTCAGTACATTTGTATACTTGATCAATCGGTCACCCTCAACGACATTGGATGGAGGAATTCCAAAAGAGGTGTGGACATGTAAACATGTGAATTATGCATTTCTGAAAGTGTTTGGATGTGAGGCTTTTATGCACATAGATAGAAGTCTAAGGTCAAATCTAGATGCAAAGTCCAAGAATTATTTCTTCATTGGCTATGAAGAAGCAGACTTTGGGTATCACCTATGGAATCTTGAGATGGTAAACTCTTTAGGAGTAGGAATGTAATTCTCAGCAAACAAAATATGTACAACGTTTACTTGAAAAGAAAACAAACAAAAGGTACAAGTAACAAGTGTATGGAGCTTGAGGACAATGAAGACTCAAAGATTACAAGTGGTGACAACTTGCAACAATGCCAACCAAATGAGGAACCTCAACATATGCCCCGAAGACCTATGCTTGTGGTAAAGGGGTTGTCTCAGAAGAAAGGTATTGACTTCTATGAAATATTTTCTCATGTTGTAAAAATGAACTCAATTAGGCTTATCTTAAGCCTCATGGCTACTCATGACTTAAATCTTGAGCAAATGAATATACACAGCATTCTCTCATGGCAATTTGGAGGAGTACATTTACATGCTTCAGTTGAAGGGGTGTAAAGAAAAGGGTAAGGGGAAAATGGTTTGAGGTTAAATAAAATCTTGTATGGTCTAAAGCAAGCATCAAGAAAGTGATACTTGAAGTTTGATCGATGGAAGAACATTGCATCATGGATTCAGAATATGCAACTCAAATCACTGTGTGTACACGAAGAATTTAGGAGATGGGAAGTTTATCATTCTAATGTTGTATGTTGATGACATGCTGATTGCAAGTGCTAACATGTAGGATAGCAAAAACCTAAAAGAGGAGTTGTTTGAATCTTTTTCAATGAAAGACTTAGGTACTACAAAGCGGATACTTGGTATGAAGCTATCAAGGGATAGAACAAAGAAGTCACTAAAGATTTATCAAGATGACTACATCAAGAAGGTACTAAAAAGATTTGCAATGCAAGATGCAAAACTGATTTCTTCGTAAAGAGAATTGACAAGCTATGAAGTGGATACTAAGGTATCTTAAAAGGAAAATGATGAATGCTTTGTGTTTTGGAGGCACTGATATTTTCTTGCAAGGGTATGTGGATACAGATATGGCAGGTGACAAAGATACTCAAAGGAGCACTACTAGCTACGTCTTCACAATTGGCAGTGAGTTGAGCTTCAAAGCTAAATAAAGTGGTTCCACTTTCTACTACGAAAGCTGAATATGTTGTTGTCACTGAGGCAAGAAAAGAGATTCTATGGCTTCATAGATTCTTGGAGGAGCTTGGATACAAGCAAGACAATTGTGTCTTATACAATGACAATCAAAGCGCCATTCATCTTGCAAAGAATTCAATATTTCACTCAAGGACAAACCACATTGAAGTGAGATATCACTTCATACATACTCTTTTGGAAGAGGGACAACTAAAGCTACACACATGTTAACAAAGGTGGTTAATCAAGAGAAGTTGAGCTTTTGCTCATCTACTATTGGCATTCAAGGATAAGAAGCCAGGATGGAAAGCAGTCACATGCTTGGTGTGGAGATATGACTCCAAGTGGAAGGTTGTTAAGTATGGAGCCTGACTCAACCTTTAGGCTATGTCCTTGCTAGTAAATTTAGAAAGGTTGGCTCTCTCAACCTCTACCCTTTCCCCCTCATCCAGCTTCCTCTGACTTCTCTCTGCCTCTTGCTTCAGTTCTTCTTCTTTCTCTATCTCTTCTCTTAGTTTCTCCTCAGGCCTCTTGATTTTCTTGGCCTCTCATGCTTCAAAATGAAAGTACCTAGTACTACCTTTTGATCCTTTTGTTTGATACAAGGGCCAAACTAGTGTGGTGTAGTATTGGCGGTTGCTTGAGCAATAGGTTGTGTGATGAATGGCGGTATTTCCTCATTAACAAAAGGACCTCGATACTCTTCTTTGGTGCTCCTTGTTTCTAATTCCGCTCTTCCTTCCCTTTGTGGATTAGAAAGGAACGTGGATCCCGACAGAAACATGTGGGTAGCATGATTTAACAAGAAAACTTGAAAATGAAAAAATATACACTACAACATTGAAGAGAATGTAGCAAGCTTGAGGAGGGAAGAAAGGAGGTTTTCAAACCTCTATTGCAAAATCCTTTGAAGAGGAAAAAGAGGTATTAAAGAAGGAGATGCAACGAGTAGAGAGAGAATAGGGATGATATAGTAGAGAGAGAAGAAAAGAATGACCAAAACATTTTTAGAGGTACCTCCTTTTAGGAGGTGGGGGGGGATCTAGACAGCCACTCGAAAGAGAAAAGATTAGTTTTAATCCCAAATTTTTAGGTCTCATTTTATAATTTTATAAGAGATTTCTCGTTATGTTAGTAAAGATTTATTTCCTACCACCTCTAAGCTCACAAATTTAACACCTTCACTTGTAGGTCCTTCCATACCCACCATTTCTATACCCATTTGTGTATTTTATAATCCCATGGAAAATAAAGAGGCCCTCTTATAACCCATTCCCTTCCTACTGCACGTCATCCTCATCCATATTTCTACATGAGGTGTTTCCCATGAGTATAATTTTAAACTAACTTATTATAAAATAAGCTATATAGAAACAATTAAGGTCCAATCTACAATTCATTCATCCGCACGCTAGTTAAACCACTAACTACAAGAAAAGTTACCTATCCCTAATTTACATCCTATGATAACAGTCCGGATCTTTCTCACCATGTCCTACTCTTCATAGTATTGTATGAGAGAGGTACAGATAGACATCTTTTGTCCAAAGAGAAAGCAACATGTCTGCTCTATGTGCTCTTTATACTAATGTAGTGAGGGTAGGCCTATACACATCCCATAATATGTTGATTTTACATCCTTTCTTGGCGAATGCTAGCCCATCCAATAACACTAGATGGCTCTCAAGATTTTGTAATATGGTATATGAACACCTATTCCTCTCCAATTACACGGTACTTAATGTTATCTCCCTAGTGGTTGACTACCTTGGTGTTCCATCCAATTGCAAAAAGATATTCATCACACCATTCCCTTTGAAAATCCACAGTATTGGTGCTCTATTGGTGTGCTATGGACACTTTCCAATTGTAACGAGGCATGAAACATGTCACCGTTGCTTTGTGTGACCCATAGGTGCAATTTATGGTTGCATAGAAAGTATACAGAAACAATCGATGTCATCGTTATGAACCTCCACTTGGCAAGTTTTCTCATTAGTAACATGGTAAGCATAGCTATGACCAGATAGAAAAAAGGACACTTCTTACGTAACAAAGCACCCAAGAATCCTCAATAGTGCTCCAATGCATAAGAAGAGATTAAATCTTTTTTTAAAAAGTTTTGTGAGGGAATACCATTTGAGAGCTAAATGGAAAAGGAGTAGGAAAGCTATTGAGAGGAATGTAAATCTACACTAGAGAGAAGCTCTAGGAGTAGGATATGGTTCAAATCTACAGCTTTAGGGAGAGGTATGAAGTGAGTTTCACAACACAATGGAGAGCTTCAATAGGTGATGACTACCATTGAGGAGCAGCAAGCTTGAGGAGGGAAAGGAGGTTTCGAACCTCTACTGCAAAATCCTTTTAGGAGGAAAATTTGACATTGAAGAAGGAGATGCAACTTGTAAGAAGTAGAGAGAGGATAGAGATGATATAGTAGATCTAGAGAAGAGAAGAATGACCATCACAGTTTTGGAGGGACCTCTTTTCAAGAGAGGGGGGAGAAATACATAGCCACTAGAAAGAAAAAAGATTGGTTTTAACCCCAAATTTTTAGGTCTCGTTTTTTAATTTTATAAGAGATTTTCTCATTATGTGAGTAAATATTTATTTCCTACCACCTCTAAGCTTACAAGTTTGACCACTCACTATTAGGCCCTGCCATACCCACAATTTTAGTCCACATGACATATACCCATTTGCCAATCCTATAATTTCATGGCAAATAAAGAGGCCCTCTTATACCCCATTCCCTTCCCAGTGCATGTCATCCTCGTCTATTTTTCTACATGAGGTTCTTCCCATGATGAGTATTATTTAAACTAATTTATTCTAAACTAAGCTATATAGAAACTATTCACGTCCAATCTACAATTCATCCATCCACACGTTAGTTAAACCACTAACTGCAAGAACAGTAACCTATTCCTAATTTACATTCTATGATAACAATCTGGAGCTTTCTCACCCTAATTTACATTCTCTGATAACACTCTTGTATGAGAAAGGTATAGATAGGCATCTTTTGTCTAAACAAAAAGCAACATGTCTGCTTTATGTACTCTTTAATCTAATGTAGTGAGGGTAGGCATATACACATCCCATAATATGTTGATTTTAGAGCCTTTCTTGGTGAACACTATCCCATCCAATAACAACTAGATGGCTTCCAAGATTTTCAGTTCTCAAAGCAACTATTGAATAAAGAATGGTTGAGCTGCCAATTATTTCATTATGATAGGTTACTCCTACAGGTAGAAAATATTCAAGTTGATTTTGCATGGCACCATGCACCTAATCACATCACAATGTAGACTCTAAAGTTGTATACGATACATACGAGGTATAATAAAATCATGTTCAAAGGAATTCAACATACAAACCAACTTGAGACCGTGAAGTTTTGAACTCCTTAGTTTTCCATCCTTGAGGTCTTGCAACTTTCTTTTCCATAGGTTAGGAAAGCTCAACTATTGCATGTTGCCGGCCCGGTGGGGGGCCGGTGGTCCCCCTAATCGTACCTAGCTAGGTATGCGGTGCCTCTTGACAAGAAGCTCATGATGTTATGCACTGTATGAAAAACACTGAGAAAGACTCCGTTTTCCTACATGAGAAAATTTCTAAATCTTCTTGTGAGATCTGCCCTCCTTGGGTTGTGATCTACCAGCTCCTGCAGCTTGCTATGATACTCATACGGGTAGTGGAAGTGGGCCCACCGATCCTGTGGATCGCGATCCATCGTCAATTGAGGAGGGCTCCCGGATGTGCGATTATCTAGCCTATGCATCATACTGGCCTTGGCATACCGGGGGTGAAGACGGGCTATACTGCGCATTGGTGAAGATTTTCTCAAGTTGGCCAACGGATCACGATCGATAGTCTGAGCAGGGTTTAATTTTAAAAGGAGAAAGTTGGAGCTCCTAGGGAGGGAGGTTCCCACCTCTCCTATCGCAACTCAGCTATACTATGAACCACAAAGACGACCATCATGAGTGCACTAACGGGAGATCGTCCGATCCCTCTTGACAGGGTCGATCTGCCTTGGAGCAAGAGAGACCCTCAGAGCAAGAGCTAAACTTTGTCTTCAATTCGGAGGGCCAAAAACGTGCCTGTGATATCACATATGAAGCTTATGAGCATAGGAAAATCCCGAAGCCCTCATTCGAAAAGTGCAATTTGACTGAGGAAATGCTTCTCGCGGCAGTTTTGCGCAGTCAAAATAAGGAACATGACGGCTTTGCTATGATCAATCCGAAGCTGGCCTTACAAAGCTTGGAGACTTGTTGTAGGTTTGTGGTTCTCTACTTCATGGGTCGACGGATGACCCAGATTAGTAAGGTTAAGGGTAAGAAGGCCTGCACTCATACTGTTAGATTGTTCAAGCACAAGAAAAAGAAAAGATGACTTTTCTCTATTTGTCTTTCGACGTTTGGTTCCCCGTGCCATTGCTTGGTGGTAAAGGAGTGTGCTATGACACGGATTTCTTCTTGGTGGCAACTCCAATTCAACCTTGGACATTTATGCTACTTACGGTCTCAAGGTGGCTCCCTTTGTTAGCTGATGTATGGGTAGGATGTTGTTGTTGGAAGTAGATGCCATGGCTCGATTGGAGCATGGCTGTCGTTGTAACTTTTTTGATTTCGCAATATAGATATACACTCACTATTGTGAGTTTGGGGGAAAAAAGGGAAGCTCGACTATTGCACCCTATGGTGAACAAGGCACTATGATATAAATTATGTGTTTATGCTTGTGCCAAACATGGAGGACATAAAGGATGATAAAGCTAGAGAAGCGAGACACATTACTAATCATGATCGTGATCATTTACCTTTATCTTGCTTCAAGACATCACCCTATCACTATATCTTGATTCCAATCATGTCTCTTCTTTTCTCAAGTGAATGGTCTCTTCTTGTTGTGCAAATGCAACGTGACTTGAAAAGGGCTTAGAATCTCGACTTGAATTTGCCTCCCTAGTATATTGTAGCCTTGCATAAACCCACATGTAGTATAAAATAAGACAATTCTCATAATAAATTTTCTATCACAGACCCTACAAAATTTAGAACCATCCAAATTCAGTCTAGTTACCTCTGATTTTCTCATACCTAGGTTGACCAAATTTTTGGGGAAAAAAAAAATTTCAAGCACTCATGCCCATTCATACACATGCAATGTTGTTATCTCATAAGCAATCTCTCTTCTATCTCTCCATCTCGTTGTCCTCTTCTCGTTTATACTTAACAAGCCAACCCCATTGTCCATGGTCCACTCCGAGTACGTGTCATTTTGACAATTTCCTCCATGTAAGGCACAATCTTTATGCTATCAGTGATGAAGCAATGACAAACCCTACAACGTTGTGATTAGTGTCAGTCTCTCTTCTATCTCTCTATCTCGTTGTCCTCTTCTCGTTTATACTTAACAAGCCAACCCCATCATCCATGGTCCACTCCGAGTACGTGTCATTTTGACAATTTCCTCCATGTAAGGCACAATCTTTATGCTATCAGTGATGAAGCAATGACAAACCCTACAACGTTGTGATTAGTGTTTTCTCTCATACATAATTGCCTTGCAAGGCATAGTAGATGGAACCCCAGTGTATTCGATAGGTGTGCAAGAGTAAAATATTGTCAAATGTGAAAAGTGAGGTCTGGGGATGCTTTTGCACATGGTGAGCACAAAGAACTACATGGCTGGAGTGAAGAGGTTAGAAGCCTAGGTCTTTATTTCACCTTCTTTGGTAAGCCAGGAATGTTAAGCCTCAATGAGAGGTGATAGACATACAACTTGTAATCGTGAGCACCTCAAGGCTCTCGAGGTTGTTTTGTAATTTTATTTGTGCTTAATACAATTCACTCACAAATTGTGAGTTTTGCCAAAAAAAAGGTACTGGATTAATCAACCCTTAGGGAGGGGGGTACTGGATTAATCAATCCTCGTGGTCGAGTGTCACAAGAACCATCTAGGCCACCCCACAAGAAGTGGCACACAAACGCGCTTCAAAGGCATCATGATGCTTGAGTGAAGAGTAATGTAAGATGTCGTGAACCAAGCCATCGCAAGAAGAACCTGATTCACCATAAGAACTTTGCCAACCACATATAAATGCAAGGATGACCAATGGCAAAGTTTCTTGTTGATAGACTACAGTACGGGTGTAAAGTGTTGCTCAACTAACACATCAATGCCAACATGGAAACCCAAATATATGCAAGCCTGCCCTCTAAGTAGACAAGTGAAACTATCCTGCACACCCCATTGACAATCCGCATCCACTCCTACAAGAAAACCAAAAGACATGTGCCAATTTATGAGAGCACCACTCGCCAAGCAAAAGGTAGCAAGAGCATCCCGTAAAATTGTCCAAAGTGGGTGTGTCATATCTTACAAAGAGCATAGTATCTTTTCGTGATCCAGCAAATCTCAATAGGAGAAACTTGTCTTCAGCATTGCGGAGACTTGGCCATCATGGAAGTCACATCATACTAGAGTTTTCAGGGTGAGGTTTCTCCTAGTCAGCAATTGACTGCCCATTGGTAGCCTGGTTAGAGTAGTAGAGGAGGTCCTGTGTCAACCCTATTTTCACTACTAAGGAGGCACCACTTTGGAGACTATCGATTTGGCAAGGAAATCCACTTGTTCATTTGGAGTGGGATCTTGGTGAGTGGCAGTGGGCTTCGTTGAGTGATGATAGAGCCCCTCTATGTTTTTTTTGAGTACTCTATCTCGCTTGGGAGGAGAATTTTTTTTGCAGACTTGGCACCTTTCTCACCGTCCACGCCAATCAAAGGTATGTCAAAATCAACGCATCCTCCCTGCTTTCCAGAGACTGTTTTGGTCATGCATTTGGACCCTCCGGATCAGCCCCGCAGGATATGTTTTTTCATGTGAATGATAGCACATGCTGGATTCATGACAAAATACTCCTAGGGTTACCATTTAATAAAATCGTACACTACAAAGATCACGCATTGTGGGAGAGCTACTCATCGTATGCGTAAGCCCTTGCATCAAAATCCGTCCAACATACTCGGGCTAGAGTGAGTGACATGGCACGCGGGAAGAGAGAGAGAGAGAGAGAGAGAGAGAGAGAGAGAGAGAGAGAGAAGAGAGAGAGAGAGAGAGAGAGAGAGAGAGAGAGAGAGAGAGAGAGAGAGAGAGAGAGAGAGAGAGAGAGAGAGAGAGAGAGAGAGAGAGAGAGAGTATCCCAAGAGATCTATTTGCGACGAGTCAAGACCTGATACTCTAGAGGAAATTGAGGTAACCAATCTATCGCACTTACATAGAAAGGTTATTCCAATTTCCCCTCTTATATTCTCTCTCTCTCTCTCACACACACAACACACCACACCACACACACACACACACACACACACACACACACACACACACACACACACAAGAAGGGAACTTTTAAGGTCGTGTGAGATTTGTATCAAAATGTGCCAAAACTAAACTAGTGCTTAAGATCTCCATGTGTGATCTTTAGATCATTGTATTGCATGGCTAATTGTGCTACTGGTTGAATGGATATGAGTATTTGATTATTAGTGTATAATCATGCTCTTACTCGGGCACATGGTTGTATTGCTTGTCCAATTGCTATATGAGAGTTGATATGTTTTTCTTTCACATGTTTTAGCTATCCATGCTTCATCACATGTTGGTACTCCTAGTCCATTGCATCGTTACTGGAATAGATAAAAGCATTTGTTTGATTGTGTAGAATTGTGTTTTGCAACTGACAAGAAGTTGTATTGGTTGATTGGATGTATCATTGGAAGAGCATGGATGTATGTTGTGCATGCTTGATTGCATATTAATTTTACAAAGTTGTATGCTTGCTCGCTATGCATGCACTTCCAAGCATCAACTCATGATTCAACTTTGACACAAGTCATTACAAGATGAGATATCAAGGACGAAGCCATCTTTGATGGGCAAAAGTAGTCAAGATCTTGCTATAAAAGCTATTATATATCAACTCTAGGTATGGTGGTGACAACTAACCAAAGATTGTTTAAATATAGGTCATCAGCAGATACATGTGAGCATGAAGGAAATCAATAAGTAACCATGGTATAAGAATTCACTAATTTTTTAGTGTCCTAAAAATCTTAGGAAAAGCGAAGGAGAAGGATTTTAAATAGTCAACCACAACTACTTCTTCTCCTTAGTCTTTAGTTATGGTGGCATCACCATCCCTTAATACAGAGTCCCTTTGATAGTGAAACCTCTAGGCACATAACCATGCGGAATCCACTTAGAAAACCGACTTAGTCTAATAACTAATAGTGTTTCATGCACAAAAAACTTTTCCTTTTTAGAAAAGGTGATCGTGAGATTATATGTACCATTGTATATTGTAATCTCATGGGCTTGACTAATACTTTGTGTGTATGAGTAATAGAGATCGTGTTATATGTAATGTCCTTTACTATAATAGGAAACACAATACAACACAATTGTGGAAAAGTCACATAAAAGTTTCTACAAGGTCGCTTCATTTTTTCTTGAGCTTATAAAGTTGATTTCTTCAAAGCATAAATCACAGTCTTACGAGAGTCAACTTGATGAGTATAGTTCTGAATCATGGTAGATTTCTAAATGCAAGGTTATCTTTTTAAAAGACTCTCTAGCTAGCATATTTATGCATATCAAGATGGTTTTCTTGAATACACCTTCTAATGCAAGTAACATTTCATTTAAAAATTGTTCAAAATAGGACACTTAAGTGTCCTATTTTGGTACCAAACTAGTGTTAAGAAGTAGCAATTTCTACTTGAGTTCAAGCATGATGTCAGTGGAGAAGAACAATTTTTCAAGCTACAATTTGTGATAGCAAGGTTGTTTCCCCTATGCCTTCTCAAAAAGTGTATTGATACAAGTTTTGAACATGATTATTAAAGAGCACACCATGCATATGCTAGAGAGAGAGAGAGAGAGGAGAGAGAGAGAGAGAGAGAGAGAGAGAGAGAGAGATGCTCACAACAAGATTTTGGTTGAGCTCATGTGGCAATGTCTAAAGGGTTGTGTGAGCCCCTAATTTACTATCTCAAAATCCATGAAATTAATGGTTTAGTGACTAAAAAAGTTAGAGAGGCTTTTATACCCGCTAACCTTCCACTTTAAGGCCAGGGTATAATGTGCTTGATCTTCTAATAAAACACTAGATTTTGTGCTAGTTGAAAAGCACTCTGACTCTCACAATGAAAAATTGAAACTTTTGTTGTAATGCCCCGATCCCATACGAGAGAGAGAGAGAGAGAGAGAGAGAGAGAGAGAGAGAGAGAGAGAGAAGAGAGAGAGAGAGAGAGAGAGAGAGAGAGAGAGAGAGAGAGGAGAGAGAGAGAGAGATGCTCACACACAAGATGTGGGTGATCTCGTGAAACAATGTTTGTTGTCTGAGCCCCTCGTTTACTATCTAGCCTTTCACTCAAGGACAAAGCACATTGAGGTGAGATATCACTTCATACGTACTCTTTTGGAAGAGGGACAACTAAAGCTAGAAAAGGTGCAAACAAGTGAAAATCCTACAGACATGTTTACAAAGGTAGTCAAGAAGGAGAGTTGGGATTTTGCTCATCTTAAATTGACATTCAAGGATAAGAAGCAAGGATGGAAATCAGTCACAACTTTGGTGTGGAGATCAGTCTCAAGGAGGGAGATTGTTAAGTATGGAGCCTGGTTTACCTCTTTTAATTTTTGTATTAAAAACACATATTTCTAAGGCTCCTGTTATGAGGAGAAGCCATTGTGCGTGAAGAAAAATCACTCATCAGAAAACAAAAATTTCCACAGCCACTCTCGAGCTCAAAAGTGGTCTCACTTTCTATCATGGAAGTAGAATATATAGCAATGATGGAGGCAAGCAAAGAAATTGTGTGGCTTTCACAGATTCTTGGAGGAGCTTAGCTACAAGCAAGACAATTATGTCTTTTACAGTGACAGTCAAAGTGCCATTCATCTTGCAAAGAATTCAAACTTTCACGCAAGGACAAAGCACGTTGAGGTGAGATATCACTTCATAGGTACTCTTTTGGAAGAGGACAACTAAAGCTAGGAAAGGTGTACACAAATGAAAATATTGCAGACATGTTTACAAAGGTAGTCAACAAGGAGAATCTGGGCTTTTGCTGACCTTCAATCGCCATTTTCAAGGATAAGAAGCCAGGATTGCAAGTAGTCATTGGTTTGGTTGGAGATTAGTCTCCAATGGAGATATTGTTAGTTATGGAGCTAGATTTACTCTTGGTAAATTTTTGTATTAAAAACACACATTTGTAAGGCCCTTGTTATGAGGAGAAGCCATCGTGTGTGAAGAAAATCACTTGCCGAAAAACCAAAATTTCCACGGACAGTTTCGAGCTGCAGGAAGTGGTCTCATGTTCTACAATGAAAGCAAAAATATGTATTAATGATGGAGTCAAGCAAAGAGATTCTGCGGCTTTAGAGATTCTTGAAGGAGCTTGGATACAATCAAGACAATTGTGTCTTGTACAACGAACTTTAAAGCGCCATTATCTTGCAAAGAATTGATCCTTTCACTCAACAAAGCACATTGAGGTGTTATTTCATACGTTCTCTTTTGGAAGAGGGACAACTAAAGCTAGGAAAAGTGCACAAAAGTGAAAATCCTGCAGACATGTTTACAAAGGTAGTCAATAAGGCGAAGCTGGCTTTTTCTCATCTTCAATCGGCATTAAACGATAAGAAGCTAGGAAAGAAGTCACAGTTTTGGTGTGGAGAGTAGTCTCCAAGTGGGAGATTGTTAAGTATGGAGCCTAATTTACCCCTTGTAATTTTTTATATTAAAAACGCACATTTTTAAGGCCCATGTTATGAGAAGAATTTTATCCCCCTTGAAGAAAATTCACTTGCCGAAAAACCACAATTTCCACGGCCAGTCTCGAGCTACAAAAAGTGGTCTCACTTTCTACAACACAAGCAAAATATGTAGCAATGACAGAGGCAACCAAAGAGATTTTGTGGGTTCACAAATTAATGGAGGAGCTTGGATACACGCAAAACAATCGTGTCTTGTACAATGACAATCAAAGTTCCATTCATCTTACAACCTTTTACTCAAGGAAAAAGCACATTGAGGTGAGATATCACTTCATACGTATTCTTTTGGAAGAGGAACCACTAAAGCTAAGAAAGGTGCACACAAGTGAAAATCTTGCAGAAATGTTTTCAAAGGTAGTCAACAAGGAGAAGCTTGGATTTACTCATCTTCAATCGCCATTCAAGGATAAGAAGCCTGGATGGAAAGCAGTCACAGGTTTGTAGTAGAGATCACTCTCTAAGTGGGAGATTGTTAAGTATGGACGCTAATTTACTTCTTGTAAAATTTTTAATTAAAAATGAACATTTATAAGGCCCTCGTTTTTAGGAGAAGCCATCGTGCGTGAAGAAAAATCACTTGCCGAAAAAAACCAAAACTTCCACGGCCAGTCTCAAACTGTTGAAAGTGGTTTCATTTTCTACCACAAAAGCAAAATATGTAGCAATGACGGAGACAAACAAAGAGAATATGTGGCTTCATAGATTCTTGGAGGAGCTTGGATACAATCAAGTCAATTGTGTCTTATACAGTGATAGTCAAAGCGCCATTTATCTTGCAAAAAATTCAGCCTTTCTCTCAAGGACAAAGCAGATTGAGGTGCTACTTCATACGTACTCTTTTGGAAGAAGGACAACTAAAGTTAGGAAAGGTGCACTCAAGTGAAAATCCTACGGACATGTTTACAGAGGTTGGCAACAAGGAGAAGCCAAGATTTTTTCTCATCTTCAATCTGCATTCGAGGATGAAAAGCAGTCACAGATTTGGTGCGGATTGACATTTGCGCCAGTGAAGTGGAAATCGATGCTGCTATGGAAGGAAAAATTACCAAAATACCCCTCTAATTTGTGGAAATTCCCAAAATACCCCTTGAATTTAAAAAATTCCCAAAGTACCCCCATAATTTGTCCTAAATTCCCAAAATGCCCTTCAAATTTTCCAAAATACCCGAGAGAGAGAGAGGAGAGAGAGAGAGAGAGAGAGGCGGCCTTTGCGCTACGTACGGGCCCCGGGGGATACGCATGCGCATTAAGATAGTGTAAAAACCTGAACACTGGTCGGGACTCGGGAGAAGATGGACCATGGTGGCATGTGAGGCTGCGCGCCTTAAGCCATGCGATCAGCGAGAGGACTGCACACACACACACACAGGCGGCCTTCGCGCTACGTATGGGCCCCACACACACAGAGAGAGAGAGAGAGAGAGAGAGAGAGAGAGAGAGAGAGAGGAGAGAGAGGCTACTCAGGCTTGCCGTATGAGGGTAGGCAGCTGGCCACTTCAACCTCCTCTTCAGCATGTTCTTCTCCAGCTTGATGTTTGCGCCAGTGAAGTGGAAATCGATGCTGCTGTGGAAGGGAAAATTACCAAAATACCCCTCTAATTTGTGGAAATTCCCAAAATACCCGTTGAATTTAAAAAATTCCCAAAGTACCCCCATAATTTGTCATGAATTCCCAAAATGCCCTTCAAATTTTCCAAAATTCCCTAAATACCCGAGAGAGAGAGAGAGAGAGAGAGAGAGAGAGAGAGAGAGAGAGAGAGATCGAGAGAGAGAGAGAGCGGCCTTTGCGCTACGTACGAGGCCCGGGGGATACGCATGCGCATTAAGTTAGTGTAAAAACCTGAAAAAAGTAGCCTAATTTTCTAAAATTTCCTCTTGGCAACTTCAAGGAAAGGAATTTTGTATGTTTGGAAAAATGATTTTTCCCGAACACTGGTCGGGACTCGGGAGAAGATGGACGATCGTGGCCTATGAGGCTACGCGCCTTAAGCCGTGCGATCAGCGGGAGGACTGCACGCAGAGAGAGAGAGAGAGAGAGAGAGAGAGAGAGAGAGAGAGAGAGAGAGAGAAGAGAGGAGAGAGAGAGGAGAGAGAGAGGAGAGAGAGAGAGAGAGAGATTGCGGCTACTCAGACCTGCCGTATGAGGGTAGGCAGCCGGCCACTTCAACCTCCTCTTCAGCATGTTCTTCTCCAGCTTAACATTTGCGCCAGTGAAGTGGAAATCGATGCTGCTGTGGAAGGGAAAATTACCCAAATACCCCTCTAATTTGTGGAAATTCCCATAATATCCCTTGAATTTTAAAAATTCCCAAAGTACCCCCATAATTTGTCATAAATTCCCAAAATGTTGTTCAAATTTTCCAAAATACCCGAGAGAGAGAGAGAGAGAGAGAGAGAGAGAGAGAGAGAGAGAGAGAGAAGAGAGAGAGAGAGAGAGAGAGAGAGAGAGAGAGAGAGAGAGAGAGAGAGAGAGAGGCGGCCTTTGCGCTACGTACGGTCCCCGGGGGATACGCATGCGCATTAAGATAGTGTAAAAACCTGAAAAAAGTAGCCTAATTTTCTAAAATTTCCTCTGGGCAACTTCAAGGAAAGGAATTTTGTATGTTTGGAAAAATGATTTTTCACGAACACTGGTCGGGACTCGGGAGAAGATGGACCATGGTGGCCTGTGAGGCTGCGCGCCTTAACCCGTGCGATTAGCGAGAGAGGACTACACGCGCACACACACACACACACACACACACACACACACACACACACAGAGGCGGCCTTCGCGCTACGTATGGGCCCCGGGGGATATGCATGCACATTAAAATAGTGTAAAACCTGAAAAAAGTAGCCTAATTTTCTAAAATTTCCTCTTGGCAAATTCAACGAAAGGAATTTTGTATGTTTGGAGAAATGATTTTTCCCGAACACTGGCTGGAACTCGGGAGAAGATGGACCATGGTGGCCTGTGAGGCTGCGCGCCTCAAGCCATGCGATCAGCGAGAGGACTGCACGCACAGAGAGAGAGAGAGAGAGAGAGAGAGAGAGAGAGAGAGAGAGAGGAGAGAGAGAGAGAGAGAGAGAGAGAGAGAGGAGAGAGAGAGAAGCGAGAGATGAGAGAGAGAGAGAGAGAGAGAGAGAGAGAGAGAGAGAGAGGCGGCCTTCGCGCTACGTATGGGCCTCGGGGATACGCATGCGCATTAAAATGATTTTCCCCGAACACTGGTCGGGACTCGGGAGAAGATGGACCATGGTGGCCTGTGAGGCTGCACGCCTTAATGCACTTTCGTAGGCTGCTTGGAGTGCCAATCGTCAACAGCCCAACTTCAATTACCACACACACCCTGAATTTATGGAAGCGAGTTGACGTCGAGTGTGTACAATCATTAAGTACCCTCCTTGCCACTACCATATCGGCTTCACCTCTTTTCAATGAGGAGCACTGAGCATCCTTGAGCTAGGAATCTCTAAGAAAGCCGGGGATGCCTTGCTTGCTTGGTATGCTAACAAGTCCCCCTTCAAACTCTATCCACCTGAGTGCAATGCAGTGCTTTGGCAGAGAGAGAGAGAGGACTCGCAGTGCTCAAAAAAAACCTAGGTTTAGTGTAGTCCCACCTGCAAATTTTGAAATTTACCTTTAAATTTTTTATTTGAAGGTAAAAAAACCTTCAAATTTTGTCAATTTACCTCTGGCGTACAATCATTAACTACCCTCCTTGCCACTACCATATCGGCTTCATCTCTTTTCAATGAGGAGCACTGAGCACCCTTGAGCCAGGAATCTCTAAGAAAGCCGGAGATGCCTTGCTTGCTTGGTATGCTAGCAAGTCCCCCTTCAAACTCTATCCACCTGAGTGCAATGCAGTGCTTTGGCACAGAGAGAGAGAGAGAGAGAGAGAGAGAGAGAGAGAGAGGACTCGCAGTGCTCGAAAAAAACCTAGGTTTAGTGTAGTCCCACCTGCAAATTTTGAAATTTACCTCTAAATTTTTTATTTGAAGGTAAGAAAACCTTCAAATTTTGTCAATTTACCTCTGTTGTTTCACATATGTAGGTTTGCCAAGTTTTTGGAAAAAAGTTTTTTTCGAGCACTGGCGAGGAGGTCCGTGGGGGGGGGGGGGGGGGGGGGGTTGCTGTTGCTGGAGATGGCCTTCTGCCTTTATGTCACACAGCAACCAAGGTGCACGGTGGCCAGTGCACAAAATCGCGAATGCAAGTGCAGCCTGCCTCGAACGACCTGGAGAGAGAGAGAGAGAGAGAGAGAGAGAGAGTCGCTTCTTTGCGCCTGACACACGACACCCTTCCCTACATTCAAAAAGAGAGAAAGAGAGAGAGAGAGTCCTTCCCCCTCTGTTGTGTGGGTCCCTCACAACATCCAACCCCGACCTTGCTCCTTGATACTCTACCACCACAACAAACTCGCCGCTCTTCTCCAGCTTGCGTCGCGCAGATCTAGGGTGCTTCCTCGGTTGTGGCAAGAGAGAGAGAGAGAGAGAGAGAGAGAGAGAGAGAGAGAGAGAGAGAGAGAGAGAGAGAGCACCAATGTATCTGTCCCTACTTAGTCATTGCAAGGACTCTTTTTCAGTCTCCCTCTCGAGAGTTTTTCAACAACGCTTCTTAACTCCAGTGCATTTCCCGAAGAGTTTACTCTTTTGCTACGTCACAAGGACTGCCTGCACCTGAGCACTCGGAGAGAGAGAGAGAGAGAGAGAGAGAGAGAGAGAGAGAGAGAGAGCAGATTCAAAGGTCGGATTCCGACTGTGTTCTCTGCACAGCAAGAAAGAAAGAAAGCGAGAGAGAGAGAGAGAGAGAGAGAGAGAGAGAGAGAGAGAGAGAGAGAGAGAGAGAGACGAGGACTCACAGTGCTCGAAAAAAACCTAGGTTTAGTGTAGCCCACCTGCAAATTTTGAAATTTACCTCTAAATTTTTTATTTGAAGATAAGAAAACCTTCAAATTTTGTCAATTTACCTCTGTTGTTTCACATATGTAGGTTTGCCAAGTTTTTGGAAAAAAGCTTTTTTCGAGCATTGGCGAGGAGGTCGCGGGGGGGTTGTTATTGCTGGAGATGGCCTTCTGGCTTTATGTCGCACAACAACCAAGGTGCACGGTGGCCAGTGCACAAAAACGCAAATGCAAGTACAACCTGCCTCGAACGACTTGGGGAGGGAGAGAGAGAGCGAGGACTGCCAAGGAGGTCCCCGGGGGGGGGGGGGGGGGGTTGCCGTTGTTGGAGATGGCCTTCTGCCTTTATGTCGCACGACAACCAAGGTGCACGGTGACCAGTGCACAAAATCTTTCTCTTTGTTTGTTGAAGGTGCTCTTGAAATTATATACGTGCTTCACATGAAAAGAAACGGTGAGCTACAATTGAAACATAGCTACTATCTCATGGTCATTTTCAAGTACGAGCATCCTCAAACCATATTTAGACTAGCAGAACACCGATAATAGTGCCTTGCTTTACCCCTCCCTTGAAGATCATCACCATTGGAGTACTTCGGATCCCATACTCAGTTGCTATCGAAGGGCTTTCATTTGTGTTGAGCTTCAAGCACCTAACTTTGCCTTTATACTTCTTAGCAAGCTCATCCACCAAAGGGTCCGCAATCATATGGCAGGCGCTACACAGAACCGGCAGTAGCTATGGGTTTCCTGCAACCGTTCACACGAGATCCTACAAGAAGCATGCTTGGAGGACGTAGACGGCCAGTAGGAAAATCTTGCAGGAGGCACAGTTCTCAACCCTGAGCACGCAAGTAACGGAGAAGTGTCGGAGAATCGTGTGGAGTAGTCACTTGTCATGCTGAAAGAACAGCCCACCCACACATAATTTCCTTCTGGCGTTGCAATGTCGGCCTTTGTTTCATCCCCTCATCTCCATGCATCCTATCATCTAAGCTTCAACCTTCGATGTACTCAAACATTAACAACCTTTCTTTGCCCACCTTGCAATAGCCTAACGAGGACACGAAGCTACCATGCTAAGTCTTGCTCAAAATATCCATTTCTGCTATGAATTCTCTTTCTTCTTGATAGCTGAATTGCAGCAGCTTCTTGACTTAAACCATAGACCTATATTTTGACTCAGCTTTGTACACCTTGCCAATGTTCCCTATGTCAATTAGGCTCTCTTGGTTAAAATTGTTCTCCATGTCTATAAGTCGAGCAAAAACACCCTTTCTAAGAGGCCTCTCAAAGGTGGCCACATTCATGCTGAGGGCCTCCCTCTCCCCTCCTATGTTCAGTTTCTCTTTGTGTGACATTAGAAGTGGGGTCAGGACCCTGCAGACAAAACGAGAGAGAGAGAGAGAGAGAGAGAGAGAGAGGACCAGCTTTGCGCGACCTCGACCTCGCCCTCGTCCTTGCCTCGAGAGCTCTGCGTGACACACACAGGTAGAGAGAGAGAGGCCCTGCTGTCGCGCCAGGTGGGCCGCCCGCGATAGAAAGCGAGCGAGCGAGCGAGAGAGAGAGAGAGGAGAAGAAGAAGAAAAGAGTTTTGACGTCGAGAGAGAGAGAGAGAGAGAGAGAGAGAGAGGATCAGAAAGCCTTTTTTACTATTTAATATTGTGGCACACATATTGAGAAATTGAGAATGGCGATAGAAAGCGAATCTAAGCGATTAAGCTCCAGCCTCCAATCAACAATGGAAGATCTTAAACCTTTTTTACTTGGTGAGCCAAAGGTCCTTTTTCGGATTCTTGAGCTAGGTTGGCATGACACGCAAGCTCGCTTTTACATAATAATCACCTCACACGTTCTTTTATTATTATCGCCGACAACCATCTACACACAAGAAAAAACGAAGTCGATGCTTGTCCTGGTTTTGAACATCTGCACAAAGCTGAAAGCCTCTCTCTCTCTCTCTCTCTCTCTCTCTCTCTCTCTTTGCTGGTGTAGATGCAGATTTGCAGGCAGCGAGAGCCTATCCATTGAAGGGAAGTTAAGCCGCGAACGCTAGGGCAGCAAACAAAGAAAGTGTAGCGTTGCCTGTTTCTGGAGGGCTCTTTTCTGGAGTAGAGCGTTGCGAAGAGAAGATAGACGACAAGCTAAGAGCAGCACTCAATCAGAAAAAGGAGGAGCAGCCAGTTGTAGAGGGAAGAAATCAAAGCATGTAGTGTAAGCCACCCAAGCAAGACAACAATTTTTTAGAGCACAGAGGCAGCGAAAAGGGACCATCATCATCGTGACTACTACAATCCAAAAATGTGCCTTTGCATGATCTCATGATTGTTACCATATACATGTGGTAGTGATGTGTGTGAACACACTAGGACTGCCGGGGCATTTTTTCCCTCTTTAGGAGGTTTTTTCCCCCGTGCATTGTATATACGCCCATCACTCTAGGGCTATCTATCTTTCCATTGCACACTAAGTAACACACTCTCTATTGTGTGCCTTGAGCTTCCTTTGTCTTCTCCAAGCTGTGTGTGTTTCTTTTAACCCTAATTCCAACAATTGGTATCAGAGCAGGTCACGTTCTCCCGGGCTTAGTCGCTAGCTGCTCTAGCACATGCGTGCTCACTTTCTCCGATTTTAGTGAGCTTTGGCGAGCGTTCGCAGGTCGACAAAATTTTTGGGTAAGCTCAAAGAGCTTGGTCTGCTCAGAATTTTGATTTGGGCACATTTCGGCCTCCGTTTCCACTACAGGCAGTACTGCACAGGCTATTTCGTCATTTTGTGCAGAATTTCTGTCAGTGCCGTTTTCTGCATAACAGGTGCCTTATAGTCTTCTACGGTTTGTGCTATATAGCACAGGTTGTTCCCGCTCCATTTCTCCTATTTTCGGGCAATTTTCACATCAGGTGCAGCATTTACCATGGCTGACAACAACAACACAGATGTGTTCAAGATGTTTGTTGCTGAGGACAGGTTGGATGGGGACAACTACCCTATGTGGGCTCATATGATGCAACATGTTCTTGTGTCAAAGGGTGTCTGGAAAATTGTGCAGGGCATTGATGTACGTCCTGGTTCTGAGGATGTAGGCGATGTTGAGGATGTTGCAGGTCTTGCTGCAAAGATTGCAGCTGTTAGAGTTGTTTTGCCTACGGCAGAACAAGCTCGTTGGGATGTTAAGGATGCGCAGGCTCATGCATTGATTGCGTTGTCTGTGAAGCGCACCATTGTTCCTCACATCCGTTCAGCAAAATCTGCAAAACAGGCTTGGGATATTCTAGCAGGTCTTTATGCAAGCTGCAATGAGGCTAAAATTGCTTTGCTGCGTAAAGAGTTGGAGTCGAAGATTATGCATGAGGAAGATGATATGGACACTTTCCTTGCTAGTGTCAAGGATATCAATGAGCAACTTATTTCTGCAGGTGAAGTTATTTCAGACAGTTCCCTTGTGCAGACTGTTCTTGATGCCTTACAGGATTCTTACCAGACTTTTGCTAGGACTTATGACCCAAGGAATCCAGAAGTTGTCAAGTTTGATGCATTATGCACATTGTTGTTGCTGCAAGAGTCACTGTCTGGAAAAAACAGGACCAGACAACGTGCAGTTGAACAGGCTTTTATTGCTTCTCAAAGAAAGGGTGGTAACAGCAATGCAACCACTTCTTATGGTTCTGCTGCGAGTGGCAAAAATTATGTTCCTAATGCTTCTGTTGGCAGCAATTCTTCTAGAAATTCTGGTGATAAGGGCAAAAGAAGATGCGTTGCCATTATTGTAAAGCTAATGATCACTTGATCAAGTCTTGTCCTAAGTTGAAGGCCAAAGAGGCTAAGAAGAAAGAGGGTGGTTCCATTGCAAATGCTGGTTCCACTACAAATGCAGCCATTGTTGAGTCTTCTGTGAAAGGAGACTGTGTTGCTGATGTTGATGCAGAATGGGCTTTTAGCGCAGAGTGCACTTACAATCCTGTTGTCCATGATGCATGCTTGTCAGTTGCTGCAGATTCACATGTGTGGTATTTCAACAGTGGTACTACAAAGCACATTACCTCACATCGTGAATTGTTTACCTCTCTTGAGTCTGTCCCTCATGGGAATTCAGTCACTTGTGCCAACAACGCCTCTTATCCAGTTCAGGGAGTTGGAAAGATTGTGCTCACTGCTGCTAATGGCAGTTCCTTCACACTTGTTGATGCACTTTATGTACCTAGGATCAAGAAGAATCTCTTGTCTGTATCCGCACTTGCTAGACTTGGACTTGTAGTCAAATTTGTGGATGACAGATGTACAGTTCATGATCTCAGTTTTGGTGACGAAATTGTTGCATCTGGCCTTTTGTGTCGTGGGCTGTATAAGCTCACTTTGTATGACAAGTGTGGACAAAATTTTGCAAATGCTGTTGCAGATTCAAGGGCTATTTCAGATGCAAAACTTTGGCATGCACATTGTTGAGAGGCACATGTTAGAAACTGACTCTGAATAGCTAAGTCGGATTTTGACTTATCGGATATTTACTGAGCTGTATTTTGCTAAGTCGGATGTAATTGTATTTCAGTTGCAGTCTGCTGAATGTCTTGTGACTGGGTAGTTAAGTCGGATTTATCTATATAAGTGGGGAATGTATCTGCACACGAGGTATCTGTTCTCTGATATGAATGTGATGATGATGGTGCAGTGCAGCAACTATTCAGTGTATTTTCTGCTTACTCTGATATTTAGAGTAGTCATGTTTACTGTGTCTGAATTGTTGTTAATGAAGTATGGTGGAGTAGATGGTTATTATTGCTGTGTATGATGTTCATGTGTTGACCTAACCCACAACACATTTGGCGATCCTGCTGGGTTAACGTTTATTTTCAAGTAATGATGCATGTCAGAGGGAGACAGGAGAGTAGGAAGAGTGTACTACACAAGGGCTCAAGCACAGGCTGGAAACATTGATCCATTTAACTATGATCATGACAATCAGCAATCACCCGATGCTCAGGGGCAGCAACTTGTAGACCAAGGAGGGGTAGGATCAGGAGCAGCAGGAGAAGAGAGAGTGAGGCAATTTATTGGAGCTTTATTCCTGGCAAGAAGAACCACCAGGAGAAGGATCCAGTTTGACCCAGGGGGCTACCAGGCAAAGACCTAGGAGACCACCACAACCCATTCCAATGGCTCAACCACCACCCAACCCAAAGGTCAAGGCAGCCAAGTTTAGAGCAGGGAGTAAGGAAGATGCTGACTGTCATGTGGCACAGTTTGAAACTAAGTGGCAGGCAAGTGGCTATCAGGTGATGTATGCTGATGGAGTAAAGATGGAACAGTTTGCTGCCACATTGGAAGGAAAGGCCATGAGTTGGTTCAGCCAATATGGCATTGCACATTTTGCTACTTATAATGCTTTGAAGCAGGCATTTCTGCAGAGATTTAGAAAGGAGAAGACTCCGACTGATGTCCTGAGAAAACTCAGAGACATTAAGCAAAATAAGATGCTGGTTGAAGACTATGCACAGAAGTTCAGAATTTTAGTAGAAAGATTGCAGGGGAATGAAAGACCCACTAATGAAATGTTAGCAGGTTATTTTTTGAAAGGATTGAGAAGCAGCTTAAAGGGAGCAATAGCTAGCATTGATATTGCTGGAGGTCTGGATGACCTTGTTACTGCTGCTGCAAGGGTGGAGAAGAGACTTGGCATGACCAAAGCAAAAGGAAAAGAAGACAGTGACTCAGATTCAGAAGAAGCATCTGAAGACACAGATTCCAGTGGGAACTCAGATTCAGACTCACCATCAGACAGTGATGAGGAAACAGAAAAAAGAAAGAAGAAAAAGAGCAGTAAGAAGAAGAAAGTTAAGCAAAAGCAGAGTATTGAGCAAGATTTGGTAGGCAAACTTAAAAAGTTTGGTTATTCTGTTGTAGCACCTAAAGAAAAAGTGTATTGTCACATTTGTGAAAGGGATGGACATAGTACTGCTAGCTGTTGGTATAATCCAAAGAATAGAGGGCAGACAGCACCTAACATAGGAAGAGGAAGACCAGAAATTGGAGCAAATCAAGCAGTACCATTTAGGGGAAGACCACCATTTCAGAGGGCAAGACCTCCTAGACCTCCTTGGAGAGAGCAGGAGAACAATAATAATAGGAGACCCTGTGTGTACTGTGGTGCACCAGATCACTGGGTAGGTCCCAATTGTGCTTTATGGGTGAAGCATAGGGAAGAAAGGGGAATGCCCATTGTGAGATATAATCAGCCCAATCAACCTGAAAATCAGCAACAGCAGCAGCAGCAAAATCAGCCAGCAGCTCAGGCAAATGTAATCTTGTTTGATGTGTTTTCTCAGGATAAGCAGATGCAAGATACTGACCAAGAACAGGAGCAGCAAGGGAATGAAGAGGAACATCAATGGGCTTGTGACTGTAACCAATGTGTGCAGGAGGATCATGTTGAAGTTCTAGCAGTGACTAGGTCTAAGGATAAAGCACCTTTGGATTGGAAGGAGCAAAAAGGGGTAAGAGACCAGGTTACAAAAAGGATTGCCAAACACCAGGCAAAGCAGGTGGATATTGAGGATGACCCAAAAGAAAAGGAAGACCAGAATAAAGGGAGTAAGGAGATGGAAAATAAACAGGATAAGGATTGGTTTGAAATACTTATTAGCTCACCTCTTCAATTATCTTTGGATCAGTTGTTGCAATTGGTTCCAGCTTTCAAAGACAGATTGTTCAGAAAGCTGCAAAACCTGAATGGACTTGGCACAATGGACAGGCAGTTTTATTCAGCAGCAGCAAATAGAATTGATCCAGCAGATGTGGACTTTGTGGTACCAGTTATTAAAGTACACTTTCTTGGAGAAAATTTTGATGATGTGTTATTGGATGGAGGCTCTGGGGTGAATATTTTACCAGAGGCAGTGTACAAAAGAATGGAGTTGGGAGCTATGGCTCCAGCACCTTTTCAGGTGAAAATGGCAGACCAATCTAGGGTACAACCTTTGGGAATTCTCAAAGCACAGGAAATTCAGGTGTTAGGATTATCCTTTTTTGTTAATTTTGTGGTACTCAGAATGTCAGACTCAGCAGCTGCATATGAAATGCTATTAGGAAGGCCTTGGTTCAGATTGGCTAGAGTAAGACAGGACTGGGGAGAAAATGTTGTCATATTGAAAAAAGGGAAAAAGAAAGTAACCATACCTATGAGGGGAAGGAAGATGGTTCCATTAAGTGAGAAACCACTGTTTGCTCAGACTATTAATTTTGCTGATGAGGTCACAGATGACCAAGAGGAAGAGTTCTTGAAGGCCAATCCAACTGTTGTACCTGTGTTTGAAGTAGATGTGGAAAGCATGTTACAGCAGGGTAAGAAACAGGATGAGCCAGATACAGGTTTAGCACCAGGACAGACAGTGCAGGGTAAGGAACTGTTGCAGTTGGTGGACCAGAAATATGCTATGTCTGATAAGGAACAGATTCAGCAGGAAGAAAAGGAGGCCAGGGATATGGCTGAGAAAATCTATGAAAAGAAGTTTGGGGCATCTAGCAGGGTAGAAAAGGAGGAGCTTCAGGAGCTAAATTTCGGAACAGAGGCAGAACCAAGAATGGTCAGAGTGAGTGCACACATTCAAGGGGAATTTCTGGCACAGCTGTTGCAATTATTGGTTGATTATAAGGATGTGTTTGCTTGGGATTATTCTCAGATGAGAGGCATTGACCCAGCACTACATCAGCATAGGATTAATTTGAAAGAGGGTGCAAAACCAATTGTGCATCAAAGATATAGAATGAATCCTAACTTTGCCAAACAGGTGAAGGAGGAGCTTGATAAGCTCCTGGCAGTAGGGTTCATTAAACCTGTACATGAAGTATCATGGTTGTCTCCTATACTGGTTGTGCCAAAGAAAAATGGAGCTTTAAGAGTATGTGTGGATTATAGAAAATTGAATGCAGCAACCATTACTGATCCCTTTCCTATGCCATTTTGTGATGCTGTGTTGGATGCAGTAGCTGGTCATGAAATGTACAGCTTTTTGGATGGATTTTCTGGTTATAATCAGATTAGTGTTGCTGAGTCGGATCAGCATAAAACAGCTTTTATAACTGAATGGGGAGCCTTTGCCTACACAGTGATGAGTTTTGGGTTAACCAATGGACCACCTTCATTTAATTTTGTTGCTCATAAGGTGTTTGAACCTTACTTACAGGACTTTATGAGAGTCTTTGTGGATGATTTCTCAGTGTTTGGAAAGAAGGATAAACATCTGCTACATCTGAAGCTCTGTTTTGAAAGATGCAGACAATTCAGGATGGCTCTGAATCCTTATAAAAGTGTAATTGCTGTGAGGAGTGGAATACTTTTAGGACATGTGGTGTCAGAAGCAGGAATGGCTATAGATGTCAAGAAAATAGAAGCCATTCAAGCAGCACCAGTTCCTACCAATGTTAAAGAGTTAATGAGGTTTGTTGGACAGACAAAGTGGCACTCCAGATATTTGAGGTATTTGTCTAATGTATGCTTGCCATTAACTCAATTAACAAAGAAGGATGTGGCATTTGTATGGGATGAACCTCAGCAGAAATCATTTCAGATGTTGAAGAAAATGATATCAGTAGCACCAATTTTGCAGCCACCTGATTGGTCATTGCCTTTTCATGTGTTTGTTGATGCGTCGGATATAGCAATAGGAGCTGTACTGATGCAGGAGAAGGAGAAGGGATGGTTCAGACCTGTGTACTATGCAAGCAGGGTTCTCACAGGTGCAGAAAGAAACTATCCTGTGACAGAAAGAGAAGCTTTAGGGATGGTATATGCATTGAATAAGTTCAGGCATTACTTGTTGGGGAACAAGATAGTTTTTCATGTTGATCATCAGGCCTTGTTGTATTTGATCAAGAAGCCACTTCTTACTGGAAGGCTTGCAAGATGGATGTTGTTATTGCAGGAGTTTGACTTTCAGATTGAGCATACTCCTGGGAAGGAGCATGTAATTGCAGATTATCTAAGCAGGATTGAAACAGGTGAAGCACCTACTGGGGTAGATGATGCACTTCCTGATGCTCAGCTGTTTGATGTGCAGACTGCTGTGACTGAGTCTTGGTATGATCAATTGCTGATGTTTTTGACTGATGGAACTATACCAAGGGAGTTCAATGCTGATCAGAGAAGAAAATTTGCACTGAAAACCAGACCCTATTTAGTTATTGCAGGGGCACTATATAAGAAAGGCATTGATCAAGTGATAAGAAGATGTGTACCAGAATTTGAGCAAAGTGCAGTCTTGCAGGAAGCACATTCAGGCACAGCAGGAGGGCATTTCTCTGGAGATACTACAGGGAAGAAGATTTTGCAGGCTGGATTATGGTGGCCTACAGTTTTAAAGGATGCACATGATTATGCCAAAAGATGTGTAATTTGTCAGAAAACAGGTCAACCTGATTCAAACAGGGATAGGATGGGGGATCATCCTATTTTGCCTTTGGAACCTTTTCAAAAGTGGGGTTTGGACTTTGTAGGACCTGTCAAACCAACTTCCAAGAGGGGATGCAGATACATTTTAGTGGCTACAGATTATTGCACTAAGTGGGTAGAAGCAGTAGCATTGAAGGATAATAAAGCTTCAAGTGTGGCCAGATTTCTTTATCATAACATTATGACCAGGTTTGGGTGTCCAGTGGAGCTGGTAAGTGACAGAGGAACTCATTTTCTGAATGAAGTAATTTCAGAGCTAACAAGGACACATATGATTATGCACAAGAAGTCTACAGCATATCATCCACAGGCTAATGGTCAGGCTGAGAGCTCCAACAAAACACTGGTAAGGATTTTGAAAAAGATTGTGACAGAGAATCAGAAGGATTGGGATGATAAGTTGGATTCTGCCTTATGGTCCTTTAGAACAGCTTTCAAAGTCACTACTGGTATGACACCATTCAAGCTGGTGTATGGGCTGGAAGCTGTGGTTCCTATGGAGTTTGTGGTACCAAGTTTAAGAGTCTCAGCAGAGAAGCAGTCTCCAAAGTTGTCAGTACTACACAGGAACAAATATCTGATGCAGCTGGAGGAGGATAGGTTGGTAAGCTCTTACATTACTGAAGTCATACAAAGAAGAAGACAAGCATGGGTGACCAAGAATGTGAAGTTCAAGATCTTTCAGGTTGGAGATTGGGTAATGTTGTACAACTCTAAGCTGGGACCACATCCTGGTAAATTGTCATTGAGATATCAGGGACCATATCAGATTGTGCAGGATAAAGGACAAGGGACATTCATCATAGCTGATGTGTTTGGTACAAGAGTGGAAAAGGCAGTTAATGGTTTCAGGCTGAAGAAATTTCAGGGAAAGCCACCTCATTTGGACTGGCCAAGTGTAGCCTGCATAACTGTAATACCCTTACAGCCAGGAGATTCAGAATCAGCAAAAGGAAAAGGAAAAATGCTGGTTTGCATGGATTTGAGGAGGTCTTTTCATAGTATCCCATATAATTCACGGGTTGGAGGAAGTAGGCAGTTCCAAAGTGCACATCCGATTCAACATTGCAGATGTTGGAAGAGTACCTGTGTCGGAACTGACCAAGTCGGAATTTTTAATAAGAAATTATTAGGCCGGACTAATAACTTCGGGGAGTGTGCTGAAAAGAAGTTTCGTAGCACTTCAAGGATACTGGGTGGAGATATGTGTGCATGGTGCAGCGAGTATAATCATACATGCAACAAAAGTTTAGTACACATGCAGCAGCGCGGAGCATTCGGGTTTTCGCTTGAAGAAGCTTTATTCAGTCCTGCCATGCCGAAAGCAAAGCAATTGATGGCCATGCAACCACAGCCTGATGAGGAGCAGACCGAAGGTTCGGGGCGACGTTTGAGAAGCAAAGCTTTGCCTATGCGGCTTGACGTTAGCAGTGCAGACGAAAATAGTGACTCTGCAGAAGAGGAAACGCCAATGCCGACTCCTGTGTCAGAAGGTAAGGTGATGCAAACATTAATGGACCCTTTTATGGATTTCAAAGTTGACATAGATTGTCAGGCAGAGCGCAACGCCATATGGTTGCAGCAGGTAGGATTGTATGAGTTTGCCATTCTGCCTTGGGAAGAATGTAAAAACAATGTATATGCAAAGTCTCAGTTGGAAATACTTAGGAAGACTAAGGGGAGAGTGTCACCGCATGTGGTACTCAATGTGGAGTTGGTGTCTGAGGTGTTCAAGCTGCCTTTGCATCCTAATACACCTATTCCAAAGTGTTCAGAGGAAGCACAGAAAAAGGAGTTTGGTCCAAGAGAAGGAGGCAGGCAGTATTACATGTTAAAGAATGTGGCATATGCTAGGAGAGAGCAGCTTAAGTGGTACTTGGAGAGGCTATGCTTTATTGTGAAGTTTGATTATATGTCAAAAGAAAACTTTGCACCATTAAGCTATGCAGAGCAGGGAGGAGAAGTGAGCTGGGCTCACTGGGTGTATGAAAAGCTGGCAGCAGAGATTCATTCTTCAGATAAGAGGAAGACACAGGCAAATAGTAGGTTATGTGGTTACTTGTCAGCATTGTTTTTTTTTGCACAAAGAGTACAGAATGGTGAAGCAAGGTGGCCTGTGAAAGCAGAAAAACTGGTGCAGGAGAAGCAGCAGCCAGTTCAGATTGAGCATCCCATCATGGTGCATTCTGAAAAGACAGGATTTGTGAAGTTTAATGCTAAGCATATGGAGGCTTATGAGGATTTGGTGAAAGCCAAATATACTCCAGGAGAGGCCTTTGAAGAAATCACAGCAAAAATGCAGTTTGCAGAATTTGGTACCATGGATGTTGATTCACCAATGCAGGTAAAAGCAGAGGAAACACCAATAAGGCTTGGTAAGGCTTTCACATTATCCAACAAGAGGAAGAAGTCTGAACCAGTCAGCAGAGTGTTTTCTAGATTAGATTTCAGTACTGAGGAAGTCTCTAGAGTATCAGTAGATACTGGGAAATTGGACAGTGATAAAGTAGTTCAGATGCTGCAGCAGGTGTAGGAATTTGTGAGGCAACAGAATAATATGCTGAAGGTTCAGAGTATGCAAGCTGAAAGGAATGCAGAAAAATTGATGGAGTTTAAAGGACAGGTGTCACAGGTGAAAGAGTTTGAAGAGCAGATAGCTATGATGAAAGTAAAGTATGAGCAGGATATGGAGGAAACAATGGGGAAACAGAAGATGGAGTTAGCAAAAGTGAAGAGATCATTGGGGGAGTTTAAGCAATGGACTGAGAAAGTGGAGGCAGCGGTTGCTTTGGAATTGGAAGACATGGCAAAGAGGAATGCAGAGTTACAGGTCACTGTGGAGATGCAGAGGTTGAGATTGGAACCTTTGCAGATATTAGAGCAACAGATGTTGGCACAAGAGGAAATTAGCTTGAGTGCAGTATTAATGAAAGAAGGAGAAGTGTCTATTCTCAAGCAGCAGTTAGCTTTGGTTGCACAGGAGATGTGGCAAAAGACCAAGGAAAGAATGAGATTTGTCATTAAGTATCCATATGAGGTGTTAAAGGCAGGGTTAGTGCATAAGGTAGAAGCACAATTGTTGAAGGAAGTGGAGGAATTGCAAAAGGAGAGAGACTGTTTGAAGCAGCAGGTTCAGCAGATGGAAGAGAATAAGAGACAGCAACTTGCAGAGTCAGAAAAGAAAGAGGAGAATTTCACTAATAGTTTTTTGATGCAGGATGTAGCTGAGGAGAAAGTGGCAGAAGAGCAGATTGATACTGAGATTGCAGATAGAGCACAAGAGGTGGAAATGGGAAAAGATGATGCAGCAGAATCAGATGCAGTAAAGGAAGCAGAGCTGGTGGATCATAAAATGAATACTGAGGACCAGAGTAAGGAAGAAGCTAGGCAGCAGAGGGTGGATTCCTGATCAAGGGATATGTGGATCCGGGTCAGATTTCTGCGAAATCTACCACCGGGGCGTGCCATGTGTTGAGAGGCACATGTTAGAAACTGACTCTGAATAGCTAAGTCGGATTTTGACTTATCGGATATTTACTGAGCTGTATTTTGCTAAGTCGGATGTAACTGTATTTCGGTTGCAGTCTGATGAATGTCTTGTGACTGGGTAGTTAAGTCGGATTTATCTATATAAGTGGGGAATGTATCTGCGCACGAGGTATCTGTTCTCTGATATGAATGTGATGATGATGGTGCAGTGCAGCAACTATTCAGTGTATTTTCTGCTTACTCTGATATTTAGAGTAGTCATGTTTACTGTGTCTGAATTGTTGTTAATGAAGTATGGTGGAGTAGATGGTTATTATTGCTGTGTATGATGTTCATGTGTTGACCTAACCCACAATACACATTTTGGTCATCTGAATTTTGTCAGTTTGCTGCGTTTGCAGAAATCTGATATGGTTGCTTCTTTGCCGCCTCTTGAAGCACTTGTCAAACATGTTTGTGAAGGCTGTATTTTGGGTAAGATGTAGCGTTCTAAATTTCCAAAGGATGGTTCAGTTCGGGCCACATGCAGGTTGTAGCTTGTGCATAGTGATGTTTGTGGGCCCATGCAAACTCCATCCTTGGGCAATTACCTATACTTCGTGACTTTCATTGATGATTACTCCAGGCATGCATGGGTATTTTCGCTTAAAGCGAAGTCAGAAGTTTTTATGTGTTTCAAAAAATTTATGGCTATGGCTGAAAATGTCTCGAAATGTACTATGGGCACCCTTCGTTCCTATCGAGGGGGGGAGTATATGTCTCATGAATTTAATGCATTTCTGGCTAGTCGTGGGATAAAACACCAATGTACATTGCCTTATATGCCTCAGCAAAATGGTGTTGCTGAGAGGGAAAACAGGTCACTGACAGAAATGACACGATGTATGGTCAAAAGTCAAGCTTTACCGCATTCTTTTTGGCTTGAAGCCATCATGTGTGCCACTTATGTACTTAACAGGTGTCCTACGAAATCTTTGCAGTCTATTACTCCATATGAAGCATGGCATTATAGAAAGCCTTCTATTGAGCACATGCGTGTTTTTGGCTGTTTGGCATATGCTTTGGTGCCATAAGTGCAGCGCAGAAAATTGGATGATAAGGCTGTCAAATGTATTTTTGTTGGTTACAGTGCTGAAAGCAAAGGTTATAGGTTGTATCATCCACAAACAAAACGTATTTTTGTTTCTCGGGATGTAGTGTTTGTGGAAGATTCTGTTCATCCCTTGTTGTCATGTACTAGAGACAGTAATGTAAGCTCACAGGACATTTATGACACTTTGTTGCCTCTTTTCAGTGGTGGAAATACGAATGTAAGTTCCAATGAGGCAAATGTACAGCCTATGGGGGTTTCTGAAATTTTTTTAGATCAGTCTATTACTGATGCAGATGTACATGATGTACTTGATGAGGAAAGGGCTGAAAATGAGCAGGCTAGAGGTATGCCAAAATGGCTGGTGCACACTTTGCGTGACAGTAAATTGGCCACACCTTTGTCTAGTCGTACTCGTTCAGGCTCTCGCCATGCATCAGATTGTTATGCTTTGGCTGTGTCTAGCTTACATGATGATGAGGAGCCTCTGACTTTTGATGAAGCACAAAATTCAGAAAATTGGATGGCTGCCATGCAATCAGAATATGATGCACTTATAGAAAATGACACATGGACTTTATGTGATTTGCCTCCTGGCAAAAAGGCCATTGGTACGAAGTGGGTTTACAAGTTGAAACGCAAGCCGGATGGTGAGATCAATCGCCATAAGGCTCGACTTGTTGCAAAGGGTTATGCACAACAAAAAGGCATAGATTATGAAGATACTTTTGCTCCCACTTGTCGTATGACTACTGTACGTTTTCTATGTGCATTGGCAGCTCATTTTGGTTGGGATGTACATCAATCAGACATTGTTACTGCTTTCTTGAATGGTGACATATTTGAGGAAGTTTATGTAACGCAGCCTCGCGGTTTTGTCATAAAAGGACAAGAGGACAAAGTGTGCAAATGTAACAAGGCTTTGTATGGGTTGAAGCAATCTCCTCGTGCTTGGTATGAGAACGCTGACACTCATTTGGTCAAACAAGGCTTTCATAACAGTCCAACAGAAAGCACATTGTATGTAAAGCGTGAGGGTGATGTACTTCTCATTGTGGTTCTTTATGTTGATGATTTGCTGATCACTGGACCAAATGAGAGACACATTGCTGAATTTAAGGTTGATTTGAATGCTACTTTCAAGATGAAAGATTTGGGGTTGTTGCATCATTACTTGGGTATACAGTTTAAGCAATGTGATGGTGGTATTGCCTTGTGTCAAAAAAGTTACATAGGGACATTGCTATGTAAGTTTTGACTTGAGGATTGCAAACCTATTGCCACTCCCATGGAAACAGGTTTGAAGTTGAGTCTACATGATGCTTGCGATCCTGCTGATGTCACTCTTTACCAAACTGTTGTTGGCTGCCTCATTTATGTATGCAACACAAGGCCGGATATTCAGTTTGCAGTCTCACAGGTCAGCAGATTTATGCATAGCACAGGCTCTAAGCATTGGCAGGCTGTCAAGAGAATTTTCCGCTACCTTAGTGGCACTTTACATCTTGGCTTGTTTTATCCCAAGGGGGGATCATTGCCGCCAGACCTACATGCTTTTTCGGACTCAGATTGGGCTGGTTGTTTTGACACGAGAGTGTCCACAAGTGGTTTTTGTTTCATGCTTGGCAGTTCATGTATATCATGGTTGAGCAGGAAGCAACCTACTGTGGCCACTTCGAGTTGTGAGGCTGAGTACAGGGCAGTCTTCACAGCTACGGTTGAGTGTGTATGGCTTAGACGCCTTATGGCCGATTTGGGTGTTGGACAGGACACTGCCAACACTATCTACACTGACAGTCAGAGCGCATTGGCAGTTGCGAGGAACCCAGTTTTTCATGCTCGCACAAAGCACATTGAGGTGCATTACCACTATGTCAGGGAGAGGCTCTCAGCAGGAGAGATCAGCTTGGCTTATGTACCAACACAGGACAACCTTGCAGATATTTTCACAAAGGCATTGTCTCGTGAGAAGCTTGAAGCTTTCCGCAAAGCTTTGGGCTTACTCCTCTTTGTGGACTGATCCTATCCTCAGGGCATGGCACTTCCCTTTACTCATGTGACAGCTCTCATTCACTGCATCACTCCAGGGGGGATTTGTTACCATATACATGTGGTAGTGATGTGTGTGAACACACTAGGACCGCCGGGGCATTTTTCCCTCTTTAGGAGGTTTTTTCCCCCGTGCATTGTATATACGCCCATCACTCTAGGGCTATCTATCTTTCCATTGCACACTAAGTAACACACTCTCTATTGTGTGCCTTGAGCTTCCTTCGTCTTCTCCAAGCTGTGTGTGTTTCTCTGCAACCCTAGTTCCAACAATGACAAACCAATATTCCTCTTCCTCTAGGAAATTCACCGGAGAGACTGAGTCCCCCCCATGTGAGCAAGGCATACGAAGACTTGGAAGCGCAGCATACCTCGAACAGATGATGTAGAGGCTGCCGCACCATAATACGTTGCACAATGAGGTCGAAGGACAAGGCAAACAAACGTATAGTGTCGCATGCAAGAGAAACAAAGCAACAGTTACAGTTTTGGAGGGAGATACCGTGAGCACCGGTGGAATCAAGGAAACGACTGTAGTGTATTAACAAGAAGTTCAAGGGAGCAATGCTTAGTATTTTGCAGATAAGGCATCATGGGAGTTGCCACGGCAAAGGAGTTGAGGCAAAGATGCTGCCAAAGGGTACAAAGGGTAGCATTGAAGGGATAAGGATGAGTATCTTAAGAAGGCCGAGGGGGAACGAGCAAAAGAAGATAGAGGTGAGTGGAGCTTGCAAGGCGAGTGAAGGGCAACGAAGGAGGTTGGCGAGAAGAAGAAGAAGAAAGGCTGCCGCAACACGAGTGAAAGCCCTTCACAATTATATTCTCCTTCACATTCACCTAAGAAGGCTTAAGTTTTGATACAAGAAGACAAGAGCGAGCAGAAACGAGGGAAAAGCGAGCGTTTCTGTTTTGATTTTTCTTAAAAAATCTTCTTTACTTGGTGAGCCGAAGATCGTTTTTTGGATCTTTGCGCCAACGAGTGGCCACTTGGCAAGATCCAAGCCATTGCCCACAACTCGAATCACATGGCCAGGAGCCTCGCACAGTGGCACGATCTGCAGCCCAGAAACCTGTGGAAGATAAGCACCATAAATTAATAAAGGGAGCCGCTGACGAGTTGATGGGGAGGGACGAGCAAAGACTAGAGCAAGTGAAGGGGATGCTGGCGAGCTGGCCATCTGCATAGAAGGAGCAGTGAGTGAAGAGCCGAAGGACAATGTTCTTGGAAGGAGGAGAAAGTCGACGGCCAGGGAGATTAGCTGGGAGAGACACTAGGGCTTGTAAGGAAAAAGAGACGCCGTCAGGGCAATGTTTTCTTTTTGAAACCATCTATAATATGTAAAGTGGCGGTAGGGCATACTGAGTGATGCCGTCAAAAAGTTAAGAGGCAAGCTGCATTGCTTGAAGTGTTGTTGCGGGCAGAATGTGTAGAAGGTATACAAGGGAAGAGGGTTGCAATGGAAGCAGCAACAAGAGCTTGATGTAGCGCCTGTAGAAAAAGTGACGAGCAGAGAACTGACAGACAGGGAAAAGCTAGCGTCAACGAGTAGAAAAAGGGGAGGAAGCAAGCCAACAAGAGAAAGGAGAGGGCGCCACAGTTGGCAGAGGAGCCGAGAAAAGCCATCAAGGGCATCTGTAGACGAGGTCAACAAGCAACACTGGTCTGTGGCAAACACCGCATGGTCCTCTATTCCTCCCTGTAGTGTTTTGGTGAAGCTGAGAGCAGCGCGTAAGAAGGTTAAGAGACGGGCACTGGTGATTCGACGAGCTCACAATATTTTACTTATAAGAGTTTTTTTTTCTTTTCAAACTTGATGAGCCTAAGATGATACAAGCCTCAATATACGAACACTGAAGTTGGGGGAAATTTGCCTCTTCACTAATTGACACCTCCATTTGGAGGTGGGATCAATGGCTCACGATCATCAAATGATCGTGACCGTTGAATTTCTTACGGAATCCAAAAGATTTCTATTTTCTCGAATCCGAGACTTGAACTCACTACCCTCTCCCCCACGGGATTGACTCTAACCATTAAGCTAACGCGCGCTCGTTGAAAGGTGTGTGTGGGATAAGCTTGTAGATCACGGCATCGCGGACAGGTTTACACCTAGTTCACACCGAGTTCACACTTAGTTCACACCAAATTTGGTGTGGTGTGTAGGCAAATCCCAGTTCACACCGTGTTCACGTCGAGTTCACACCGAGTTCACACCAAATTTGGTGTGGTGCACATATCTCCGAGTTCACGCTTAGTTCACACCTAGTTTAAATGTCGATCGGACGGCCCGGATTGCACCCGCCTCGCGACGCCTACTGTGGGCCATTGATCCCACCTCCCTGGGGAGGTGTCATTTAGTGACGAGGGGAAATTGGGGCATGTCCTGCAACAACCCGTCCTGCTTGTAGTCATCCGTGGGACCCACCTAGTACACCTTCTCTCATTGTTGGAAGACTTGTCTTCATCCCCACCTACAATAACGTCTTTTGCCAAAGCCACCTGCTTTAACCCAATTCCACCCGCTAATAACAAGTTTTAGTGGGTAAACAACACAGAGGCCTTTCAGTATATAATAATTCGGTTTAGCAATTGCCGTGCACACTAGGAGCTTACATTGATCGATGGTACAACCAAGCTTAATCTTTAAACTTCAATTCTAATGTTTAAAGAAAATCATGAGACAACGCTAGTTTGGGACTTTACAAAGGCAGTAGTTTGCAGACTCGCAACAGTTTGAAGACGAAGTTTTGCAAAGCCAACAGTTCAATATTCTTCGAGTAAGTCTCTAGCCATTCTTTGCGAGAGAGAGAGAGAGAGAGAGAGAGAGAGAGAGAGAGAGAGAGAGAGAGAGAGAGAGAGAGAGAGAGAGAGAGATGGAAACCATTGCTGTGGATCGGTAGAGAACGGAGATGTAGTTGATGAAAGGGTAGGAGAAAGAGTTGACGGTCGAGCAGAGAGAGATAGTGCAATTTTAACAAGGGAAAATCTATCGAAAAGCACCCATAACTCTTTATGTAGCAAACCTTTGACATAGAATATAAAATTAGATTTGCTTCTCTTTAAGTTTAATCAATATGCCACATCTCCTGTATTTGTCTGAATGCGTGTTTTGTGTCTCGCAAAGAGGACATATATTTACAACATTGGATGTTTCAATTGCACAAGCGCGAGTCCGTCTTGACAACACTACAAGGTTCATTATTTGTATCTAGCACCCCATGACTATGTGTTTTCTTGGCGAACACATAAACGTTACGAGGCAGGTCAAGGCTTCCGTTTCTTATAATTTTTGGAGAGACCACAGTGCCAACTCTCCACCATACTTTTGTATGGCACCTCTGCATGACGTGCACTGATACTTTGCAGTTTCAGTCTGTGACGTTTCATTGCAAGACGATATGTTTAACTATTCACATTGCTTTTTTGTAGCTTGAATCATACGTTGTCCTCCGGCTTACACAATTGGATGACATTCGTACATCATTATCAGGTCGGTAGTGTAGTTCAATTTTTATACTCGTTTACGCTTTTTGTATTTTTGAGTTTTTCAAAGCTTCCTTAAGTTTAGTTTGCCATATGTTTTCCTCACAAGTGCATGCTCAATTTTAATCATCGTATTGGATAGAAATGGCCAGGAATGTGAATAATAAGGGGCTCGTTCGACTAGAGCAATTCTGGGATGGCAACAGTAAGTGCTGAAAAACTGTTGACTCTTTAGCCATCCAATTTCAATTGAATGGCTTTGAGATCTTACTAGTCTACAGGGTGATGAAAGAGCTTGATAAGGTGGTGATGCCAATTTGTGAATCCAATTTTGAATGGGATGCTTGGAGATGGCCCGGGAGTAGCCTCTTTTGGAAACCACATTCTAAAGGCATTTACCATGTTTTAATGCACGAGGCTAATTGGTGTAGCCCCCTCAACAAATTATGGAAGAGGCACTGGACAGCAAAACGGTGGGAGGGAGTCATGGAGAACATCTGGAAGCCAAGGTGGCCTCAGTTTATGAAGATATTTCTGTGAAAAGTGATGTGGGGTGCTCTGCCGACGGGTGTAAAGATACAAAAAAGAGGAATCGGGTCCGATCGTTGCTCGGGGTGCAGAATAGCTAGTGAAGACCTAGCCCACCTTTTCATGAGATGCCAGGCAATCAGTGGCATGGCTGGGAAAATATGCAAGTGGATTCAAAGGACATGGCAAATTAAGTTCTTCAAGACTGATCTGTTCTTTGGTAGTAACACGTTGGGAAGTCCTGTTCTTCTTGTCTGCACTCAAGTAATCAGGTACTACTTCTTTCACCATATTTGGCAAGCAAGGAACCGTCGCGTGTTTGAGGGGGATCTGGCTGTGGCAAGCTTTTGTGAAATCATACAAGAGAGTAGAGTGACGATCCACATGATTGGAGGCAAACAAGCCTCAGAGGACTGGTCTAGAACAATACATGGCATGATGACATCTTGTAATAAGTAAAGCCTAGGAGTAGTTGTGGTTTCTCTGTCAAGCAGAAAACTTGTAATCCTTCGACCCTCAAGGCTTGGTCTGAGCTTGAGGTTGGTGTATATTTCTGGTGTTCTTAATACTATCCACTCACAATTGTGAGTTTTGCAAAAAAAAAAAGAAGACATGCATTCCTTTTTGCACAGTTTGGAAATTCAACCTATACATTGAAATAAAGGAAAATTGACTACGCTTGATTGAGAATAAGATGGGTGTCTCAAAGATGGTTCCACGATTTAGATAATAAATGGTCGATATTACTAGGTTGAATGGTGCAATCTACAAATTCAATTACCCTCTTTAGTAGCCCTTTGTCGTATATGGAGCACTATGACAATTCAATTATCCTCTTAAGTAGCCCATTGTCATATATGGAGCACTATGAGACACTACTTGCTTCTTCCCAATGCGCATCAAGTCCCAAGATGAGCTATTGTTGGTGCCTATCAATTGGTTCTACTCATTTTCTCATGTCACCTAACAAAACCCAAGGCGATAGCAATCACAACCAACTAACCAAGTAACTAGCTGTGCTCCAAAATCTATCAGATTATATACGACAAAGGCCCACCAAGCAAGACTAGTTTATTTAGTATTGTGGCACACTTAACAATGTAACATACAAAGTACTCAATACATAAAGTGACTACCCTACTACTGGCTTTCCCTTTATTATATTCATTTCTCTCAGAGATTCCTTACGATTCCCTTCATTCCATCTCAAGGCAATCATTTAACCTTACCTCATAAAAAAGGAAGAGAACAAGGATTTTGAACCCACGTGAGCGTAGAATCGCACCTACGTGGTTTCATCTAACCACTCAAGCAGCAGCCCTCAGGTGCTCCAGAGCCATCTATTTCATTTTAAAAAAAAACATTACGCTCGCAACCCACCCTTCCACTACGCTAAACCTTTTACTTCGCCCACTACCTTGCCCATGGACTTTAAGAGATGACTCTCTCTCTCTCTCTCTCTCTCTCTCTCTCTCTCTCTCTCTCTAAAAAAAAAAAAACTGCGTTCCCTTGCTCCTCTCCCTCTCTGCCGCACCACTGGGAAAGTCTGCCCGAGAATGCGCCGATGCATTATTGTTGCAGTTTTCGTTTTTTGGTTGTGCGCAACATTCATTTCATTTGCATCGGTATCACTTCAGATTCCGCTCCTATTTTCTTTCTTGAAATTGGGTGGGTTGGGCGAAATTAAATTCGCCTACTAGCCAGATCCCCCCCACCTTCCACCTCAAACCCCAACCTTAGCCTCAGCTGCCGAGCAACGAGGCATCACCCTGCACGACATCCCCCTCATATACCCCGATGCAAACTCCCTCTCTGTTGCGCCGTTGCCCTACTCGCACATGAGCAAGAGAAAGAGACAGTTGGTCGCACGAGCCAGTTTTCCCTGCGCGCGCGCACACACACACACACACACACACACACACACACACACAGAGTCTCCCCTGCGCAGACAGGCTCCTGAGGGTTCGCGACTCGCTAGGGAGCAAAAAGGAGAGAGAGAGAGCACGAGGTTGGGCTCTAAGGCCTTACCCGTAGACTCGTAGCCTTGCACTCAGAAGGCTCTTCGCGCGAGAGAGAGCATAGACAGAGAGAGATAGACAGGTAGCCTCACAAGCAAGAGAGCAAAAGACCACTGCTTTCAACAGTCGGCACGAATGAGCTAGAGAAAGAAGGCGGTTGTGCGAGAGACACGAGATCGTTAACCGCACGACGCCATCCTCTCACTTGACTGCGTTCCGCCCTACCACATGCAATACGTCACCCATTACTATTTCTCCTTCAACCCATAAAAAGCGACAGCATCCTCGACAAATACCCCCATACATACTGCAATCCTCAATAGGAGCGGTTTTCAAGTCAAAGTTTGAAGCTTTTTTCTGTAATTACACTAAAACTTCTTAAAGGCAAGCTCAAAATCTAATCACGATTTTACAATTTCAGCCGATCAAAATACATTGGTCCTCGACCGACATTTTTGCCATTTTCACACTATTTTATGCCAAATTCCTACTTCAATTTTTCCTTTTCCTTATTGTCTCAATCGACTAGTTTTAGTTCCCAACCAACCCAAAGCTAACTTGAGGCACACTTTTTTGAACACTACCCAACCAGCCTAAAGCTAAGTTGAGGCACACTTTTCCCGAACACTACGCAACCCAATGCTTGTCCCATGGGCTCTCCATGGGCACTCACTTTGTGAGCACCTTGTAGTTGGGCATGGATGCTTTCACAAACCAACGCAACATATATTTTGTTTTTCACTTACTGGACACTGAAGGTGATTGGCTAGGAACGGTCGCTCGTTGCTGCTGCATCGTCCCCTCGCCATCGTCAGCCTGTACCCCCCCCCCCCCCCGCCTGTTGGTCCGCTGCCTTGCTGCACGCTGCTCCACCCCCAGCCCAAGTTGCTCCTGCTGCGCGCTCCTCCTCACGCCCTCTACCCTATCTGCCCCGTCCCCCCCTGCATTGCCGCAAGCCTGTTTGCCCCCTGCTGCATGCAGCCTTGCCCGCCTTATCCGTTGCCGACCCGCTGTCCTATCACGTTGCCACCCCCGCCTGCTGCCCTCACCCGCTGCCTTTTCCAGCCCCCCCCCCCCCCCCCCCCCCCCCCCCCCCCGCCCCTGGCGCTCTCCTCGCTCTCCGCCTCTTTCCCGAAGGTTCCCTGTAACTCGCTCGGGAAGTGCTGTTTTTTGGACAGTGCTCGGCGCGTTTTGTTGCAGAGTAATTCCTCCTTCCTCTTCTCTGACACAGCAATAGACACAGATGGAGACTCCAGCTCTGCCACAGAGGGACTCATCCCAAGCCCCTTTGCTCAACCCCACTGAGCCCACCATTCGACTTGCTCTTTCACCCACAGAGCAAGAGATCCTAGCCACAGAGGTAGAGCGCTTGTAGGCGACTTCTGTCATCTGCAAGATTCTCGACACTCGACCCAACAGAGGAGAGCTGCGTGACCTTCTCCAGGCCCGCCTTCTTGGAGAGGTGGGCAAGATCTTGGACGTACAGATACTCGGACAAGGTTACTATCAGATCGAGTTTGAGACCTCCAAGATGGTATCCAAGGTCATCGCCATGACTCCATTGACGATCCGAGCAGAAGCCCACTTTCAACAGTGGAGACATGGTTTTGACCCTGCTCGAGCAACCTTTCGACAGTGGAGACATGGTTTTGACACTGCTTCGGATGTTCTGGTAGAGGAGGCAGACATCCCCATCTCCGTCTGGTTTCTAGGTTTGCGGAGGGAGTACTTACCACTTTTGTCCAGGATAGGCTCAGCCATTGGGACTGTCCTGGAGACACCTCGCACGACAGCCTCAGTATCCAAGCCAGCCTCGAAGATAGCCCGTTTAGCTGTTGCGACGGTAGCATCTGTTCTCTCTCGCTCCCCATGAGGATCGTCTCATGGAACGTGCAGGGACTTGATGGGCCCTAGTTTCAGCGTCAGCGGGGCCGACTACGTCAGGAGCTTTAGTGATGCCTTGTGGGCAGAGAGATTGATCTCCTTATGCTTCAGGAGCACCATCTGTGTGAGAGCCGCATTAGACATTGTGGTCAGCTCTTGTGTGGACGATATAATACTTTTTGGCCAGCTACTTTTGGACCTGGAGGCATCTAGGGTGGGGTATGTATGACTATTGCGGATTCTTTGCAGTAGGCCATTATGGGCAGAGGGATTAGTGTGCTAGGCAGGGCTCAATGGATTACTATGCAGGTTCAGAGTTGCCTTGTGGGCTTCCTGAACATCTATGCACCCAATGTGGCAAGTGCTTGAGCAGAGTTTTGGTCACAGATAGTTGAGTCTCTGCTGTAGGCTGAACACCGGTCCATAGGGGGGGACTTCAACATGTTGGAGGACCCTTCTAATAGGATTGGTGGCAGCCATGCTATTGTGCATGGAGTTGAGTTGGCAGCTTGGGAGAGGTTTTGTATGACTCTAAGGGTCTCGGATGTTTGGCAACACTCTAGTTTTGTGAGGCCCTCAGATAGCCTTGCCTTCTCTCGTTCGGACCGCAGAGTGGGAGGAGTGAATCTATCGTGGATAGATTGCTTCTACACTAGTGACCATTTCAGTGACTTGGGAGGGACAGTTGGCATTCTGGGAGGGACTTCCTTCTCGGACCATGCACCAGTAACCCTCACAGTGGCAGACAGGCAGAGGAAAGGGAGCACGATGCTTCACATCCCAGAGAGGGTCTTGTTGGACTCTGCACTCAAAAAGAGAGTAGAGGCTCTCTAGACAGAGAGCTTGGTTAGGCACGATTCTCCTATTGACAGAGTGGCCTTAGGACTAGCTCAGATTAGTCGTTTCTTTCTCCAGGAGTCTTTGGCTCGCCGGGTTGCAGCGAGAGAGGAGGAGCAACATCTCAGATGGGGCATTGCTTCGTTGCAAAGGATGCAGGAACAGCATCCAGACAGGCCTTGGTTGGAGGAGCAACTACAACAGGCTTGTCGGGAGCTTGTTAGCACCGAGGAGTGGCAGCATGAGTTTGCTTTCCATCGACAGGCATCTCAATGGACATAGGTGGACGATAGAGTGACTGGTGCTTTTTTCGAGGCAGTGGGACCTCGGCATTCACATGCCAAGGTCAGTCAGTTGAGGAGGCCCGACGGGTCAGTTGCTTCTGAGCCCGAGGATATGCATGGAGTTGCTACTAACTTTTACAGTGAGTTACTGTCTACAGAGCCATTAGGGCCAAAAACGACTCAAAAAGGGCTGTTTGTTAATCTAAGGATTAAGGAATAGTGCAATAGTTATTTGACACGTATACAAAAGTATGGCACTCTTGTCTCCTCTATTGTGGGTTTTGGTGGTCCTATTTTGACGGAGAACCGCTAAATGTCTTGATCACAAGGCTGAAACTGCTATATTTAGGTGCTTTCGACGAGAGAGCTCATTAAATTTGTGGCTCAAAGCAATGAAGTCTCGTCTTTCATTCTATTTTATATTTCACAAAAGCGTTGTCAAAAGATACGAAATCTATGTCAGAAGGCTCTCAAAACAAGAGCATTAATGACAAATCACCTACTTTTTTCAAACGTATACCTTTCTCGCTCTCTAGTTTGTGAGAGGTTTTAAGTCTTTCCGTCTATACTTTCTTTCTTCTCTAATCTCTGAGTTTCCATGGAGTCTTTTGCACGTTGCCCTTCACATAACATAACTTCTTGTGACTTTCATAACGTTAGAGAGGATGGTCTTTGGAAGTCCATATCTTTTCGTGTGAATGACTGGGTAACAATGCTTCCTTCATGCAAAGGTGTACACAGAGTGAAGAGAACTAAACGCGATAAATTAAAAAACCATTGGAAAGGTCGTGTTCTTGCTTTCAAAGTGACCGACAATGGCTGGCTAGCTAAGGTTCAACATGTGTACATGGCCAAGGATATGGTGTTAGACTGGGAAGAACATCCCACACTGCATTCTTACTGTAAGTACAAAAAAAACTATTTGATACAGGGAATTTTTTTCATTATCCCATTGTTTTTCTCATTTTTTGATTCCATTCCAGATATATTTCTTTCAACAGCTGTGGAATGGAAGCCTGTGGAGAGTCTAAGTGGGACGTTCAAAGCAATGCATAAAGGGATTGCAGATGCTATGTATGCTGACAAGCCACCTTCCTTTTACAAAACAATGGATTTGTTTGTCTATTTTGCAGAATACAAAGTTCCATCACGAGAAGGTGCATATGGAGAACTACATCAGTTACCCGTTCCCACCATAAGTTCACTTGATTGGGAAGCTCCTGATGCATGTACTATATCAAGCTTCAAATCCAAGATCAAAGAAGACATCCTTAAAGCTATGTCTCCGGGCAGGCAGGGATTTCAAAATGACGTGATCACACTATAATTTCAGGTTAATAACAATAGAAATGCAAAATAACAAATATTATGTTAATTGACATTCATCTTTTTTGACCTGCAAGGAGACTTGGAGACCGGCTAAAGGCCCGCCGGGCTAAGTAGTTAACCCGCCGGGCCCGCCGGGTAAAGCCACTTCCCCGCCGTGCCCGCCGTGGCTATATAAAGACGACGCCGGTGCTTGTCTTTTTCACAAGAGAGGTACATTGAAAAGTCTTCTTCACCAAACTTTCTGGCAGCTTTCCACATTCTCAAAGCAGTGTAGCGGTAATTTTTTAATCCCTTCCTTATTTTATTGATGTTTTTTTGAGTTTTTTGCGTTAAAACTCAAAGGTATAAAATTTCTTTTATCAAATCATCGTACGTGGATGCACTGGCATATGGTTGCAATGGCGGCTAGGTGTGTCATTGCAAAAGCGTACGATGATTATGTTTTATATTGCTCCCAGTCATTCATGCTTCGGCACATGGTTGCAATTGCGACTAGGTGTGTTGCTGCTAGATTGACGGTAGCATCTATTTGAAAGAAGTCACCGTGCGTGGATGCACTGGCACATGGTTGCAATTGCGGCTAGGTGTGTCATTGCAAAAGCGTAGGGTGACTATGTTTTATGTTGCTCCCAGTCATTCATGCTTCGGCACATGGTTGCAAATGCGACTAGGTGTGTTGCTGTTAGAATGACAGGAGCATCTGTTAGAAAGAACTCACCGTGCGTGGATGCACTGGCACATGGTTGCAATTGTGGCTAGGTGTGTCATTGCAAAAACGCAAGATGACTATGTTTTATGTTGCTTCCTGTCATTCATGCTTCGGCACATGGTTGCAATTGCGACTAGGTGTGTTGCTGCTGAATGACGGTAGCATCTAATGCATGAATGTGTGCTCAAATAATTTCATAATGTTTCATATGCTTGAATCTTGAAAGAAGACATCGTGCGTGGATGCACTGGCACATGGTTGCAATTGCGACTAGGTGTGTCATTGCAAAAGCGTAGGATGACTATGTTTTATGTTGCTCCTAGTCATTCATGCTTCGGCACATGGTTGCAATTGCGACTAGTGTGTTGCTCAGTATGCTATCTCTTCTTTCAAGTATTATTCAAACCAAACATTAGTGTTATAATCAATATCACACACAAGCGTAGTAGTGAAGCCTGAAGGGAATAACCTCAATCTACTCAAACATGAGCAAGCAAATACAACGGTGAATCAAATATGTGATCATTCCATCCCAAAAGTAGAGATATCGACCCAAAGATTCACCTTCCTGCCCCTTTCATGAATCAGTCCAGTCCAAAAAAGAACTAATGACCCATGATTGGAGCTCTAATTGAAATAGCAAGCAAATATAGCGGTGAATCAAACATGTGATCAGTCCATCCCAAAAGTAGAGATATCGACCCAAAGATTCATCTTCCTACCTCCTTTCATGAATCAGTCCAGTCCAAAAAAGAACTAATGACCCATGATTGGAGCTCTAATCGGAATAGCAAGCAAATACAACGGCGAATCAAACATGTGATCAGTCCATCCCAAAAGTAGAGATATCGACCCAAAGATTCACCTTCCTACCTCCTTTCATGAATCAGTCCAGTCCAAAAAAGAACTAATGACCCATGATTGGAGCTCTAATCGGAATAGCAAGCAAATACAACGGTGAATCAAACATGTGATCAGTCCATCCCAAAAGTAGAGATATCGACCCAAAGATTCACCTTTCTATCTCTTTTCAAGAATCAGTTCAATCCAAAAAAGAACTAATGACCCATGATAGAAGTTCTAATCAATATAGCAATCAATTTAGCAAATATAACGGTGAACCAAACATGAGATTAGTCCATCCCAAATGTAGAGATACCGACCCAAAGATTCACCTTTCTACCTCCTTTCAAGAATCAGTTAAGTCCAAAAAAGAACTAATGATCCATGATCAGAGTTTCATTAAGTTTTAATTTTTTTAAAAGACTATTCATTCTTTTACCTTTAGTTTTTCTTCTAAATTTTAAAGGATGACCAAATTTAGAGGAAGCGGTGATGTGATGTGATGTCTACTACAGGGTTATATAGAGCCGCCAAATATGGAGGGGGTACATGACGGGGCCGGCGGGATTCTTGCTTTGCCCGCCGGGATTCATAATATGCCCGCGGGCCTGCCGGGGTTTGTGGTTGCCCCGCCGGTTCTACGTTTTCTACCGGTTTTCGTAAGTCATGACATTAGATATGTTATTAACATGAAAAAAATAGTGATAATAACAACAATAATTAACATTTAACAAAATGCATCATCGCGTAATTAAATTCCCTGCGGGCAGGATATCAAGAAGGATTAAAGTTCAATGGTTCTTGCCTATACATGTCTTTGTGGCATGTTTCAAAACAATGGATTTGCAGAGGACAAAGACGATGTGGCTTAATAAAAGACTTTCTATGACTGAACTGGATAATGTTCTTGGAGACGGATGGAGCACCAAAGAAACTTTCCATATTGGTGACAATATTAGTTGTAGAGTAAGCCCAAAGTCTATATCTATCTCATATCAACTATGTCGTCAATCATTAGTTCTGGGCTACGACTATAGGAGATGGAGAAGCAAATTAGGTAGCTGGGTTCCTCTCGACTCTGAGGAAAATTGTCCAGATTTTAAACTAAAGGTCACAGTCCATCCACACACCGAGTACAGAAGCCTGATAGTAACAACAAATTGGAGACTAAATGATGTTAGAGAATCTCTTGAGTTTCTTGATGAAACATCTCCCGAGTATAGATTCAAAGTGGATGAAATTGTGGTGAGCACAAGGATGGAGAATTCAACCTCTTGCATCACATGCCTTTCCCCAAAAAGAGTTGTATTTGAGCCACTTGCAAGGACTTGAAAAAACAAGTTCAATATTGTAATCATTTTGCAAATATATTTATCTTTTCTCTACTTATGTTGTTTTAAACTTACATGACATCATGATACACATTTAAGAATCGACAGTTGGTATTAAGTATTTGAAGTACAAAATTATGAATCACCAAAGGGTATATATATATGTTCATATGGACAAAATGAACAAAAGTGTACATACATTTTGTGGACTATTCAATCATGAAATTTCACTTTTATTTTTGCTTGAGAGGATTCTGCATCCTGAGAGACCCTTTTTCTTTTGTGTTCAGAAGGGGGTGAAAGTTCAGGAGTGGGTGGTGGTGGTGACTTGGCAGGGGTTGGTGCTTTGGGCTCCTTAGGACTGGCTGGCTTGGGTGATATGGCAGCTTTCTTTGACAACATGAATGGTAGCTTGAAAGGTGAGCTAGGTGCCTCCCCCTTATTGTTCTTAAGTGTACGATGCTTTTGAACCTTGAATTTCAATGGTGAGTGGAATGGATGGCCCTTTGTATCTGCTCTTTTTTTTTGCAGGGCTCTTAGTGGGACTCTTCCCCTTGGCAGGACTCTTCTTGTGATCATTTTTCTTTGTATGGATCTTCTTTGCAGGACTTTTCTTCTTTTGATCCATTTTCTTTGCATCCAAACCTTTGGTGGTTCTACCTTTCTTTGGTGGCAAAGGAGAATCTGGATCATTTGGAGTTACTGATCTTTCCAAAACCATAGAAACATCCTTCTCTCTCACCCACGTGACCCAAGACTCTGGATAGTCATGGAACTGAAAAAAATAGAAAAAGGAACTAAAGGACATGACATACATACATAAAACATCAAAATAAATACATGAACCACACTTACAGTGAGTGTAGTCATCCAGCACCTTGACTCAAGATATCTCCATGCATTTGCAAGAACCCTCCATCCACAAGATGTTGAGTCTGTCTGTAAAGGCACTTTTTGATTGTAGTACTTGAAAGCTTCTATATTGTAATCCTTATTTGTGGTACTCAGGTGACCAACAATAAGTTTGGCAGCACTGCAAGAAGACATTGAATCAAAAAGCTACTAATAGAAAACAATGGGCCATCATCAAGCATAGATTATGCTTCATACTTACAGTTTACTTTTCCCATGGATACTTGACAATGAATTCATAAATATAATATCTTTCTCCAAAAGATTGAAGATAATAAGACTCCAATGTCCTCTACAAAATAAAAAACAATTAGCTAAGAATACCACAAAATGTTAAAAATAACATGTAAGAAGTTAAGAATTACCCTTCAACATAGGGGTATAATATGTAATTGCAGGTCAGCATGTTAAAATCATCAAAAAAACTTGAAAGGGTTCCTTGCTTGTTGAAAAGGCACTGTGTCACTAGAGGGTCAAGTATGGCAATTTGCATAGCTAGAGCCTTTGGAAGATCCCTCATAAGACACCTGGAAAAGGAAACACAAGCCCCAATGAGCCCCTTGTGCCTGTCTGCCTTGCACATGCACTAATAATTAGCAAAGCAACACATACCTAAGACAGATATAGAGCACAGTGTCACCAAGCTCAATGTTGGGATTTACAAGCATACTTGTGTCTTGAGGGAATATGTCCAAATATGTCTCAGTATCTCCAAACAAGGAGACATCCACCACCATTTGGCCTGTGACTTTTTCATAAAGAAGAGAGTTGGATGCTCTTAAAGTTTCAGCTTGCTCTTTACGGATAGCATCCTCGGATATCATGTCTTGCTCCCTCTCAACTTCCTTTCTTGCTTTAATATCCTAGGACTTTCTTGTCTCGTACTCATGTGTAACATCCTCAATGACAACCCCAGAATATTTCTGCTGCCTAGAAGGAGGGATGTTTAAAATTTGGAAGGTTCTAAGATCCTCACTAGGAATGAGCTCAAGAGCCTTATCAAACTTGTACCTAAGACTTGACACAAGCTCAAAATCTTTGCTCATAAGTGTGACCCTGTGAGAAAATGCAGCTGCAATGTAGCTATCATTCATAAAGTCTATGAGAAAATCCTCAGGAGCTTCCTGAAGGCACATCACAGCTTGAGATTGCCACCTTACTGAGACAAAAGTTTTGATATTCATCATGCTTACAAGTCTATCAGATATCTCCTTGACAACTCTCATGAAAGAGAGCTTTGGAATCAGTAGACAAGTAGACTTTTGTGATTTTCTTATTTCTCTTAGGGACTTCACCTGATAATTCAATCTTTTTCTGGCATTGGGCCTCTGACGAGGTAGTGGAGGGGGTGCTTTCTCTGCATCTTTCTCAACATCACCTATTTCTGGATCAGTTGGGGCTTGGTAAACCTTCCTTGCAGTTTGCTTAGTCCTCGCCATTTGGGTAAAAGAACACACCACGTGACAGACGCTTAAGCCCCAACCTTCAAGATGTTTCTATCGCGCCATGTGTGAGGAGAAGGGTGACAACACGACGCGATAGAAGGGTGACCCAGGCTCTGGAATAGGTCCGTATTGCGTCGTATGTGATCACCGGAACCTCCAAAAAAAATCTCACAAAACGCCTTGTACGACGCGATAGAGGGCGCAACCACACCTTAGAACATCACCGTATCGCGTCGTATGCGAGGTGTGAAATCTTTAAGTAAGCTGAGCAGAAACCCCCGCACTACACGATGTGAGCCTCACTTGACCATTGCAACATACGCCTATCGCGTCGTATGGGATGCCATGAGTATTCCAAAAAACAAGAGTTTCACAATGCGATAGAAGGCACACAAACACCTTAGGACATGGTATAGAGCGTCATATGCGAGTTGTGTAAACTTTTAATTAGCCGAGCAGCAACCCCCGTACGACGCGATGAGAGGCTCACCGAGACTTTGCAACTTGCGCCTATCGCGTCGTAAGGGATGCTAAGAGTATGGGAAGCGATAGAAGGTGCGCCCACATGCCCAACACATCCGGTCGCGTCGTTTGAGAAGAAACTTGGATTGGCTTAGTGGACGGAGGACTCGAAGTGCGGGTAGTTGAGGACGACACGATGCGAATGTCGAGTATGGGAGAAAGCACAAAATGAGCACGTGGCAAGGCTTTATATACATAAGACAGTCCGTAAGACGACCATTGTGCGCAGGCCACGTGGCACGTGTGCATGGTTGACACGTGTCACTAACGGTCATATTTCGGATGTTATATAAAGCTTGGTCTCAAATTTTAAGAATGTTGCACGTTCACTTGTCGCATACGATGCGAGATATTATCCATTTTTGTGTAATCCTTTCGTCCCGCACGATCTCATCCTTTGCAATTACACATCGGTGGTCCCTCCCCTACCGCATCTTTCGGGCCCTTATCGCTTCTTGTTTGCTTTGTTGTGGCTTTGTCTCGTACGACGTGCAGGGAAGCAGTTCCAAAGGCTCGGTCCAGCGCCTATCGCGTGGTTCGGGGTTGTTTTACGTTTTGGTGTGGCTTTGTCCCGCACGACGCGTAGGGAGGCACTTCCAAAGCCTGGGTCCAACGCGTATCGCGTGGTCTGGGGTTGTTCGTTTTGCCGTGGTTTTGTCCCGCACAACGCGTAGGGAGCAAGTTCCAAAGCTTGGGTCCAACACGTATCGCGTGGTTCGGTGTATTTCTGTACCTTGTACCTAGCTTCACCTGTCGACTTTTCCTCTACCATGATTGAAGGCCGGGAGGAGATTTTGGAGGAGAGTCCAAGTGAGAAACTATTGGTGGCTGTGATGGATGGTGGTGACATGGAGGTGTACACCAAAGCATATGAAATATTCAACCCTGTGTTTGATCTTGCAGCTTTGTTAGACCATTTGAAAGACTTCTTGGCAGAAGAATTCAAAGAGTTTGAAGAAGCAGTTGAAGGCAAGTGTTTGGTTTTAGATGGGAAGGCTTATTGTCATCTAACCGAATATACTACAAACTCAATTGAGAAGAGCAAAGTAACAAGGAGGTTTGGAAGATTTTCTAAGAAGACTTCCTTTGTTTGTCCACCTACCATTTCTTGTCAATTACATTTAAAACCTTGTAACTTTGTTCCAAAAGAAGTTTCTTTTCTTTTCTTTTTGTTCCTTAAAGTTGACATGCAAGGCAAAGCTGATGAAGTGAAAGATACAGATAAGGCAACAAATAAAAATGTTTCCACAGTTTTGCAGCTTGAGAAAAGGGAAATTCTAGAATAGGAGGAAGTTGATGTTGCAGCTGAGGAGCAGGAGAGTGCAAATTTTGATGTTGCTCAATTTAGAGCCAGTACTGTCATTGATGAGCCAACAGATGAGGTAGAGGTATCTGAAGCTTCCCTTACTATTCCAAACCTTCCCCACTTCTTTATCAATGGGAAAGAGTATATTCCTCTCCATCATATCCAGTGTTTGCTTAATATGAGGGAGGACTACTGTATTGCAACCATTTCTGAAGCTTCTGAGGTGGCCAAAGATTTTATTAACACAGAAGAAGAGTCAAAAGAGGAGTTTTTGGCACTTGATCTTCATACATCGAATAAAGATTTTTTGCCTGCTCTTGATGCACTTGCTCTATGCATGAGAAGAGTGGAAGAGGAAAAACCTTCCCTCAAATATGAGGATTTTGAAAAGAGGCTTGTTGAGCTTGGCATCCAATCTTTTGGCAGAGACTTTAAGCTGAAAAAAATTGGAAAGGAAGTTGACATAAGAGAGATGACCGGATCATGCAATCTCCTTCAAGAAAAAGTCATTGCCAAAGATGAATTGCAAAAGGTGATCTCCCTACTAAAATATTTCTTTTTTTTCAAGTTAGTTTTAATTACTCATTGTCTTGTTTTGCAGATTGAACTCCTTGACAATGACAATTTTCTTGGGAGAGCTAAAGGCTCGAGAGGGAAAGCAATAGAGGGCTCTTCAAGAAGGGATGCCTCCTCTCTCATGCACTACATGCCTACATTGGATAGTGCCACCTTCTGTGCTTTCCACATGCAGTATTCTGAAGATCCTGAGTTGCCAATGTTTGCAATGAAGATATTGTCACGGTTTTTAGGGTACACTCCCCTTCAAATCGATGCAAACAAGATCATGCTACTTGAGAGGGCAACAACACTTCGAATGTTTGGATATGCTGCAGGATTCAATGCCTCAAGAGCAGGATACTTTCTTTGCTACTCTAGCTATGCAGCAGCAGCTGAGGAGACAAATGTCAACCTTCTTGGGGGCTATAAAAGAAGAAAGTTTTTGAGATATAGGGGTGACATGCCTAGAGATATTAAAAAAATCAAAAACTGATGTAAATTTGACAATTTTTTGCACCAAAACATCTTTTTTGAATTTGGATCTCTTTAGAAAGATTTAGTACAAAGTTTCAAAGTGAAGCATTAATCTCAAATCTGTGGTTGAGCAGCATGGTTGTTTGATCTCATCCGTTGTAATTGCTTCCTATAGAACCAATTGAATAATTCCTTTAGTGCATTGCTCCTTCTTTGTCCACCTCCCTTTCTTGTACATTTGAAAAAAGAAGTCCTCGCTTGATAGTGAGATTTTTCCATTCCTTGAGTATTCCATGTTGCAAGGGGTCCTTTTTTGAAAAATATGGTCCATGCAGGTACAGAATATGCTAAAAATAAAAAAAAAGTTAGTCAAACTCAATAGGATGCAAAGTAAAATACTATCCAGACTTTAGAAAGTAATTGAATACTCACCAAGTAATATGTGATTTCTTTTGCTCCCCAAGCATCTGTAATAGCAGTTATTAAAAGCTTTATTGTCTTTTTAAAGTCATCTGCATAAGTAGCAGAGCTAACTTGTTGTCTCAAAACTTTCAAAAAATTGTCGAGCTTCTTCCACACTTCCATGCGTTTGTTGGCTACATCTAGTCTACTTTTGACATTGGTTGTTATAACACAAAGATCCTTCCAGCAGTTCCACATAGCATCAACTTGTTTGTTGTCATGGTTACTCAAAAATCTTCTGGCTTTTGCTCCACCCATTGAAACATCTTGCAAAACATCACCGGTTCCTTTTGAAAGAGTGGGATCTTTTTTTAGATGCACTTGACCACCATGAAAACCCATTTGAGAGAGCAAAGCCTCGCATTTTTCTATGCACTCGTTTGCAAGTTTAGTTGGCTTAATAGAATATGCATAGTCAAGATGGAGTCGAAGCAATTTGTCCAAGATTCTAATCTCTGCATGCATTGTGCATATATGTACATTTTTAAAATCTATTGTTAGAATTGGATCTCAAATCATAGAAGACGATGGGTAGTCGATGACGTTAACACTATTCCTCGATGGTGCTTTTCCAACCTCGTGTTCTGCAAGCCATCCTTTTGTTCCAGTGCTTGCCATGCAATATAGACATGGATACTTGGTATTGGCACCTCCACATACACCAAACATGCACTTTAATGCTTTTAGGTCGGCACTCAAGTGTCATTCTACAAAAAAGTCACCCATGCCATCTACACAGAGTTTTTCACCTGCATTTTGGTCCTGTATAACAGAAGGGATATCGGTCTGCAAAAACATCCATTTCAATGTATCATGATTTTCTACTGGTATTTGAGCTGCTCCGATCCACCAAAGTTCCATTTCTGATTGAGTTTTGTGGTATGGGGAATCAAGCTTACCCTGGCTATAGTCCAATGCTCTATTCATAAGGGATATGGATACTCTTTCCATTTTTTGACATTTTTGAATTTGAGCTTCATCCAATTTCAGAACAAATATAAGTTTTCCTTCACAATCTACTTCTTGCATATTATAGTATCTCACCATAGCAGATTGAAAATTTTTTATACTCATCCAAATGTTATTAAAAACGTTATACTCAAAAGAAGATTTTTTTTTCTGTTTTTCATATGGCATCGTTCCTTCTATATGATAGTACTCTCCAAAATGTTCGGGTATTTCTTCGTTTAATAGAGTCCTAACTTTCCCAACATTATGAGGCCTAGGCAACCCAAAATCTTTAATCTTGTAATACTTTAAAACCTGAAACCAGGTTTTAGAGATGGCCCTGTAACCCCTTCTACTCACCCCCACTGTGTCACAAACTTCTTGCATTTGAGAAGGTTGGATCAGTAAACCCATATCTTTCAGTAAACTTTGAAATACCAATTTTTTCTGAGTTTGATTTTTAGGAAGTTTCAAAAGTTTAAGAATATCACTTTTGTTCATTACCTCATTCAAAAATCTCACCCTTTCTTGACCATTGGACATATCAAATCCTAAAAGACTAGTCACATGTTCTCTAGTAATCTTTAATCCTTTTTTTCTTTGTCCAGAACCTTTTGTTAAGTTTACTACATCTCTCATTCGTTTTACTCGTGCTCTTAATCCTATTGGAGTTTCTTTTAAAGTCCGAAGTTGGTGATTTTCTTGTTTTAGAGATGCTATTTGGTTTTCAAGTTCTAAAATTCTTGTTGCATTTGAAGACAAAACAGTTTTGAGATATTGAATGTAATGTGTATGATCAATGTGTAAATGAGATAACCTAGAACTATATCCTAGTAAGCCATCGACCCCATCACCAACAAATCTCATCAAATCATGAGGTGTGTGAAAAGATGGATACCTTCCAGTGCTAGGATCCGGTGGATACAAGCTCCCATCTGTCCACATATCAATGTGTTTCTTTCCCTCGTTGCAAAGTTGTTGTGCTTCATTTGCAGTTGTAACTGGTCTTTGATAGACACTCTGCGTAGTAGCATATTCTTGGATTAGCTTAATGTTCAAGTGAAACTTGCGGTTATCACTAATGAAAGATGTATTAGTCATTGTAAGTAATGAAGGAGCAGAAAGTATAATGGAAATAACGTAGCAGCAGAACAAGGTGCATCAGAGAAGAAGAGATAAAGCTCGCGAAAGGTGAGAGAAAAAAGAGAGATTCAAAAGTGGAAACAACTATTTTCCGCCAAGTGAAGTAAATGAAAACAAATTTCGAGGTGAGCCACAAAGGAATGTGAAGAAAACGATATCTTTTTGAATATTTAGAGATATGTACCTAGATACGCTTTAGATTGCGTAGATATGCTTTATGACCAAAACGGACAAATTTGGAGCTGTTTTGACCACAAACGGCTTTGCTAATTAGTAATTTAACCAATTCCCTACACAACCCTTTTTGAGTCGTTTTTGGCCCTAATGCCTCAGTTAGAGCATCAGGATGCATGCAGGGAGCAGGTGTGGGCACGGATGCCTTGCCTTGTGACTTAGGAGATGCGTCAGAGGCTTGAGCTGCCACTTCATCTTGAGGAGCTGCACATGGCTCTTAGCACCCTCCCCCGTGGTAGCTGTCCAAGTGAGGATGGGTTGACTCCCAGTTTTTTCTTGGAGTAGTGGGACTTGCTTGGCCCAGATCTCTGTAGTTCTTTTTAGTACATCTTGCACACAGGACTGATGCCTGACAGCATGAGTGAGGACTTGATCTACCTCATTCCCAAGGAGGGTGGCTCCTCGGATGAGATTCTATAGTGGCGTCCCATCATCATTCTCAACTCAGGCTACAAAATTCTTGCCAAGGCTCTGAGTTTGAGGATCCAGCCACTTCTAGAGAGCCTTATACATGGGACTCAGACAGGTTTTGTCAAGGAACGCAGTATCCTTGACAACATCTTTACTTTTTGGGAGGCTTCTGCCCTAGCGTGGCTCCGTGGTGAGGAGTTGGTGATTCTTCTTCTCGATTTTGAGAAGGTATACGACAGAGTTGACTGGGACTTTCTAGAGGGCACTCTATGCAGATGGGCTTCTTAGATGCTTGGATCAGAGGGGTGTCAGCTTTGTACAGACAAGCTCACAGTCAGGTACTTTTGGCAGGAGGTAAAGGTGATCGCTTCACACATTTGGTTAGACAGGGCTGTCCTCTTGCCCCCTTCCTCTTTCTGTTCTATGCAGAGGCGATGAGCAGATTTTTGGTGTCGCAGTAGGTTGGTCTACGGGGCTTAGCACTCCCTATTCGGGGAGATGAGCTACTGGACACTGAGTTTGCCGACAACTCAGCCTTGTACTTAGATGGCTAGGAGGCCAACCTTCATAGGTGTGAGCAGGCTCTGGAGACCTTCTGTTGTGCATGTGGTGCACTGATCAACTGGAGAAAGACAGTGGCTCATCTCAGTCCGGGCCTGCTCAGAGACTGTTCCATCCCTTTTCTTCGAGCTACAGGGTGAGGGACGCTTACAGCGAGTTGCAGTAGAGGCCCCGTAGGTGGCAGAGTGTTGTTTTTAGAGGATCCAAGTGGTGGGCATCTATGGGAGGACTTGTGTCATCGATCCTGACCCAGCAGCTCTTGAGACTGGACACTGGAGGCTGTGGGCTGGGGAGTGCTATCCACTGGCACGAGTATAGTGGGATCCTGGTGAGTGGCTTTGGAGGGACCCTTTCTCTTCTGCAGACCACCCACGTGTGCCGTTCTTTCCGTACACTGTTCGACTGGGATGTCACATACTAGCATCACAGAGAGAGGCCCGCCCCGCCCCGCTGCAGCACCTCATTGGCAGGAGGAGGGTCTCACAACTGAGTTCTTGGCAGCCTTCTTGGAGAGGTTGTGGGAATCAAGAATGCCGAGGTGAGTCACCTTGTTTCAGTGGCTGGTCGTGCACAGAGCTACAGCAATTGGGAGCTGGCTAGTGCATAGTGGTCTCTCGATCGCATGTGCAGCTTGTGACCATCTTGTGGAGAGTCAGTGTCAGTGTCTTTGGGATTGTCCTTTGGCACAGCAGGTGTGGCTTCGAGTTCTTTGGTTGATGCCTGCTCTTTCCACGGCTCAACAGTACGCTTGGGGAGCAGTGGCTTGGTCCACCCTCACGGGCCCGGCACTTCAGTTTGATCTATCTTCCACCAGTAGGATGATAGTGATGCAGGAGGGGCGACCGACACTCTAGCCTGCCACAGAGCTTACTCCACAGGAGTGGTGCAGTGAGAGAGAGGAGTGTTGGGAGCTCATCAGTGGCCTGACACTCTGGTTCATCTGGCGGGCCCGTTGCTCTCGTATCTTTGAGGCTTGCCATGTGCCACCAACAGAGACTGTTTGCGATCTTTGGCTAGAGCTGATCCACACTCTCAGAGGACAGCTCGAGAGACTACATGGCAGCTCCGACCGCATGCGGGAGCGCAGAGAGGCTTTCCTTCGACTATGGCATCCTGGGCCTTTCTACTCCATGGTCCAGGGTGTACTCCAATGGCACTACTGACCACCTTTGTGGCTTTTCCCTCCCCCCATTTCTTGATTTAGCCCCATTGTACATATGCTAGTTTTTCATTGGGAGAGTCTCCCCATCATGGTTGTTGTAGCCCTCTCTTGAAGAGGGTAGCCCTATGGGCAGTTTCATTAACTAATAGAAGGATCTATTTCTTGGGAAAAGAAAAGGTGATTGGCTAGGTTGGTTAACTCGTTCAAGTTGTCCACATGAGGTGCAAGCTTGAGATGACTGGACCATATAACTTTTGAAGTAGTTATTGGCCCCTTGCTTTATGGGGGCTTCCATCCCTTGGATGAGGGGGGGAGGTCACCCATCCAAAAAGCCTACACATCCATGACTAGACTGCCACGTCCACGCCATTGTGCAACCTTGCTCATTGAGTGTGAAGCAACTCCGGACGCACATTCGAGTGTGGCGAACTCTTATTGGTTGCTTTTTTTGTCCTTCAAGGACATCCGGATGTTAGTGAATCCGTCCTTAGGCTTTTTACACATTGAGTGCCATATTTGACGCCCAAGCTTGTGTACTAACATGGCAGCCAGCTGCTGCGTTTTTATTTGATCCATAAAACGGGGAACACCTAAATTATGAATGGCCCAACAATCATCTAAAACTCGAAGCAGCATGCAAAGGGCTTGAGCCGTGGACCCTAGTGTTGAAAAGCAACACTCCAACCAATAGGCCATCTCAATCAACCTGTTGGTGGGGCTCAATTTTTCAAAAATTTATATAGCAAGCGGCTCATGTGTAAAGCAAGGCAATGGTTGGTGCTTTGGTGATGGAGGGTTTCGGACGCTGTATGTCACAATTGAGCTAACATGAGTTTTTTTGTCACGAAGCTGCCTCCCGTGTTTTCTTGCTAGTTCCACATGGGCTGGGTTGTAGTGTGTAAGAGGGGTTTCGCACGCTGCATGCCATAGTTGAGCTGATGTGAGGTTTTTTGCCACGAAGCTGTCTCCTGCGTTTTCTTGCTAGTTTCACGGGCTAGGTTGCGAGAGTAGGGAAAAGGATTTGTAACTCTTCCAAAATTGGCAAAGTTACAGTTTGCTCGAAAAATTTGTTGAGGTACCCAAACAGGGGCTAGCCCTAGCTCGCGTGAACTGCCTCTCAACACCCCTATTTTCTCTATTTTTACATGCAAAGATTTGAATTCAAAAGCATCAACCATCGAAAAATAAAGTTTTTTCCGAACGATGTGGTGACTAGTCCTAGTGACTAGGATAGGATTAAAAATACATAAAGCAATATGCAATCCACAATTATCAATACCCTACGTAAAGGTCAAGGGCCGCAAGACAATGAATCTACGTCGTCCATCTCTTGTCAGTTCTACACAGGAATGGTAGCCTGCATGCGATGGATGACCACCACGTCAGCACCCAGAATGGAGGGCACACTCATCCAATCATGTGATGGAAGTTAGTAGGTGGAATGGCCTATGTTGTTGACCCTTCAGTACTAGGAATGGATGTCCCATTTACTAATCAATGTGCGCCAACTCAGGCTTTGGAATATCGCCTTGCAATAGTCAAAGTACAACCTTACATTTACTAATCAATGTTGACATGCACACCTCAACCCTTGCACATTACTGGTAGCTGATGTTTGTAATGATTGGTGTCTGACCAATGATTGGTTAGCTACCTTCGTAATGATTTAGTAGCTCATATGAGGAGCGGAATGAATAAGATATTAAGGGAATTTATCCCTCACGTGACTATGCATTATCACACAAATTTTGTCTCTATCAACTCCCTATGCAGGCTCATGACCGGTCATGTAGGTTGTGATTGACCTCCATGTGGAAGTACAATCTACTAGTAGCCTACATGAGACAATACTAACGCCCTACGTTGTTGCTTCATTAATGGAGGGGGGTTTAGTTTTGCATAGAACACATTTTTAGGAATTTTGGGAAAAATGCATAATTTTGGGACGAATGTTTGTGAACTAAGTTCTTGAGTAGTGTTTGCATTCTACTATGTTGTGGTGTTGTCAAGCATTGTTGTCAAGTTCTAGAGTAGCGTTTTCTAGTGCTAGGTTACATTCTTATCAAGCATTGGTGACAACTTTGCTAGGTTGCAGCATTGTCACTAGTTGGGTGTCCCATTCTACTAATTCACAGAAGTTGCATTCTGTTAGGAATTAAGATTATGTAGAGAACTTGGAAAATCTTGATGTTTAGATGGGGATCAAGAGTATCCAAAGAAATGGAAAAGGTTTATGTTTGACTTGTAAACTGAAGGTAGCTTTGCCTTGTTCTAGATATAGAAGTAGAATTTGAAGAAACTTGGAGGACCTAAGATGGTTAGGTGTGGGGTCTTCCATGTTCAATGCCACTTCTTTCAAAGCTTGGTGTACAAATCGACAAGAGATAGCGAACACTTGTAGGAAAGAGGGTACTTTCTATCACTTATTTCCATATAGTGCTGAACAATAGGAGCTTGAACAATAGGAGCTTTTTGGGAGAAACCATATACTAGCTATGTGCATCAGAGGGAAAGGGTCCATTCACTCCCCATCTATGACTCCCCATATGCTCCAAGGTTAATTGCCCCGATAGCACCTAGCTAGGTATGTGCTTCCTCTCTCACAAAAGTTGTTCAAATAAATGACAAGGATTAAAATGAATGTTTTCATCTAAATACTTTTGTATCACTTCTCTTGTATACTCTCAAACTAGAGATTTAAGCTTCAAGTTCCAGTTGAGGATTCCACTTGCTTGACTTTTAGCTTAAACATCCAAAACAACAAATTACAAGAGCAACAAAATCAAAACTAAAAACAAGAAGAAATTTGCAAGAGGTTTTAGACATTCTTGATGTAAGTAATGTGGACTCATGAGCTTCCACTTCAGAGGCATTGCATCATTTGCAAGTGGAGGGAAAGGGACCACACGGCCCCCCATCACCATGGTCATCCTTGGCCCCAAGAACACCTACCTAGGTATGTGAAATGCAATGCACGCCCAACAAGTGGGAATTGAGCTCTAGTGGGACCGAGAAAGAACACGTGTTCTGACCATCCCACCATCAAGCACTTGTTTTCCATTGATCAAAGCTTTCATTAAAAAAAAAACATGTTCATCCTAGGCTTTTCATGCAGCAGGTTGGCCGTTGCATCCCTTCTTTGCTTGAAACTCTGCAAACCCTGGTGACCCCTCATGTATACAAACACAGGCAGTGCTACTGGTCAACATCCAACTGTCACCCCTCCCCCCACACATGCACACGTCTTGTCCCCACGTTAATGAATGTCTAACAACCCTCTGTCATAGATTCCCACTAATTTTTCACTTTCCAAAGATCGTAGGCACATACTAATAGAATTACAAAAAAGGTGTCAAAAGCGGTACATGTGTCCATGGTTACAAATTTCAAGATCGAGCCTTGCTGGAGAAATGTCTCGTGTCTCACAATATCGTTGCCGATTTGTTGCACAACATTTTGTAAAATTGACGTGTATTTCCTCGCTCTTTCGGGGGAGAGTGCCACACTTTTTTTGGAGCATCCCATAACTCACAACTATCGGATGATATGGGATGCTATCAATCATGCTCCTTAGGGCACGAAATGAGACACTTGCATCTACGATCCATAGCCCCCAGATTAAATGTCCTAAATTTAGGGTTTCTATCTTAAACACACTTGTGATACTAGCTAGCTTGTGATACTAGCTAGGACTTGATACTTCTTTTGCAACAATAGGAAACACAGCTCGAGCTATAGTTCGAGCAAGCTTGATGAATCACCCACCAACTACCTACACCCTTAGTCATTAACTAGGCCGTCTAAGTTGACGCCAATGTTAGTTTCCTCGTCAAATTCGAGATACAATGTTAGTTTTGAAATTTGAAAGTGACAATGTGTCAGCCATGCCTCTCTCCAATCTGATGTAAGCCCACCATGTCTCTCAATGTAGTGTCGTGTAAGCCATGACTCTTGTTGTAGTACCATGTAAGTCATGGCTCTTGTTGCAGTGTCGTGAGCTCGCCATGAACTAGGCATCACAAACTGCTGTGCCTTGAGCCATGACCTTGAAAAGCTATGCAATGAGCTCACCATGATCTTGAAGCACCACAACCTGCCAGGTCTTGAGACAGCCACCCATGAAAAGCTATGCCTTTAACTGGCCATGAAAAGCAGCACAAATTCCAGCCGCCCTTCATGAGGAGCCGGGATTTGTTGCCTCTGCCATGAGCGCAACTGATTTTCTTCTTCAACCTCTATCATGAAGTTCTCTTCTTTTCTTTGTCACGATCTTTGTAGCGAAACGTGCAATTGTGGTTGCTGCACCCGCCTATTGCCAATTGCTGCCGTGCCCTTGAAAGGCTTGAGTTTCAGATTAGTGGTAACCAATTGGCTCACTTGGGTTTCCTATTATACCACCTTAGCACATATCTAGAAAAAGCTTTTGTACAGCTTCGGCTACTCCGCTTCCTTTCTCTTCACTGTTTGTGGCTTCCGGCTGCCAGCTCAAATTGAGGCACTCTTCTAACCCCTAAATTTTACTCTTTATTCATTCTTGTCATTGTCATTGTGTTCTCATCCATGCGTATTAGCTTGAATGGATGATCTAGGTTTTTGTTAATATTTGCATTAAAGTATCATTGTTATGTTGCAGTTGTTAAACCTATAGAAGCACAGTTAGGGAAAACCATATGTGAGACGTTTTGGTCTTTGAACCAAGCTTATCTTGTGAGTACATAACTAACAATAGATGATATGTGTAAGGTGTGAAGAAGCAACACATACCTCCCTTGCAGTTCTCATCCGAGCTCGTCACATCCTACAAAGGCAATGTCACTCACACTCGCTTTGACGATGAAGATACACTCTATTTTGCTCCCCTTTTGTTTGTGGGTAGAAGTAGCTCAAGAAATGCTAGCCCTTGTCCCCCGCCCCCCCTCCTCTCTCTCTCTCTCTCTCTCTCAACAAAGACTCTCACAAAACCCAAGACTCTAGAAAAAGCTTTTGTACAGCTTATTTACATACTGAGACATACTGGCTCACGCTCAGTTTATTCAATTACTCTCATAGATTCTCCAAGATTCCCTCTCTTTCCATTGAAGGATTCATCACCTTTGTTTACAAAATAGTATAGGAATTGAACCCTCACATGTGAGATATCGGCTCAAGGATGTGCTCCCATAACCACTATGGCAAGCGGGTGACGATGCTGTTCCTCCCACTTATTAAAAAAGAAAATATATTAGCTTCACCCCAGCGTCTCGTCCCCTTGCCTCTGCACGCACCTGCCTGGTCTGCTGCGCCCGACACCCTTTCCCCTCTCCAACTGCATTCCCATCCGCCTTCCTTGCAGGCTCAGCCGCCGCTCTTCCGTTCGCCTTTCCTGTGAGTATCCCGCAAGATTCTTAGCATTTTTCACTTTACCCCTTACTCCGCTTCCTTTCTCTTCACTATTTGTGGCTTCCGGCTGCCAGCTCACATTGAGGCGCTCTTCTAACCCCTAGATTTTACTCTTTATTCATTCTTGTCATTGTGTTCTCATTGACGTGTATTAGCTTGAATGGATTATCTAGGTTTTTGTTGAATATTTGCATTAAAGTATCATTGTTATGTTGCAGTTGTTAAACCTATAGAAGCACAGTAAGGGAAAACCATATGTGAAACGTTTTTGGTCTTTGAACCAAGCTTATCTTGTGAGTACATAGCTGAAAATAGATGATATGTGTAAGGTGTGAAGAAGCAACACATACCTCCCTTGCAGTTCTCATCCGAGCTCGTCACATCCTACAAAGGCAATGTCACTCGCACGCTTTGACGACGAAGATACACTCTATTTTGCTGCCCTTTTGTTTGTGGATAGAAGTAGCTCAAGAAATGCTAGCCCTTGCCCCCCCCCCCCCCCCCCCCCCCCCCCCCCCCCCCCCCCCGCCTTCTCTCTCTCTCTCTCTCTCTCTCTCTCTCTCTCTCACAACAAAGACTCTCGCAAAACTATTTCTAGTTGAGCATTTATTCTATCGGTTAAGTTCGAGCCTCATGACTTGGACGCTTAGTTTTCAAAGCCTCATGAGCACTCAAATAAATCTTGTTTTAGTTGAGCATTAAGTCTCTAGCTTTGAGGCTTGAACTTAAGTTCGAGCCACATGACATGGGATTACTTTATTTTGCTACCCTTTTGTGTCATGCCAAGGGCAATGCCCGGTGGTCAAGGACCAGGCCCAAGGGGTGGGCTGCAAGTGTGGATAGGGAATGAGGCCCAAGGGGCTATTTAATGGGAGGTTCAGTCTCAGGCAGTCCCACCAAGGCCCTTTCACTGGTATCAGAGCCTGAAGCTATTCTAGGCACAATGGGCCATGGACCTCCATTTTTAGCATGCTCATGCAAACCAAGGGCGAGTTCTACCGAGAGATGAAGGTGGCATGGCCGCTTAGTCGGGGTCAAAGACGAAGCAAGGAAAAATCACATGTGCAGGGGGGCTTGGGAAGGAGAAGTTTGTTGGGTCAAGGTGCAGGAAATCCGTCGGGGGCGGGCTCAACAGGAGCACAGAGGCTGTGGGAGGGTGTCCCGACTCAGGCGCGGAGCCTGGTTTGCAGCACCTCGCTCGGCCTCGCCCTGTTTCTCCTCGCGCGCTACCTGCACGGCCGCCATGGCTTTGTGAAGCTTTTGGATCACATTGAAACGCCTAAGTCCCTTGGCCTTAGGACTTAATTCATTAAGGGCAAGTGCCCACAGGTCTTTGGACCAGCCTTCACTCGCCAACCTTCACTCGACAGAGCTTATTCGGGGAGTTTGGCAAGGTGCTACAAGCATTGGCAAGGTGCTGCAAGCGCAAAAAGTGCCCACAAGTCTTCGGACCAGCCTCCTCAAAGGCTTTGGTTTGGGGAGGTTTTGGCAAGGTGCCGCAAGCCGCCTCTTGGCAATTATTTAGCACATCGTCAGTGGCCAAAAGTTAGCTTCTCCTTTTGAAGTTAGCTACTTGGAAAGGTACTACGGGCATCTTGTCAGAGCATATGCCGATTGTAACGGCCTGCTAATTGGACAACCACGGATCTAGGAACATCTTGGGATTCGGGTTCAATTCTTTCTCAATCAAGCACGACTTGATTCGAAGGCAATATTATATCTTTTATTAAGATTACGGATGTAATGAGCATGGTTAATTATTGAAGACGACGATAGATCGTACGGCTACGAGATTTTTGATATCCAGGTGTTCTTCTCTTTCTTTGCTAGCACCACAACAAGCAAAAATGGATTTCCACGTTCTATTTTCTGGATACAGAATTTTCTGAGAATCATCTTTTTGATTTCGAACTTGCTTCAACCGCATCTACTCCTCCTCCTCAAAGTGTGCTTGAAATTTTGGAGGATACTAGCAATCTCATCGATGACAAAGAGTAGGTTACACGACATGAATTTCAACTATTTGAAGAACGGTTTTGCAAATTGGCGGTTCGTATCCAATTGCTTGCTACACAGGTGGATCACCTTACGGAGCTGGTCATCTCGTGCATGCCACAAGCTACCGTGTCTACACTTGTGATAGTCTTCGCCAAGGTGGAAAAAAGGAGACTTTCCACAGTAGACTTTTAGAAAGCCAAATTGCAGAAGTTATGTTTCAATTGTATGGGACAACATCAACGGAAACATTGTCCCCAGGTACTGGATTCTTAGGTCTTTTGATGGATTTTGCAGCTAAGTAGTCAATCAATTTCTTGCATGCTCTTTAGAGGTTATCGTCCCTTCAGATAACCCTTTTTGTTTAGTTGTATATGATACAATACCTGGCTTAGTATAGCATATTCAGTCAAGATATAATACATAATGCTTTCTTTCTTTAAGCAATTTCGACATGGTCATTTAGCTGAAAAAGTTCGACAAGGTTGATTCGCTTTTGCCACGATATTTATCGGTTACCAACCGTATCTGTTTTGCTATGAGCATCGACACACTTATGTGAAACACGGCTTCCATAAGTGACAAATTTTGTATTGAGACTTCCCATGTTTGGCATATGCTATGAGCATACCAACTTGGAAGGGATTTGACACTATGCTTGCATGCTATTTCATTACATACGAGATGGGCGTGCATGCCTTATGCGAGTGTATATGATACATGTGATGGAAACCGGGTTAAACTATGTTAAGATTTGCTTGATTTTTTAGGCTTATGCATTTCCGTTGCAAAGGATTGTCAGTTATGCAAAGCAAAGAGCTTTGCCAGTTACACGTGAAGCAAGGCTTCTAACTCGTGCTAAGATACTGCCTCTTGACTGGACGTCATGGTAATTGGCACACAAGTTTGGGGCATTGGAAAACATTGGGATATCACCTCACAAGCATTCCTACCAGTACCGACTGTGCAAGGCACTTATGATTTTACCAACTGTGCAAGACACTTATGATTTTGGCTTGTATGTTTGAGCCCGTCACTGTAGCCAAGGGCTTACAATTTTGCATGCACGGCGTGTTACCCTATGGATTCCGTTATAACACCGAAAACTCTATAAAGGACAAGATAATTTCTGGATTATTTCACATGATTTTTGGTTGCTGTCACCGCACAAAACCACTACCACGAACCTACAACTAGGATTTAATTCACAGGCAACGTGCCATATTCAAGTCATCCTCGTGCAATCAGGACCCCTGCAAGGTAGGTGGGTCAGGAAGTGTTTGTGTTTTTCTGTTACCTCTCTCGATGAACTGTGGTATGCTTATAGGATGAGCTGCAAGCCCGGCATAAGATGCGTAAGAGCACACATATTGGGTACACACTCTAGCAACTTAAGGAAACTTCCACAGCCCAGCATGCTCTCCTTCTCTCTCTTTCTTATGAAAACTTTCTAAGAAGATTTTGATACATGTTTTACTCGTGAGTCAGCCTGAGCCAAGGTGCTCTAACTCTCACCTAGAAAGTGGCCAAAACGCCACCCAAATTCATCTTCTTCGATTCGTCAATTGCACACTAATTTGTTATTGGCATAAGGGATATGAGCCGCAAAGGCTATGAGCCACTATCAAACCTAGGGTAAGCCCCAGCTGTTAGCTTTCCTTGGGCGATTGTTCTCAAGATCGAACAAATCTATCTAGAGGAGTATCCATCGCTATTACTGGCCAAGCAAGAGTCGTGCCATTAAGAATTTTTTGGGGGTCATTTTTGCACTACATGTTTTTAGTATGATGCTCGAGTTGAGTTTCTAGTATTTTCAAACTCACATCAACTGATCTATCTCATGGGGTTTAGATGCAACAAACAATTAGGATAGCATGGCTGTCCATAGGAGCTAGACATTTCACTTGTGGGTAAGACCCAGCAGGTGATTACTAAATCACTCAGTCAACATTCAAGATCACATTTTGATCTATCATAGTGGTACTTTCAAGGAAAGACGTCGCAATCTACCACGGGGCAGTGGACAACTCCAATCATTTCAGTACACGGTCGACTATGTTAGTTACCGTTAATTTTACTTGCACAGTTTCTCTCATGGGACATGCCAAGGGGTTTAACTATAGAGATTCTAACCAACGGGTTTGGATTGCCAAGGCAACACCCAAAGTTTCCATTGCAATATTGCTTGTTTTTCATTTTTCCATTAGTGCTTCTTTGCATTGAATACAGGTTAGTGAACTTTAAGTTCAATCCCTAGGAACGCATCTATTGATTGAATGTTTCAGAGACATGCCAAGGGCACATCAAAACAAAAGATTTTGGGTCGTAGTGTCCCACATACATTGTTTGGATTATGCAGTTATAGACCCACTTGTAGGGTTTATTTGGCACATGTTGTCACATGGGATACAACATGGTCTAGGGGACTCAAGGAGTTCGGTTTAGCCAGTGTGGAGCAAGGCTAATGAGGGTCCCTCTCACTCCTGTCGTAGAGTGTTTGCAGTTACCTCCACGCACAAGTACATATCATACTTGAAGGATGTTTTTTTATAGACATCCTTACATGAGACATATTTCACACGTGGAGAATATGAGTCTCTGGACTGACACTGGCACCCACTATTTCAAGTATGTGTCACGACAAAGTCCCTAGGTGTTGGTCATATCTGTTTTCTAGACCATTTTCAGCACGATGTATCAGGAGCAATTTCGGTGGCCAGACATTGTCGGATACTTAGAATGACTTGTTATAATACAAGTGCAGCTAAACAACATTACAGATGGTTGGCTATGCATATAGCAAGGCTATGAGTTGTTAATGAAAAGATTTCATTGTTTGTACTTAGAAGTGATTATTTTTTCACCTTCTATTATGGTCCAGACGTTTCAGCAAGGCTTGCAAATGATTGCAGCTGAACGTATTTAGTTTCTTTTCAGAACTATTTACATTCCTTTTTAATGTAATGCTAGGAGCATCCCATTCGCCAAAAGTATTGACAAGGATAATCATGGATATACAGGTTCGGATCTGTTTTTTGCTAAATGCATGCACACTAGGTGTTATGGGTCCTAGTGTTTAGAAAAGGCTGATTTAGAGCGGCATGCATATTCATCACTTTAGCTGCTTATGCAGAATTTTGCACTCTATGTGCAGTATTTCTCTGAGCTTACATTTGGATCTACCAAACATCAATAGAGGTATGGCTCGGTTTGGGTGATTGTGGATCTTTCATGTTAACCAAGATGTTTCTTCATCAGGACATTATTGTTTGCTCAACAATATTGTATGATATTGTGATCCCCGTTTACGGATCATTTGGGAAGCATGTCTATAAACGTGGGGAAAAACACCTCAGTACTATCAGTTATCCAAGGGGATAGGCATATTACAAAGTTTAGTTTTGTGCTAAAGGGTATGCAAAGTGCGTACGTTAGCACCAAGTGATCCAATTAGTAGGCATTTATTGCTCTACTTGGATTTTGCTTACCATAAGTTATAGCATGTTTGTGAGTAGATGTAGTACCTTCATGAATAAATCAGGTTCTCAAACTTGAACACTAGTTATGGTGGGGTTGTTTACTACTGAGATTTGCAAACAAGTCAAGGACTTAAACTCGGCTAATGAGTTATGTTAGCAAGTTACTTTTATGGAAAGTGAAACGAGGTACTCTTTTGGGTACATCTTTGTGTGATAACTTGTTTAGCATACTCATGTGCATTCTAAATGTAGTCTACACACTATGATTAAATAGGAATCGGCAACACAAGATGGTTGAAAATGGACAACAATGTGGAAAATCAAGATGTTACTCTTGGTTTCATTGAACCTCCTACTGAACCGTGTTCCGATCAACCAAACAACTGGATCCATGAAGGATGCCACTATAAAAAACATTAGTGTATTATCACTCTTTTTTTAGGACAAAAACGCTTCTCCAAGGGGGGAGTAATGTCATGCCAAGGGCAATGCCCGATGGTCAAGGACCAGGCCCAAGGGGCCGGTTGCAAGTGTGTTCGGTTGCAAGTGTGGATAGGGAATGAGGCCCAAGGGGCTATTTAATGGGAGATTGGGAGGTTCATTCTCAGGTGGACCTTTCATTTTGTTTGTGGGTAGATGTAGCTGAAGGTATGCTTACCCCCCCCCCGCTCTGTCTCTCTCTCTTATGAGCTTCTTGAAACAAAGACTCCTGCAAAACTATTTCTCATTGAGAGTTTATTCTATTACTCTTGGGCTCGAACACTCTATTTTGTTGCCCTTTTTTTTGTGGGTAGATGTAGCTCAAGGTATGCCCCCCCCCCCCCCCCCCCCCCCCCCTCCCCCCCCCCCCCCCCCCCCTCTCTCTCTCTCTCTCTCTTTGAAACAAATACTATTCCAAAACTATTTCTACTTGAGCATTTATTCTATTTCTCTTGGGCTCAAACTTAAGTTCGAGCGTCATGACTTAGATGCTTAGTTTTCAAAGCCTCATGAGCACTTGAATATAGATTTTTTTAAGTCGAGCATTGAGTCTCTAGCTTTGAGGCTCGAACTTAAGTTCGAACCACATGACATGGACACACTCTATTTTGTTGCCCTTTTGTTTGTGGGTAGAATTAGCTCAAGGTATGCTAGCGCCCCCCCCCCCCCCCCCCTCTCCCCCCCCTCTCTCTCTCTCTCTCTCATGAGTGTCTTGAAACAAAGACTCTTGCAAAACTATTTCTAGTTTAGAATTTATCCTATTGCTCTTGGACTTTAAGCCTCATAACTTGGGTGCTTAGTTTTCAAAGCCTCAATGAGCACTCAAATATAGATTGTTTTAGTTAAGCACTCAGTCTCTAGCTTCAAGGCTCAAACTTAAGCTCAAGCCACATGACATGGACACACTCTATTTTGTTGCCCTTTTGTTTGTGGGTAGATGTAGCTGAACGTATGCTAGCCCTCGCCCCCCCCCCCCCCCCCCCCCCCCCCCCGCCCCCCCCGCCCTACTTGTGTGTGTGTGTGTGTGTGTCTCATGAACTTCTTGATACAAAGACTCTTGCAAAACTATTTCTTGTTGAGAATTTATTCTATTGCTCTTAAGCTCGAGGCTCATGACTTGGATACGTAGTTTTGAAAACCTCATGAGCATGCAAATATAGCTTGTTTTAGTTGAGAATTCACTCTCTAGCTTCGAGGAGCCACATGACATGGACACACTCTATTTTGCTGCCCTTTTGTTTGTGGGTAGATGTAGCTCAAGGTATGCTACCCCCCCCCCCCCCCCCCCCCCCCCCCCCCCGGTCTCTCTCTCTCTCATGAGCTTCTTGAAACAAAGACTCCTGCAAAACTATTTCTAGTTGAGTATTTATTCTATTTCTCTTAAGTTGGAGCCTCATGAATTGGATGCTTAGTTTTCAAAGCCTCATGAACACTCAAATATAGCTTGTTTTAGTTGAGCATTAAGTCTCTAGCTCTAAGGCTCAAACTTAAGTTCGAGCCACATGACACACACTCAATTTCCAAGCCTCATGAGTAGTCTAATAGAACTCTTTCTACCTAGAAACTATTTGAAAGATTTTGTATCTTAGAAGTCTTGAATTGACTCTTTACCTCATGTGGCCTGAACTTATATTTGAGTCTCATGACCTAAAGACTTAATTTATAAGCATTATGAACAATGTTAGAAAAAGACCACGGTCCATTGTATTTTAATCGAGTAAAACTGTAAAATCCCAGTTAGATTTTGAGTTTAAGAAAAGTGGGAAATTTGCAAAATTTTTATTGTAATTATTGATAAAAGCTTCAAATTTTGACCTAAAAGTCGGGAGAACCTCAAGTTTGCCCTAATTTTCACCTCCTAGGGAAAATTTATTTTTCTAGCCTTGATTATAAACACCCTGGTAGGACTCTTCCAAAATAGAATGCATCTACAAGAGTCCTCCCTCATGAGGTTGGAAGTTAGCTTTGAGCCTCATGGGCCACAGACTCTTCTATAACTCTCCCTAGTTGATCATCTTCTTGAGTCTCTAGCTCATTAGGCTTGAACGTAAGTTTGAGCCTCATGATTGGGAGACTCGCTTTTCAAGCCTCATGAGCACTATAGTAGCACTCTTTCTAGCCATAAATAGAGTCTTGCAAAACTATTTCTAGTTGAGCATTTAGTCTACTGCTCTTGGACTCAAACTTAAGTTCAAGTGTCATGACTTGGATGCTTAGTTTTCAAGCCTCATGAGCACTCAAATATAGGGATTTTTAATTGAGCATTCAATCTCTAGCTCTTTCAAGTTCAAGCATCATGACATGGACACTCAATTTTCAAGTCTCATGAGCACTCTAGTTGAACTCTTTCTACATATAAACTATTTGGAAGAGTCTGTATCTCAGAAGGCTTGAATCGAGTCTTTACCTCATGTATCCTAAACTTATGTTTGAGTCTTTTAACATAAAAAATAAATCTCTAAGCATTATAAACTCTAGGACTCTTCCAAGCTAGAATCCATCTACCATTAGGAAAAATGTGGACTCTCCTTGGGCCATATAGGATTAAGGTTAATTAGGCTCCAGCCAATAGGAAGAGAGCAATGTATATAAGTCTAGAACCTAAGAAACTAGAGAGAATAATAGGGTTGTCCACTCATTTATTGGTTTGTATCCTAAAGGGAGGTGGATGGGTAAAAGAGGGAGGGGGAAAAAGGGGGGAGGGGGAGTGGTGGGTCCACAGATACGGTTTTGCAAAAACCCTAAAATTTCAAAATTTTCAAAAAAAAATTAAATTCAAAATATTCCATCCAAAACTCCCCCCAAACCTACCCTATGATCAAAAAGTCATTTTCTCACTTTAGAACCTTTTTCCCAAGACTCCCTTCCTCCATAGCCCCTTTCCATAACACAAAGCTCTCACTCTCTCTCTAAACTCTTACACCTTCCTCCTTCTTCAAGCTCTCCATTGCAACTTTAATCTCCCACTCTCTCTCTAAACTGTCACCCTCCTCCTTCCTCAAGCTCTCCATTGCAACTTTAAGCTCCCACTCTCTCTCTAAACTCTTTCTCCCTCCTCCTTCCCCAAGCTCTCCATTGCAATTTCAAGCTCCCACTTAAGCATCCATGGCAAACAATCGTCAAAATAGACGCCCCAAACCCATCATTCAAAGTATGGTTCTCCACAACTCGAAGAATGAGGAGCAGGAATGGGAACCTCAGTTTTTTCAAGAAGGTGCGTGGGTCTACATGCAACCTTCCGCAATCGGTCCCCATCGTGTTCGTGAAAGAACAAACGTTGATCTCCATTGGAAGAGAAGACTAATAGGCTTCAAGCAAGTAAGAGACAAGGGTAGCAATCGTTCAGCATGTTTTCATGTTTGGACACATGCGTCTACGAGGGATCACCAACCCAAGGGATTTTCCTTGTAATTGTATGTCCCTTGCACTTCAATGGTTTTGGTGGTAACAAAAAAATGGACTTTTTACATCTCACGGACTGCTTTGTTTCTATGTAGATGTTTTCCCTTCTAGCCTTTTGGAGGAGCAACCACTCTCGTGCCTTTCAGGCACATTTACGGCCATGTATGCAAGTCTTAGGGATATGCTCTTCTCCAACACAACTTCATCAAACCTTGCACGACAAAGGGTGTTCTTCTACACCCACAAGTAGATTGTACCTACAGACGAGGAAGGCTACGGAGAGCTACAACCTTTGGAGGCTACAACCTTGCGTAGCATGGAGTGGCCAAAGCCAGATGCATTCACTGTAATGTCTTTGAAAGCCAAGATTGTAGCTGATGTGAGAGCATCATTAAAATTTGGAAAAGCCTCGCGTTTCGTTGGGCTTGGATGGTGTTGTACTGCTCATGTCTTCGCTAGCATCTTTGGATCTTTGCCTTTTCATCATACAAATACTATGTATGTTTGCAAAGATCTACAATACGATACATTGGAAGCCATCCTTTGAGAGAAGTGGGGGTATCTTGAAGGACTTCACAACGGAGATCGCTTTCGGTGTCAGGTTGGAAGTTTCAGCATTGCTATCCGTTTCATCAAGGTGCGCTCCACCCTTTACGTGTGGTACTTCTATGAAAGATGGATGTGCAAGCTTGGTGAATGGATTCCATTGCAATCCACCGATGCTACAATTGAGGTATTTGATATTGCAATCAAATTGTCGAGTGGTGCCGTTGAAACCGTCCAAGTGAACAAGCATTGGACATTGGCCAATGTGCGGGAGCACTTAGTGATAATGGGTTTAGAGCATGGAGAAGATACAAAATTTTGCATCGGACGACGTAAGGTGAATGATTTTTCTCTCTTAATTATGTTATATTTATGTTCTTTGGATTATTCCCTGCTCTAAGGTGGGTATGCTATTTCTTTTTTTTTTTGCTAGATTGGTAGCCGCATGGAGAGCACGATTCAAATTGAAAAGGCGTGGACGACGGAAGAGAATTTGATTTTATCATTAGAGTACTTATGTTTTGTACTTAAATTTCTTATAATATCACAATTGTAAGTTCAAGCAGATGGTTGTATCAAATTTTGGCAATGCACATTATCTTAAAGTCGTAGTGATGTGTTTTTAGAGTTAAATGATTGTAATTTAATTTGAAAGTTTATTATAACTTCTTGTTATTTGTGTTACTTTATGAAAATTGTTTAATATTTTAATTATTGTTATTGATTTTTTTTTGGGAGGGGAGGGGGACGCGCGTGCTATATAAAGCCTCCTAAACCCTACCATTTTCACAATTCACCTACATAGCCTGTTCACACTCTCATTTGAGCTCTAGCACTCTTTGCATTCCTACCTTAAGAGCTAGCATTATGGCATCCTCCTCCACCCCTCCCGAAGCCACGGCGTTACAACGCTTTCAAGCGTTTTTACAAACAACCGAGTGGCAAGATCGTGACGATCTTCACAATTTCTTCACCCAATTCCCTGATGTGAACGCAACTATTCACCTAAACAGCCAATCTTTTCAGCCTATCTTGGAATTTTTTGAATTCTACATCGACAAGTATATTGTACCAATTGTCGAAAAAGGGGAATTGTGGATTCCATGCGATTTGCTTCGCTACATACACAAAGGCGATCGGCCTTTCACCCAACGGCTTCAACGATTTTGTGTAATTGCGGGTGAGGCAAGTCAGTACCTTGAAGATTCACGTTTGAAAAAGAAGAAGGTCGGCACCCTGTTTCTAAGTCGCTTGGCGACTTTTGTGTTTCTTCTTGCGGAGGAGTCTGAAAGATCTGAGGTGAGTTTGCCTCATTTGCATCTTGGGGGTGTCGTCAAGGACACAAAGGAGCCCATTACAACGCCCTGGGATGAAAGCAAAGAGGGCAATATTCTTGCCCTAACCTACCTAGGAGGTGTCATGGATGCCGCCAAATCCATGGGTGATGAGGGTGCAGAAGCATCCTTTAAGCCCGCTCCAGATGCGCCGGAGGATACATTAACTCCGGAGGTTTTTTTTGAACACCTCTCCCCAATTGTGATAAATGGGGAGGAATATTTGTTTTTACATGATCTTGAAAAGACTTTTGACATCCGCATGGATGAGTGTCTGTCCATCCTCTGTGCCACTGTAGAGTCCTCTGCCATTGACCCCTCCTCTGATCCTTTGGATCGAAGCCTCCTTCCCCTTGGAGAGAGTGTGGTAGATACAGTGGAGTTGGCAATGGTGGCGGTGACAGATGCACCGCACTCATCTGTGTCGGAGGATGAGTTTGTAGCTACACGCGCATTGCTTGAAGCCCAACGCACTCCTATGCCTGTTCATATAGATGAACTTGAGAGTGTCGCTATGGCTCCCAATTCATCTATTTCTCTTGACAGCAAAGGCATAAACGATGAGGACAACGAAAAACAAGAGGTATTAATTTTTTTATTTTTTATGATTACGTTAATTTTCATTGTTGCATTCTGAAATCTTATTTACCTATTGATTTATTTGTAGAATGTTGTGGAGTTGGATGAGCATGCAAGTCGGGGAGGAGATAGTAGGCGCCAAGCTTTTGGATGGCAGTCGTCTCTTGCGCATTACCTTGGCAAGCTCCCCCAGGATGGATTTGCGATAATCCACAAGGAGTACACTCCTTGTGGTCAATTTTGGGTGTCAATGATGAAATCAATGAGCCGCATCCTATGCCTGTCAACCATATCTCAAGCCTCCCAAGTTATATATCTTGTAAATAAATCTCTGGCCAGTGCTGCATTTGTGACACACATTCGTGGTTGTGTGCTTTGTAACGTGGCCTTAAGCCAAGCTGTAGGTCTAAGCAATGTGGAACAAATTGCTTGGGATGTGCTGCACAAACAGCTTCCCTGCGCCCAAGAGCGCCGAGAAAACATTGCTCGCCATATCTTAGATGGCTCAAGCACTCAATAGCTGCATAAATCTTGTAATTAACTCCTTCAAATTTGTAATGATATATATCACATCTTTGTACTTTGTTATTTCAAATTTCGAATGGGAATTGATTTTAACTGGTACTTTACATCTTCTATATTGAGTTTATGGTACGATAGACAGTACGTGATTGGTTCTATCTTGTGATACGATTGTGCAATTCTCTGAATCAAAATATAGAGTTTTTTTCATATAAATAACACCAAAAAAGGCATAATATCATTGTATTCTTATAAATTTAGCCTAAAAAAGGTTTATAAGATTTATAAATTTATAAGAATACAAGGATATTATGCCTTTTTTGGTTATCAATCAATCATACTTGGTTGATAGCTCTTCTATCCACATCTCTCTCTCTCTCTCTCTCTCTCTCTCTACTTAGTTTTACTTATATCACTTAAAACACAAATGTACACGAGTCGTTATATTTGAAAAAGCCACGACTCGTTATATTTCAAAAAGATATCTTTACATTGCCAAAATTGCATAAAAGTCAAATTCAATCTCTCTCTCCTCCGATTCGACGCGCAAGAGCTAAATCCTTGGGCATTATTGTCACCCGTTTTGCATGAATAGCACACAAGTTGGTGTCTTCAAAAATAGAAATTAGATGATATTTTGCCGCTTCTTGCAGAGCTTCTATGGCGATACCTTGAACTCGGAACGCCATTCGATAACTTTGCATGATCTCTTTCACCAAACGTGCGAATGGTGCCTTGCGGATGAGAAGGTCTGAAGTTTTTTGATAGTGAGGAATCTCTTGCAACGCCTTTGGAATGCGTCGCTTCACAGCAGGAGCCCGTTGTTGAGGGATGGCAGGATCTGGGACATGGGCCTTGCGAGGGCGAACCTTGAAAAACTTTTTCTTTCTACGAGAGGGCTTGCGAGGAGGAGCTTGCGCATCTTCAAGGCCACCATGTGCTCCGACTGCCTCTTCAACTCCACCCTGCGCTCCAACTAGCTCTTCTTCTATATCCTCAAAATCCTCTTCATTTAGTAACCCATGATCACCTCTAGGCTGATCTGACGGCAGAGTGCCGAAGCCACGTGGCAATGTCTTCCCAGCCGGAACTCGATGATTGCTTGGGATCTCCCGTCCGCTCCATGGTGGGCTTTGTGCTTCATTGTCCGTTTCAGTTTCTGTGTCTGATGTCACTACCCGTTTCTTCTTGCGTGAAGGTTGTCCATCTTGTTGCTCTTCACCTGACCATTCCCTCTCCATCTCTTTTAAGAGCTCTTGTTCGTGTATCCAAGGTGGTTTTTGAGCACCTTGGACGGTTGAGTGAGGGTGAGCAGAAAAAGGTTGATCTTTTCTTGCTGTTTTCTTTGTGCGTGCCATCGTGTCAGAAGGGGAAAGATTGAAAATGAGACTCCCTCTTCTCTAAAAGCCCTCTATTTTTTTAAAAAAAGGTCTCTTCACACTTGACCAGGGCACTTAAAAAAACTCTTAATATCATCAAAATATAAAAAACAAAAAATGGATAAATGGAGAAGTATTATATGCAACTCAACAAAGACATCTACAAACATAAACATTACATTGTATAGCATCATCTGTTTTACATGTTGGGTAACCAACGTTTGCCTACTCTATGGCGATTTTCACGCCACCTAGCATGATTAAGGGGTCCGGTGGAGTTTCTCCATTTCTCTTTAGCAGTAAGTCGAGATTGTCTCCTAACCTCCTTGGCAAGACTTGACTTTCGCGCTCGCTCTATGGCATGACATCTCCCCAAAGAACAACGAAAGAACCAATCAAACATCTCCTTCATGTAGTTGGATCTCGTAGTTCCACCACCGTGACCTGTATTTTTAAATTAAACACCTTTGGCTCGATAATGTGATTTTTCCATTCCTTGAGTGCTCCACATGTCTAATGAACCATATTTTGACATAAAGAATGCTCCATGCGCATACAAAATATGCTGCATCAAGAAAAAATGCTTAGATCAAATAAATATTTATGTATAGCATCAAAATTTGAACTGAACAAAGTAACTTACCATGTAGTGTGTGATATTGCTCTCTCCCCAAGCTTGCACAAATGCTTTATTGAAATTCAAAATGTGATCTTTGAACAAATTTTGTTGCTCGGTCGTGGTTTGGGGTTTCCATATGATTTGAAGCATTAACTCTAAGTGGTGCCACACTTGCCTACGCAGATTTACAAGCACGGGATTTGAATCTTGATCGGTCGTACACTTGCAAAGCGCTTTCCATAGCTCCCATGGAGCATCCTCCTCACCCCTCTCCTTTCGCATCTTTGGTTTCTTGAAAACCTACGTGCTTTCACACCATTCATAGATACTTTTTGTGGCACTTCATGCATATTTTCCACCTCACCAATGATAGAAACATTGCCACCATGACATCCAATCGAACTTAGAAATGTTTCAACTATTCCAATGACTTCCACGGATCTGGAAAGTGGTTTCATTGTGAAAGCGTACTCTATGTGAAGCTTTAACAAGCGATCAAATATACGCATAAAGGCATGCAAAGTACAAAAGTGTACATTTGTAAGTGGAAAATTGATAATGGGATGCCATGTTTTATCTTTTGTTGACCGATTGGGGACCTCCATGATAGGACACTTCAACACCGAGCACACCCAATCCCTTGCATCATCATCCATTGATACTGTTGCCTGACTTCCCTTGATATTTTTCTTTGAAGACGTGGAGCCACAAGTACTCTCCTTGTATCCTCGTACACAATATGGACAAGGAAGAAGTGATGAAGCACCTTGTTTACACCCAAGTATACATTTGATTGTTTTTAGATCACCTCCTAAGTGCCACTCAACATCAAATGTACCTACTCCATCTACTTCTAGCTTTTCTCCCTCTAGTTGTGCCTTAATAAACTCTGTGATCCACGGGATCATAGAGAAGACCCATGCCAACACCTCATGAGTCTCTTTCGGAACTTCAAAAGCTCCTAACGACCATATTTATTTTTCCGATTGTACACTAAATGATGGTTTTTGAGAATGATCACCGATAGCATTGAGTTTTGCAAAAAACATTGCCTCATTCATGAGTGTCACACTCATATGTTCCAATCTCCGTCCTTTGACAATTTGATATTCATCTAGCTTAAGAATAAATATGAGCTTCTCTCCAAGTACTAAAACAACACAGGAATTGAATTGTTATACTAAATGATATTCAATACAAATAAAAAATGACATTACAGTTTGTATTACCTTGTGGAGACAAAGCATAAAATTTAACCATAGCTCGTTGTAGTCGTTTCAAGTCAACAAAATAATTGTTGAATTGATGATAACTAAAAGACTTTGCCCCATTAGGAATAGTATTGCCTCCCTTTATATTACCACGTGACTTGGCACTCGTGGAAGAGTACACCATGGATCCTTCAATGTGTTTGTATTCACCAAGGGATTCCCGAACGAGATCATTGTTTGCTTTTTTTGCAAGTCGGACCCTATGTGGAATAGGAAATAAATTCTCGGTGATGCCTTGCTCTCGTAATGCATCTTTCATCAATCCATGAAGTGCATGGTATGCATTTGTGCTGATCCCAACCTCATCACAAGCTCTCTGGACATCATCCTTAGACACAAGGTTAGAGATCTTTTTTAGGATCTCCTTTGTGATGGCATCTTTCATGTGTTTGGCCTTTTCACAACCTATGATGTAAAGTATATCTTCCTTTGAGATGCATCCTAGGAGAAGATTGCAACGGTCCTCTTGTCTAAAACTTCCACACATATCTTGTATATATGTCCTATTTCAAAAGGTGAACCGAGTTACAAATTGATGGAAATTATTTGAGAGTTATGAACACTGTGAATTAAAAAAAAAACCTGGTTGCTGTGATCCGCTTCTTACGTGCCCCTCCATTAGAGGCTAAGTTTTCAATGGAAGAGAACTCCCTCTTATGCTCACGCATGCCAAATGGAGTGGCTTTTAGGTGCATCATTGCAATCTGTAGCTTAGTTACCTCTGTTTCTGTAGCTTTCATCTCCTCTTTAAGATCTTTGAGTTGTTTCTCTGTGGAATGTAGTTGTTGTTGGAGATTTGTGGAATGAATGTGTAACACTTGACATTGTTGTCGGAAATATGCCGACGCACCTGCGTGATTGGAGTCCAATCTCTTACAATACCCAAGAAGACCACATTCTCCTTCTCCTACATATTTGATTAAGATTGGGAGTGCATGGAATGTCGGATGACAACCCGATGACAGCCCACGAGCGGATCTTTTGGATACAACCCTCCATCAAGCCACAAGTCAACATTGGTTTCTCCTCGAAACCGTCGTACGGATGCCGGTTGAGATGCTTTTTCGTCATTTTTTTTTTGTGGGAGAAAATTCGATCGGTAGACGCAGACTGACATTAGTTGACCTAGTAGATGACGACGCAGGTGATTCATTGGTTATGTCGCGAAGAGACATGGTGAAAAGTTATGATGGGGAAAAAAATTGATAAGATATACTTTTTGGGATAAACATACAATTTTTGGGATAAAAAGACTTAAAAATAGATTTTTTCATATATAGGTTCAATTTTTGAGCTCAAAGGAGGGAAATTTTTAAATTTTAAAAATTTCAATTTTTAGGCTTTATTAGATGGACGTTTTGATGATGTGGCATTATCTATTTATTCTTGGAGTTAATGTAGAGAGGAACCCAATGAATTTTAGATTTGGAGCTTATAAAAGCTAGATTCTTCTAAAAAATTATTGTTATATATATATATATATATATATATACATATATATATATATATATATATATATACATATATATATATATATATATATATATATACATATATATATATATATATATAGGGACCTTTTGAAAGCTTAAAAGATCCATTTTGAAGATTTTATAAAAAATTCATTTTTTTGGGGTGAATTGATGTACGAACTGAAAAGTGGATTTTGTCATAACTACTTACTCTCTTTGTTTGGTGATAGGTAGAGAGAGAATGGTTCTTCTCTCTACTTTTACTCCTCTCTCTCTTTTTACTCCCTTCTCTCTCCTACTTTATCCCCCCTCTTCCTCCTACTTTACCACCCTCATTCCCTACTTTCCCCCCCTCTCTTATCTAGAGAGAAGTTAGAGAGAGAGCTACAAAAGTAGCCCTATTTATTGTCTTTGTTCCCTCCATCCCCTACAAAATTAGCTTTAATCCCTTAAAATTAGGAATCCTTACATGGCCCCAAGGGGGTCCAGTTTTTTCCTAATGCAAGAGTGGTAAGAAATCAGGTTTGAGCCTAATGGGCCACAAACTCTTCTATAACTCTTCCTAGTTGCCACATCTTCTTGAGTCTCTAGCTCATGAGGCTCAACCTTAAGTTTGAGCCTCATGATCGAGAGACTCACTTTTCGAGCCTCACGAGCACTATAGTAGGACTCTTTCTAGACATGAATCATATGCAAGAGTGTCAGTTTTGCTAAGCTCAAGAGCTTGGTGATCTAGAGACTTATGAAAAAATCTTTCAAGTTGAAAACCATCTTCAAACATCTCTGGCTCATGAGGCTCTTGAACTTCATGACCTCAAGATTCAATAATTAATCCTCATGATAACTCTAGGAGGACTCTTTCTATCTAGAAACTATTTGCAAGACTATCCATAGCACTAAGCATGAGAGTCTTGCGGGCTAGAGACTCTTAGAAAAGTCTTTCTAAATGAAATCCATCTTCCAAAGAGTGCTATAGAAACTCTTTTTCACTAAAAACCATTCCCAAGAGTCTCTACAAGATGAGGATCAAACTATAGTTTGAGCCCCATGATCTACAAATGCTTGAAGGACTGGTTCTAGCTAAAAATTATCTAGATGAGCTATAGATCTTAAACTTCACCTTTTACCTCATTATTCTCTAAACTTTTTTGATAACTTGACTCAATATCTTGCACCTATTCAATACATTAAAGCCGATTGTGGGGGATTATTCCTTGCTCATTTTTCAAGAATCTTATGAGATTTATGCTATTCTCATGAGAAGGATATGGGCGCGTGAAATCTTGCAACTTTCATTATCCTAAAACCTCTTTGTATTAGTTTGGAAGATTGAGAAAAGAGAAGATTTGGAACTTTTAGCTTAACGATATGAGTATGTGGCAACGATTCTAAAAAGTTCAGATAAAGAAAGTATCTACAACCGATTCTTATTGTTTGAAGAGGAAAGGATTGATTTTTTGGGGCACCTTGATTTTAACGAGAAGTTTCTGGATGCATAGTGCTCATAATCATTTCTTTTAATTTGACACCTCATCATACCTCTTTCAATAGCAAACATCACTCTCTATCTCGTAGAACATGTCTCACACTCCTTCTTCCATTAGAATCTCTTTCTTTGTCTTGCAGAACGTCTCCCTCCCTCTCTCTCCCTATGTGTGTGTGTGTGTGTCCACGTCAAAATGCATAGTAGATATGGTGATTTTGTAAGCACGTGCCAGTGATAAGCCCAAACTGTAGGGCGAAAAACAAATTAGGTGCTCTTGGATAAACAAAGATTCTTTGTAGGTGAGGGTGGTTGAGAGAATCATCGAAGACCAAGTGATGGGCTCTAGAAGAAATATGTCATATGTGATGTGTTGTTTGTGATAGGGGCTTCTAATGCCACACAACCCATGTATACAGTGTGGTAGCTACCACTAAACCTCTTTGACATGCCGATGCATCTACTATAGTACCAACCAAACAGGAGGAAAGAGAAAACATTTTGAGAAATCTTTAAGCTGATCACATAAGCGAAAATTGAAGAGGGGTGATGCAAGCTACCAACCAAATAGGAGGGAAGAGAAAAAATTCTTAGGAATTTTTAAACTTTTGATTTTTTAATGATTGAGTGAGTATTGACTAGAATAGGTAGAATTGGTATTTTATTTTTAAGGCGTGGTTAAGTAGAAACATGGACATAAATAATTCCACTTGGTACAATTTTATGAAAAAGACTTGCTACGTGCATTACTATGGTATTCTTAGATTATAGCCTAGATTTAAATGAGGTCAATGAATGTTATGTTATGTGATGTTTGAGTTTTTCTTAACTGCCAAGCACATCTTATAGATCTTGGCACATCTTATAGATAGAGGCTAACTTTGTGAAGATAAGCCAAATGAGTAAAAAACAAGATAAGTTCCATTGTGAACATTATAAGCAATTGTAGATGCATTCAAGTGCCACATTATCAAGATCATAGGACACATTAAGTAGCTTTAATTTTTGCTTTAGAAAGTTTTTATTTGCAATTTTCCAATTAAAGAAAGCCTTGGTAATCCTCCTTATACACAAAGATGGCAAGAAAAAGGCATAAAAGTATGGCCGAAGTCGAATTCTTTTAGGGCAAAGTTACATGTATTTTACAAGAGGTAGCTTGAAGGAAAACACCTTGTTTCAAAAGTATAAACCTTAGTTATCTAATTCATGTTATGTCACCTTATCACACATATTTTATCATTTTTGTAAGGTTTACCCCGAAGTATTCATGTCCTCATCAAGAGAAAATGAAATTTTCACAACTATATCTAGCACTCAAAAATGACTGAAATAAAAAAAGACTATTAGTGATGATTTTAAAGCTGCACTACTTGAATAAGTGCCAAGTATTGACCATACCTAAAATTTAATGTAGTACTTTTGTATCTTGATGTAAATTTTTTCATGTTTTTATGAGTTTTCATCATAATAGATTTTGTTTTATTTTAATTTTTCAGTATATATGGTGTTTCTAAAGACCACATTTGGACTTTTATCAATTTCTCAAAAACTGCTCATATGTGCTGTGCAATTGATCAATACAAACAAATAGAGGATGCTCCATGTCAATATCTCATGGAATTAGATCCCATAATACATACTAATCTTTCTCAAATGCAAGAATGATTATGCTCATCATTCAGAGATAATTCTAGCATCTGTGCTCAAATAGATGTCCTCCACCAATCAAGCATGTGATAGAAGGTTGTGCATTCGAGTGATGAACCACCCTCCTCTCCTTTTTGATGCTAATTGATATTGATGATTTAGGTTTTTTAAGCTACTCTTGAAGCAGAAAATTCCCTCCACAATCTAGCACGTGACAAGTAGTGGTTTATTGGGAGTCAAGAACCATACCCCTATCCTCTTTGATCTACTGATAGTGATGTGTTTGTATTGTTCTATAAATATTTTAGACTTACAACGTAATCAAAAGGTACAAAATCCATGTGAACTATCTCATGGAAGTAGCCTATATTAGTTCTATTGTTCTATTAATATTGTTCTCTTTGATCTACAGATATTGATGTGCTTATATTGTTCTATTAATATTTAAGACATACAAAATAATCAAAAGGTACAAAATCCATGAGAATGATATCATGGAAGTAGCCTATATTTACACATTATTCATTGGAATAGAAAGCATTCTCGTGCTCTCCAACTTAAGAGAGAGTCCCTACCTTTGTGATTAAAGAGATTGTTACCATATACATGTGGTAGTGATGTCTGTGAACACACTAGGACCGCCGGGGCATTTTTCCCCTGTGCATTGTATATATGCCCGTCACTCTAGGGCTATCTATTTTTCCATTGCACACTAAGTAACACACTCTCTATTGTGTGCCTTGAGCTTCCTTCGTCTTCCCCAAGCTGTGTGCGTTTCTCTGCAACCCTAATTCCAACAATTGGTATCAGAGCAGGTTATGTCCTCCCGGGCTTAGTCGCTAGCTGCTCCAGCACACACCTCCTCACTTTCTCCGATTACAATGAAGTTTGGCGAGTGTTTGCAGGTCGGCAAATATTTCGAGCAAACTTGTACAGCTTAGTCTACTCAGGATTTTGATTCGGGCTCATTTTGGCCTCCGTTTCCACTATAGGTAGGTCTGCACATGCAATTTCGTCATTTTGCGCAAAATTTTTGTCAGTGCCGTTTTCTACATAACAGGTGTCTTACAGTCTTCTACGATTTGTGCTATATAGCACGTGTTGTTCCCGCTCAATTTCTCCTATTTTTGGGCAATTTTCACATCAGGTGCAGCATTTAGCATGGCTAACAACAACACACATGTCTTCAAGATGTTTGCTGCGGAGGACAGGTTGGATGGGGAAAACTACCCTATGTGGGCTTATATGATGCAACATGTTCTTGTTTCAAAGGGCGTCTGGAATATTGTGCAGGGCATTGATGTACGTCTTGGTTCTGAGGATGTAGGCGATGTTGAGGATGTTGCAGGTCTTGCTGCAAGGATTGCAGCTATTAGAGTTGTTTTGCCTACGACAGAACAAGCTCGTTGGGATGTAAAGGATGCGCAGGATCATGCATTGATTGTGTTGTCTGTGAAGTGCACCATTGTTCCTCACATCCGTTCAGCAAAATCTACAAAACAAGCTTGGGATATTCTAGCAGGTCTTTATGCAAGCCGCAATGAGGCTAAAATTGCTTTGCTGCGTAAAGAGCTGGAGTCGAAGATTATGCATGAGGAAGATGATATGGACACTTTTCTTGCTGGTGTCAAGGATATCAATAAGCAACTTATTTCTGTAGGTGAAGTCATTTCAGACAGCTCCCTTGTGCAGACTGTTCTTGATGTCTTACCAGATTCTTACCAGACTTTTGCTAGTACTTGGAGACTTATGACCCAAGGAAATCTAGAAGTTGTCAAGTTTGATGCATTATACACATTGCTCTTGCAAGAGTCACTTTCCAAAAAAGACAGGACTAGACATCATGCAATTGAATAGGCTTTTATTGCTTCTCAAAGAAATGGTGGTAATAGCAATGCAACCACTTTTTATGGTTTTGCTGCGAGTGGCAAAACTTCTGTTCCTAATGCTTCTGCTGGCAGCAATTCATCTGGAAATTTTGGTGATAAGGGAAAAAAGAAGATATGTTGCCATTATTGTAAAGCTAATGATCACTTGATCAAGCAGTGTCCTAAGTTGAAGGCCAAAGAGGTTAAGAAGAAAGAGGGTGGTTCCACTGCAAATGCTGGTTCCACTACAAATGCAGCCATTGTCGAGTCTTCTGTGAAAGGAGACTGTGTTGCTGATGTTGATGCAGAATGGGCTTTTAGTGCAGAGTGCACTTACAATCCTGCTATCCATGATGCATACTTGTCAGTTGTTTCAGATTCACATGTGTGGTATTTCGACAGTGATGCTACAAAGCACATTACCTCACATCATGAATTGTTCACCTCTCTCGAGTCTGTCCCTCATGGGAATTCAGTCACTTGTGCAAACAATGCCTCTTATCCGATTCAGGGAGCTGGAAAGATTGTGCTTACTGCTTCTAATGGCAGTTCTTTCAAACTTGTTGATGCACTTTATGTACCTGGGATCAAGAAGATCTGTTGTCTGTATCTGCACTTGCTACACTTGGACTTGTAGTCAAATTTTTGGATGATAGATGTACAGTTCATGATCTCAGTTTTGGTGATGAAATCGTTGCATCTGGGCTTTTGTGTCGTGGGCTGTGTATGACAAGTGTGCACAAAATTTTGCAAATGCAGTTGCAGATTCAAGGGCTAGTTCAGATGAAAAACTTTGGCATGCACGTTTTGGTCATCTGAATTTAGCCAGTTTGCTGCATTTGCAGAAATCTGATATGGTTGCTTCTTTGCCGCCTCTTGAAGCACCTGTCAAACATGTTTGTGAAGGCTGTATTTTGGGTAAGATGCAGCGTTCTAAGTTTCCAAAGGATGGTTCAGTTTGGGCCACATGCAGGTTGCAACTTGTGCATAGTGATGTTTGTGGGCCCATGCAAAGTCCGTCCTTGGGCAATTACCTTTACTTCATGACTTTCATTGATGATTACTCCAGGCATGCATGGGTATTTCCGCTTAAAGCGAAGTCCGAAGTTTTTATGTGCTTCAAACAATTTTTGGCTATGGTTGAAAATGTCTCGAAATGTACTATGGACACCCTCCGTTCCGATCGAGGGGGGGAGTATATGTCTCATGAATTCAATGCATTTCTGGCTAGTCATGGGATAAAACACCAATGTACAGTGCCTTATACACCTCAGCAAAATGTTGTTACTGAGAGGAAAACAAGTCACTTACGGAAATGGCACGATGTATGGTCAAAAGTCAAGCTTTGTTGCATTCTTTTGGGCTTGAGGCCATCATGTGTGCCACTTATGTACTAAACAGGTGTCCTGCGAAAGATTTTCAGTCTATTACTCCATATGAAGCATGGCATGATAGAAAGCCTTCTATTGAGCACATGCATGTTTTTGGCTGTTTGGCATTGCTTTGGTGCCACAAACACAGTGCATAAAATTGGATGATAAGGCTGTCAAATGTATTTTTGTTGGTTATAGTGCTGAAAGAAAAGGTTAAAGGTTGTATCATCCACAAACAAAACATATTCTGGTTTCATGAGATATAGTGTTTGTGGAAGATTCTATCAGCCCTTGTTGTCATGTACTAGAGACATTAATGTAAGCTCACATGAGATTTATGACACTTTGTTGCCTCTTTCCAGTGGTGGAAATACGAACGTAAGTTCCAATGAGGCAAATGTACAACCTATGGGGGTTTCTGAAAATGTTACAAATCAGCCTATTACTAATGCAGATGTACATGATGTACTTGATGGGGAAAGGGCTGAAAATGAGCAGGCTAGAGGTATCCAAAATGGCTGGTGCACACTTTGCGTGACAGTAAATTGGATGCACCTTTGTCTAGTCGTACTACTTCAGGCTCTCGCCATGCATCTTATGCATCAGATTGTTATGCTTTGGCTGTGTCTAGCTTACATGATGTTGAGGAACCTCTATCTTTTGATGAAGCACAAAATTCAAAAAATTGGATGGTTGCTATGCAATTAGAACATGATGCACTTATAGAAAATGACATATGGACTTTATGTGATTTGCCTCCTGACAAAAAGGCCATTGGTACAAAGTGGGTTTACAAGTTGAAATGCAAGCCGGATGGTGAGATCGATCGCCTTAAGGCTTGACTTGTTGCAAAGGGTTATGCACAACAGAAAGGCATAGATTATGAAGAGACCTTTGCTCCCACTTTTCGTATGACTATTGTGCGTTTTCTATGTGCATTGACATCTCATTTTGATTGGGATGTACATCAATCAGACATTGTTAATGCTTTCTTGAATGGTGACATATTTGAGGAAGTTTATGTAACGCAGCCTCGTGGTTTTGTCAACAAGAAAGGACAAGAGGACAAAGTGTGCAAATGCAACAAGGATTTGTTTGGGTTGAAGCAATCTCCTTGTGCTTGGTATGAGAAAGATGACACTCATTTGGTCAAACAAGGCTTTCGTAACAATCCAACAGAAATTACATTGTATGTAAAGCGTGAGGGTGATGTACTTCTCATTGTGGTTCTTTATGTAGATGATTTGCTGATCACTGGACCAAATGAAAGACATATTTCTTGAATTTAAGGCTGATTTGAATGCTACTTTCAAGATGAAAGAGTTGGGGTTGTTGCATCATTATTTGGACATACAATTTAAACAGTATGATGGTGGTATTGCCTTGTGTCAGAAAAGTTACATAGAGACATTGCTATGTAAGTTTGTGTTAGGTAAAGGCGGTGTGCCTCACCGTGCTTTGCCGTGTCCGTCGGCCAGTGTCTGACCGCCCACATTTATCTCCTTATTCTTTCTACATACAAAGAATAAGGAGCTCTCACTCACATTCTCACATGGTGCTCATACAGTGAGATGTGGGAGCTCCACCCACATCCTGTGTCCTGCTCTCTCTCTCTCTCTCTCCTTCTTACTCTCCGCACACGCACCGCATCCGCGCACTCACAATTGGTATCAGAGCTATGGTGACCGCGGAGAGCACGACGGCTTTGAGAGCTTCAAGGCGATAGCTCGCTTGCTCTCGGTGGTGGAGAGATTAAGAAAGCTTGGAAGCTTTGTGAGAATGCAATGGGAGCTTGTGAGCTCAATTGAGAGTGATGTATGCTCTTGTGGAAGCTCAGAAAGGAGTGTGGAAGATTGTGTGTAAGTGAAGGTGTTGCCCTAAAAATTGTGTGCGCAGTAGCACTGTTTTCAGATTCGTTTTGCTCCTTGTAGAATCCAGATCTGAGAATTCTGTCACGATAGCCCATCCGTTTCGACGTGGTCTACAACTTTGCAGAAGAAATGTTTTGCAAATTCCTCAGTGTTTTGCTGATATTCAGATCAGATTGACTGTATACAGAAATTGCAGGTTTTTTGTTTTTGCATAGTGTGCGAGCTATGCACTTTTGGAAGCACGGCAGGTGCTCGAAGTTAGGTGCATCAATTCTGAGCTGAAGATGCAATTTGAGCTTGTGCAGAGCTTGGGATTTGAGGGTTTTTTGGTAGATTTGGGCAACGAAGTACGAAGACGTTCACACACCATTGAAGCGGTCTCTTGAGAGACACGGTTTTTGGAGCACACAGGTGGAGCTTCTTTCACTGGTTTTCACAGGATACTTTGGCAGTGATTTTGTGCTTGGATTCATGGTCTTTGTAAATGGGTTTGCATATGGTTATGGTGCATAGTTGATGCCCATTATATATGTATTTTGGCGAGCACTTTCAAGTGCCGGTGAGCTCTCTTGAGAGCATTGTTTTCGCATTGATCAAGTTTCCGGATTGCAACTCTTTTGGCGCTTGCTTATGCGCGGTCACTCCGTTGATGTATGTTGAGTGCGGAATTCCATTGTATGTGAAAATGTGGAGCCATTTTGGCATTTCTACTCATTGGCATTGAGTAGTGTTATGGTTTATGGTAGAGATTGCACTTGAGTTTTTGCTCAGTTTTCAGGGGAAACTCTACCGGATTTTTCCCAGATTCTCGCCATAGTTTGTGATTGAGTGTTTACTCTCACTTTGACAGGTTTTGTCAGTTTGGACACAGTTTTGTGTTTTGTATCCACTCTCGCAAGAGTGAGGAGTTGTGTATCTTTCTTTGCTTGAGACAGTGGTTTGCTCTCGGGTGGAGAGTCTTGTGATCTCGAGCATTGTTTGCCATACTTTTGGCATGGAGACGCTTCAGGTTAGAGGCGGCTCTCGTTCACGATCGCGACTGACATGTTGGCACTACGACCATAAGGGGCATATTAGGCGCCGTTGCTTCAAGCGTATGAGGCAGCGGAAGGGGCAGATGCATGGTGCTACTATGAGGACAGATGCTAGAGAGTATGCATGTGACGGGCATGTCACTTTTGAGTCTAGCTTGCCTTCAGACTACTTTGTGTCTTGAGATAGCACATTGTCTATGCGTTTTCTACTAGACGAGCATGCAATTTTTCACGTGACGCCACGTCGTGATTTGTTTTGCTCTTTCTCTAGTGGGAGACTTGGTTGTGTGCAGTTTGCTGATGGTTCAGTATACGACATAGAGGGTGCTGAAGATGTATGTATGTCCTTGCCTAACAGTGCATTGCTTACGCTACGAGATGTACGTTATATACCAAGACTCAATTAGAGTCTCATTTCAGTGCGTCAGTTTTTGTAGAGTAGTGGACATTGTGTACTGCTTGGAGAGCGGTCATTTCAGATGCATATGGGATCACTGGTGATAGCCAGAGGTGCTAGGAGTGGTCTGGTATACCCTTTGAATATTTCTGACACACAAGGCAGTGTAGTCTCTGTGTATTTGCAGCCATGTTTGGAGCGAGAGATGGGGCGTGTCTCTTTTGCGGATGTGCTGCATGGAGAGTAGGTTGTGCATTTGTCTTGTTGTGATGTTCACGCAGATAGTAGTATCTCTGGGGATGCACAACTTTGCCAGTCATCAATTGAGGTGATATCAGTTGCGCCAGAGACCGATGCATTTTTCTATGATGCGTCTGATATGTTTGAGGGCGACAGTGTCCTTCAGACAGCTGTATGTGATTGCACTGGTGCTGATTTTTTGGTATTGCAGTCATTCTCAACGAACATGCCTTTGCTAGAGGATGCTGACATAGTGATGCATAGTCAGGTGGTTCCGGATGAGGTGCATGTGGCACTGAGGTTGCTGACAGGGATAGGTTGGCACACATAGTGCATGTTTCATCGGCTTTTGGGTCTCTCATGTCTGACCTTTTGGTTTCGAGACCTGATCTTGCTTATGCGGTTGGTGCATTTGCAGTGGGAGTTGTCAGTCGTGCGATGATTGACACTGGAATTGTGCATTGTGGAGCCATGTAGGTCGTCACTCGATACCTGCATCATGAGTGTCATTGTAGCTCTAGCCCTAGTGGTATGCATGTTGCATCTACACTAGAGCATGTTTGGAGTGAGCCAATGGGCATAGGTTGAGAGTCGTCTTCTCTCACCTCTTGTATATACTAGTTGTAGGCTAGTCTTCTCGCCACTTATCGGCACACAGCCTTTAGTGGGAGAATGTTAGGTAAAGGCGGTGTGCCTCACCGTGCTTTTTCGTGTCCGTCGGCCAGTGTCTGACCGCCCAAATTTATCTCCTTATTCTTTCTACATACAAAGAATAAGGAGCTCTCACTCACATTCTCACATGGTGCTCATACAGTGAGATTTGGGAGCTCCACCCACATCCTATGTCCTGCTCTCTCTCTCCCTCTCTCGCCTTCTCACTCTTCGCACATGCACCGCATCCGCGCACTCACAGTTTGGACTTGAGGATCGCAACCTATTGCCACTCCCATGGAAACAGGTTTGAAGTTGAGTCTACATGATGCTGTCGATCCTGCTGATGTAACTCTTTACCAAACTACTGTGTTGGCTGCCTCATTTATGTATGCAACACGAGGCCAGATATTCCGTTTGCAGTCTCATAGGTCAGCAGATTTATGCATAGCCTAGGGTCTAAGCATTGGCAGGCTGTCAAGAGGATTTTTTGCTACCTTAATGGCACTTTACACCTTGGCTTGTTTTATCCCAAGGGGGGATCATTGCCGCCAGATTTACATGCTTTTTCGGACTCAAATTGGGTTGGTTGTTTTGACACACGAGTGTCCACAAGTGGTTTTTGTTTCATGCTTGGTAGTTCATGTATATCATGGTTGAGCAAGAAGCAACCTACTGTGGCCACTTCGAGTTGTGAGGCCGAGTACAGGGCAGTCTTCACAGCTACAGTTGAGTGTGTATGGCTGAGATGCCTTATGTCTGATTTGGATATTGGACAGGACACTGCCAACACTATCTACACTGACAGTTAGAGCGCATTGGCAGTGGCTAGGAACCCAGTTTTTCATGCTCGCACAAAGCACATTGAGGTCATTACCACTATGTCAGGGAGAGGCTCTCATCATGAGAGATCAACTTCGCTTATGTGCCAACACAGGTCAACCTTGCAGATCTTTTCACAAAGGCATTGTCTTGTGAGAAGGTTGAAGCTTTCCGCAAAGCTTTGGGCTTACTCCCCTTTGTGGACTGATCATGTCCTCAGGGCATGGCACTTCCCTTTACTCATGTGCCAGCTCTCGTTCACCGCATCACACCAAGGGGGATTTGTTACCATATACATGTGGTAGTGATGTGTGTGAACACACTTGGACCGCTGGGGCATTTTTCCCCTCTTTAGGAGGTTTTTTCCCCATGCATTGTATATACATCCATCACCCTAGGGCTATCTATTTTTCCATTGCACACTAAGTAACACACTCTCTATTGTGTGCCTTGAGCTTCCTTCGTCTTCTCCAAGCTGTGTGCGTTTCTCTGCAACCCTAATTCCAATAGAGATGTTTCACTTGATAGGTTCCACAATTTTATAAAAATGAAGTATGTTTGTGAATATTCCACTTACATGAGGGTAGAGATTAAAACTTTCTGAGGGGAACAATAATTGCATGGTTATTTAGATTGATATATGCAAATACAAGCATGGATATACTTGTAGTACTCTGGTAGTAAATTGGTTTGCAATAGAGAAATCGATTATGTACAAAAGGAAACACAATGTTTAAGGACACATATGTATAAGGTTAGTATTGGTTCTAAGATCACATTTATCTTATTGGTGCAAACATGAATTTCCTACATAAGTAAGAGTACTTGCTCATATCTTTTTGTTCTTCATTTGTTATGTTGGTGTTTCTAAACACCATCCCCATCTGAGATCCCCTCAACATGAAAATTGCTTCAGTAAGGGTTGTGAACAAGTCCATGTTTGTTTCTCATTTTTTATCGTAGTTTCTTAAATTATTACTCTTTGATGATGCTTTTGACACCATTCCCCTCTCTTTAACATATCTTGAATTTGCACACATTATTTTGTTTTGATTATTGCAATGTTTGATAAAAGTGCTATTTATAAAGAAGTTATTCTTCCATATCAACAATGTTTAAGTCATGTTTCCAAGTTTGTCATTATATTTACACAAACACAACAATATATCTATGTGTGAGGCTATGGCTATGTGTTAAGGTTAAATTTATGATACCAACCTCTAGTCACATAGAGTTGTCTTGAACTAGGTTTGAACCTCATGTCCACTTGCTAGTTTAAGTGAGACATGTGATGCTTGAACTTAGGTTCAACCCTCATCATAACATCCTATAGATAAAAAATAAGCGAGGCTTGAATTTACATTTGAGCCTCACATCCATGTGCTAGTGCCTTGAACTATGTTTGAGTGTGTCCATGTGCTAGTTCAAGAGAGGTATGTGAGGCTCAAACCCAAATTAAATACTCTTCTCAATATCCCACATAGTAGCAACGAGTGAGGCTTGAACTTAAGTTTGAGCCATTGGTTCATGTGCTAGTGCTTCAATATATATGGCACAAAGGGTCCTCACAAACAACCATGAGGTCAAATTTAACAAGAAATAGTACAATTTTAAATCTTATTTCTAAAATGGTACTTGAATAATTCCCAAAACACCTAAATATGTCTTATAGTTATCTATTACAGATAACTATGCCCGCGTAATCATGGCCTAAAAGAGAGAAGCGTAAAGGGGAAGGCCCCTTGGGACTAAGTGACACATGCATGGAAGGGAGGGATCTAATGTGAGGCGATTGCAAATTGTAGATCCTGACGGTGGCGCCAAAAGGAATCTAGGGTACTCTAGAGCCAAAAGTAATCTAGGGTACCCTAGATTATTTTTGGCATCTCCGCCTTGCACACATGCTTTAAGTAAATTAGGGCCCACATGCTTCACAAGCGTGTGCAAGAAGAAGTGGTTAGGACATGTGCCTCACAAGGGTGAGGTCACGTGTTCAAGTCCCAAAGATGGAAAATGGGGTACCCTACATTACTTTCAAAATACGAGTACCCTAGTTTACAAAAAGTAATATGGGGTACCCGCGCCTCAGATCTATGGCCCATAATCGCCTCACTGTACATCTTACCCTCCCATGCCCATGTCACTTAGTCCCGAGAGGGAAAGCCTACATGCCACGAGTGCCTCTAATATAATTCAGTGCTTATAGTTTTTTTTTTGGTGCGGGTACTAACTCACCATTGAAATAATTGAATGTTTATGATTAAGTTAGGGAAGGGATGCCATTGAAGGACAAGCCTTATCGTACTCATTGGTATGTAATATACGTCAATGACATTGGCAATCTCCATTTGTTTTTGGCCTCAATAACAACAATATTCAAGAATATTTGTAATTTTGTTGTTATCTATTGTTAACATACCATTTTTAGAATGAAAATTTCCGTGGATCAAAGGAATCGCTCGTTGTTTATGCTTCACTCATCACCAAAGCCACCCCTCGCCTGCACTCGCTAAACCCCCCCCCCCCCCGTCGCTCACTACCGCCTGCTCTAGTAGCCCTCACCTGTTCCCTCTCATCTCCTGCCACCCTCTCTTCTACCCTTTCGCAATCCACTACCCTACATCATGAAATCCATTACACCCCCATCCCCCATCTTCTTTCTTTAGCCTCTTTGCCATTGGTGGTCTTTTCTGTTGTTTTGGTTGCCATCCACTCCAGTAGGAAAATTCCTAACCTCGGCTTCCTTGCCGTAGCAGATATAGATGGAGGCTTGTTCTCTACCCCAAAGGGACTCATAAGAATCCCCCTCGCCTGACCCCACTGAGCTCACCATCCAATTTCTGTCACCAGTGGAGCAAGCGAGCCTTGTAGCAAAGGTGAAGTGCCTCCTTCCACCTCTGTTACCTGCAAGAATATTGGTAGTCAACCTAGCCGTGATGAAATACTTGACCTCCTCCAAGCACGCCTCCTAGCAGAGGTGGGAAATATCATTGACATAGAACTTTCCACGTGTCAGGATATTATCAAGTCGAGTTTAAGACTCCCAAGATGGCTGCCAAAGTCATTTCGATCAGCCCACTAGCCATTTGAGTAGTCACGTCTCATTTTTGATAGTGGTACCATGGTTTTAACCTAGCTTCCGATGTTCTTGTCAAGGAAACAGATATGCCCATCTCAATATGCTTCCTTGACATGAGGAGAGAGTATCTCCCTCTTCTCTTCAAGATTGTTTTTGAGATCGGAACAGTCTTGGAGACCTCGCGCACATCAGCTTCAGTTGTTACCAAGGCGGTGGTGCAACCAAAGTTGGTACGAGCTAGAAAGAGGTCTATGCCAAGCAGAGGTGCAGGTAGGTGAAGTGCAGAAGGCTAGGGCAAGTACCAAGGTCCTGGGCAGACTAGTGGCAGCAGAAAAGTATTTCTAAAGAGGATTTTAGGCCAAGGAGGCTCAAAGATGGCTCAGTTGGAGTAGCAAGTGAAGGTGTACGAAGTGCTCTATCAGTGTTCAAAAGTGTAGTGCTTGATGTGCTCTAGAAGCTAGTCCAGACGGCTCGTCAACCAGAGCCCCGATGTGCAAGTTATTGAAGGCCAAAAGGAGGGTTTTTTATATGTTTTTAAGAAGGGTTTTTATGGAATTGAAGACCATGGAACTGGGAGCTACCACGTAGCAGGAGAGTGAGCCCATATGCGTTGGAGGGTGGCCGTTTGGCGGAGTATTTAGGCAAGGCCATAAGGCCTTCGTAGATTATGAGTGTGGGAGGCAAGCTCCCCTTCGAGCATGGCTATGGTGTAGCTGCGCAGGCGGCCCGTGGGGGCACTACGCGAGGCGGTGTTTTGGCTAGCACGGTGGCACGGTGGAACGCCCGCGTGAGGAGGGAAGGAAGGTGCGGTGGCACGCCCACGTGGTAGTCGGATGACATGGCAGTACCCGAGACGGGACCCGTTTTCGCGGGCTCTTGGGCCCCAGGTTTTTTTGAAGGGAACCCCCCCCCCCCCCCCCCCCCCCCCCCCCCCCCTTTCCCCCCAATAGCAACATCGCTATTGCCATGGGCTAGGGGAGGTTTCATGTGAGCAAGAAAGGGAGAAGAGAGCCCGGGTAAAGTTATCCAAGGCCAGTCAAGGTGAAGGGCCAAAGGGGCAATACCCATAGAGAGAGAGAAGAGAAAGCCCGAGGAGGACCTCCCTATGGACCAAATGAAAGGGGCAAGAGGCCATTCCGAGGCCGTCCGAGTAAAGGCAATGTGCAAGCAAGGGCAAGGTAAGAGCCGGGCCAAAAAAATGCAAATGAGAGGAGAGAAAATAAGAGAGAAGTGGCAGAAGAAGTCGTACAGAGAGGGACAAAATTAGGCCAATGAGGTAGTGCAAAGATAAGCCCCCCAAAAGGGGTAAAAATGAAGGAGAAAATAAAAAATAATAAAAATTCCAAGGGGGCAATAGTAATGTCACTATTGCCCCCCCCCCCCCCCCAAGTGCAAAGAGAGAAAGAGAGAGCAAAGGATGAAGCAAGGCGGTACCCCCTTCCCAAAGATACCAAATTAGGGTACCAGACGGACCAATGAGATGGAAATTTCCAAAATTGAAGACCCCCTCTATAACAGTCAAATTTTCATCAAATTAGGGCTTTTTTTTGGGCTTTTTAGTGCCGTTTGAAGCCTGCAAAGTGGAGCACTCTGACAGAGGAGTGTGCCTGTCAAAGACCTTTGTATTTTTCTTGTAAAAATGGCCATGATGATGGCAGTATAAGCCTGTGTACATGTTTGGTGAAGTGCAACCAAGCCACTGTTTCCTCGTCTTGTTGTTGTTTCCCCTTCCCCCCTTTCTCTTTCTCCTCCTCTAGTGTTTTCCCTCGGTGCCAGCTGTGCGGATGTGTGTTCCCCCCTGGACCGATGGTGTTTTGTGTGAGAGAGCGAGATTGAGTGGCTGTGTGAGTGTGCAAAGGTGGAGACAGACCGTGGCCGTAGGAGTGCGTCGTGTGGTGGATTTGTGGAGTGAGCAGTGTAAATTGAGCAGGCGGTGATCAGCTAGTGTAAGGTGTGTTTTTTGAAGGTGTTTGCCGAGAGGATAGGGGTGCTGTGGATACCCTGAGCTATAGAGAGGCCCTTGTGTTTGTGCCGGGTGTGTTCCCCCATTCCCCCTCTCCAGCGGTAGGTATTTCTACAATATGCGTTCTGGTACGAGACAATCATACTCTCTTGAAGGTTGTCCTTTTACCTAGGGTGAGTGGTGGGTGGCTATGCCAAAAGATGGTGTACTCGGGACTCTGAAACCAGTGCTTCATTTGTAGACAGATGTGTCATTTAGCAAAGGCATGTCCTTGCAGGAGATCTTGACTCGTAGCATAGGCTCAGCCTCCCCCACCCCCCAAGGCTGAAACTGCACAATAGACAGGTACCCAGGACACACAGGCTGGCACTTAAACAGAGGCCAGCTTGATGGTTGGCAGCACTACACAATTGCTGTCTATAGGGTAGGACTCACCACATCGCCCCCTGGTGTTCGATGTCTTGCAGCCCAGCAACTTGGGTTCCCACAGGGAATTGGTTAGACCCTTTGCAGTAAGATCTCCCTGAGTCTCCCTCCAGTTCAGCTTCACCATCATCTACCACCCTCCCTCCCTCCACCTATTGATCCCTTTGATCCACCTCCTCCACAACCCCCTCCCCCCTTCCCTAGATGCTTCCTTAGCCTCATCACTTGACCCATCCCATACTACCCCTCCGACCCATAGATTGGACATTCATTCACCGCTTGCCGCTCACTGGGTAGTACTTTCACTATGAGCCGAATGGCTCGGGAGGGATAGCCCTACTTGAAGACACCACTTCTAATAATAGGTGTCTCTTTGTTTGCGGCAGTCTCTTGTGGATTGACCAGTTTTGACATTGGCCGAAGGTGGGATTTTTTTGACTATAGCTTCACCCATTTCCTCGACGATCCACCCCCGACCTACATACAACTTGCTTTTGAGTTCACGTCCTCTTTCTAGTAACCATAGGCATTGAGACTCTGGATATAGCAATCGGCTTCTCCTTTTTGTTGTGTGGAAAAGACCACACAAAGTGGACCTTGCACTCAGCTCTTGACTTGCTATAGATCCAGGCTCTAGAGATCTCACACCACAGAAGGGACCTAGGCTGCATTTATACAATTGTATAATGAATATTATACGTATTATTTGAATTGTACAATGTTTTTTTGAATAATAAAGTGTAAAACGTAGAATCGAAGGAAATCTTCTATTGAAGATTGTTTGATATATACATGTCTTTGATCAAAAGAGCGCACAACACTCTTTGTCAACAAAGTGATCAGAGACAAAAGAGAAAGCAGGTAAAATATTTCTTGCAATATTGTTTCTAACTTTTTCTTATGCTAAGTCGTGTTGTGCTAGAGGTTCTCCTCGCACACAGAATTAGTTTGCAGGTGCGTAGGACTATTCCAAGGTTATGTTAACATAGTCACACTCCTTAAATAGATATACACTAGCACTTTGTCTCGTGGTTGTGTAGACCTATCGATCACACTCCAGAAAGAGCCATAGGGAGTGTAGAATCCCACTCATGATGTATAGAGGTTCCTTCCTCACACTTTAGAAATGGGGTAGGAGTTTGTCACTTCGTGTTGTGTATGAGATTACTCACACTTCAGAAGTTGACAAAATATACAAACATATCCAGAGTCATACTATCCAATATAGTTTACTTTACACGCTAGAGATAAAGTTAAACTATATTATAAATATTAAAGTATACGCATTGAGACATTTGAAGAGTGAAGGGTTAAGTTTAACTTTCTCTTCATCTACAAATCTATCAATGTTTATATTTTATTTGCATTTTGTTTATGCTTTTGTTTTATGTATTTAACTCACCTAAGGGTAGAAGCATGTTAACGTGTCACTGAATATGTTGTCTCGGACAGTGCTAGTTACTTGTGCTTGTTAGCATATACTAAAAACGGATGGGTAAGTCCTTTGAATTTCAAATGTTCCATAAAAAAATTATTTTCCCTCCTCATGTGCTTCTGTTTTCAGTACTGAAAACAACGTGGGGAGTCTCTCTCTCTCTCTCTCTCTCTCTCTCTCTCTCTCTCATTCCTTGCGCCGGGAATCCTGCCTCAGAGATGGATTGTCAAAGCTGAGCTCTTTCTCTTGTTCCAACACAAACCTACAGATATGGAGAACAACCAACATTATTGCCACTAGCTCCAATGCTAGAAATGGAGCCGTACTATGATGTGATGGTAAGAAAATCTTATGTGTAGCCCTCCCAACCCAAATGAGGTCATTGGTTTTGTTGGTCACATCTATAGTTTTGTGAGGGTATTTGTTCATGGTATGTGTATATTACAGCATCAAGTGTTGATAGCTATACATTTAAGTGATTTTAAGTAAGTAACATATTATGCACGTCTACAGTTCTTAGGAAAAAGCAGAAGAGAGCCACTACAGGCAAATCCCAAGATCCAGCTCTTTTTGTAATCAGGGAATATGAGAGATAAGAAAGAGGAAACAGCACGAGCAGAAACAAATGAAATTTGAGCCACAACATCATGCCCTCAACGATGAGGAGAGAAGAAAATCTCCTCCGAGATTGTGAGAGATTTCAAGAGTAGGACTGAAGGTTTTAGTACAGAAGTAAAGTGGGAAGTCTGGAATCTTGTTGCTCGACATCCGCATGTTCGGGCAATCCATGATGAGTCTTTCGAGGAGGAGGCTGTTGTATAGACCGCAATTGTCTCCAATGTCTGTAGCACATTGGCTACCATCAAGCAACCAGGTTTCACTCAGGAGTTTTTTTGAAGAATGCAGCATTGCAGATGATGTTGAATTCAAAGGAAAACATGCCTATTGCAAAAATTTCCAGGGTCCTAAATGTCAATTGTCGCACCTTGCACAAGGCAAGATATGATAGACAATGCATGATGTTGATGGTCGATTGTTTTCATTGGTTGCATGTCACAAGAAACACCATCATAGCCCTATCACAGATGAAATGAAGGAATTGGTCTACACATTTTGGAAAGTGGAGACTCGTGTTTCAGTGAACAAGAAGGATGTTTGTCGAAAGAGGATGGGGAGGAAAAGGTACATAGAACACCCTGTGCACCTCCTAGATGAGCCTCAGGTGATCAATCAAATACTTGTACCATAACTTATGCCTTTTATGCATTGCATCTCTAGTGCATAGTAACTTGTACATGCTGATCAATAGCATACTGATCTATAGACTTTTGCTAGTTAGCATATAGATTGTGCTAGTTAGCATATTGACTGTGCTAGTTAGCATATGGAGTATGCTAGTTAGCATGCCTTGGTTTCTAAATAGCATACAAAGCTAGTCGATTAACACAATATGTATGCTAATTAACATGCTAGTTAGCATATGGAGTATGCTGGTTAGCATATGGTATGTGCTAGCTAGCATGCTTTGTGCTCTACCTAGCATACATAATTACCTGGTAAACACAAGATATATGCTAATTAACACTCTTTATGCTAGTTAAAATACGATGTTGCATGCACATTAGGATGTTGATTGTGCTATTTAACACTATGATTTGTTTTCATGAAAATGCTGGATGTCCTAGTTAGCAATCTGAATACTGGTCATCATTTGGATGTTGCAGGTTGAGTTCTTTTCCAGATTGCAAGATTGGCATGAGAATGTTTGAGATGTTGAAGCCATTCTTTTGTAGGCGGCTGAAGTATAGATACACATGCTATTGCGAATACCATGTGAAAATGTCATTTTTGGAGGACACACTTGACCACATGCGCTCTCGTGCTTTTGGGCTGCATAGAGCAGGTTGTGACTGTATATGCAGTATTTGTGCCCCAAGTGAGAAAATTAGCAAGGGTTGCTTGGATTCACATCACACGTTCAAAGGTGTCACACATATGTGGGAGTCTGTTCTATGTCCAAAGCCCGCAGATGCAGTTTTCCATAGAAGGGAATGCCTGATGGGAGAGTGTTTGACATGTGGAGTGAATAGGTTGGAATTATGCTGCTTGGAGACAACAAAGCCAGTTAATAGTGTTAATGTGAAAGTATTTGCATATGTACAAGATCAAGACAAGTAAGGAAATAGTAACAAAAGAAAATATATTTCGCACAAAGAAACGTAGTGCTGGGAGTTTCTTCAACTCTTGAAGACCAAGTTGGAGCTCTTTATCACTCATAACTATGTGGGTCGATGGCAAGGACAACAATTCAAGGATTGCCTTCTGTGGTTTTCAAAAAATGTCATCGTGTCAGTTGTTGATTTTGCAGAGAATTATGCCTTCAAGTAACAAAATGAGATTCAGTCAATGCATTGGCACTCTAGTAAAGTAACCATTTTTGTAAATAACATACGACCGCAGGGCAGGGGAGGTAGTCAAAACCATCCACTTATTCATATCAGATGACAAGGTGCATGACACGTTGTTCGTGCAACACTGCTTCATGCTACACCATGACTGGTTACAATAAGAGGGTGTCACTCCTAAGCAACATTGGGTGTAGTGTGATGGTGCGGCCTCGTAGTTCAAGGGAGCCAGGACTTTTTAGTTCGTTGTAAGATATGGTGGACTCACAGAGATGGAGATGAGCTGGTTCTTCTTTGGATCAGGGCACAACAAGGGAGAGCATGATGGTGCAGTAGCAGTTGTGAAAAGAACCTTGACCCATGAACATCTAAAACCTAATGGAGCTATTTTGCAGTGTGTAGCTGATGTGGTTGCTTTTTTGCAAGCCAGCTTGTCACAGGGAGCACCTTCACACTATCCTTCAAAAGAAAGGGAATGTGCCCGTGCGTTTTGGGAGGCTAAAGAGGGGGAAGTGAACAAGAGGTGATGTGGAATTGTGCCACTGTGGCAAAAACTCACTCTCTGCATGCTTTTCGTGGTCACAACCCTGGGGATCCAATTTCTCTTGCAACAAGAGCCTTGGAATGCTTTTGTGATGCATGCATGCACGGAAGATGGAATCACTACGTCAATAAAGCTCACGTGTAGCCTTGGGATTATCATACTCTACTGCCAATACCTGATGAGGCTGTGTCAGATTCTGAGCCGGAAGATGAAGCAGTTACCTACAATGACTTCACGTACAAAGGTCATCATGATGTGTTGAGTAGCACTCTATGTGCTGGCAACACATTTGTTGTAAATCCAGATGCTTCGACCAACGTCGAGGATGTGGATTTCTACCTGGTCAAGTGTGTTGCAGCAAAGGAGAAGGTGGAGAAGGGGTACCTCAATGAGTGGGGCAATGAAATTGATAGAGGCTCACATAGTGTGCAAGGTCTATATTATGAGAAATTGGATGCATACACCTTCAAGCTAGACCACAAGCAGCCCATCGTCCATGTTCTTTCACATCTGGTACGATGTATCAAAATACCCATGGAGCACATCCCAAGGAGACGGCATGTGTACACAATCAACCTAGAAAGCTATGAAGCAATCTATAATAGCATGCCCTTCAGATTTTAAGTTGTAATCACTCCATCTTCAATATACTTCTTGCTCGCAGATAATGCAGTTTTATCAAAAACTTGGGTATCTTATGTCTCTTGTGTCCTTTGTGTATACATGGCTTTGGTGTCTATCAGAGAGGGGTCTCAGTGCTTTGCGTATACATGGCTTTAGTGTCTATTAGAGAGGGGTCTCAGTTTAAGAGAGATCATTTGTAGAACCTATCTCATTAAACCTAGAGGATCTGAGCTCATTAAGAAAATGTAGAACTCTAGAGCGGTGATCAAACAAGCTCAATTTCCGCCTCCTTTGGTGTCTTACAATTTACACTTTTTACAATAGGACTCCATACGGTTTGGCTAGGTAGCCCACAAATATAAGTGAAAACTATAAAAGAAGGCACACCCAACTTATAAGAAAGGCATCAGGGTTTGGAAAGATGTGTAGAAAGAATGCTAGTGGCTTGAACAGAATGATAATAAGAAGGTATGCTAATTGTGTTCTATGGGTATGCTAGTTAGCATAAATGGTATGCTAATTACCATTTTTATGCTAGTTAGCATAAACAATGTGCTAATTAGCATACCTTTTGCTCGTTTTCAAGGAGAAGAGATGGCAGCTTCCTGTATACTGTGTATGCTAATGCTAATTAGCATACTATTTATGCTGATTAGCATAAACTTATATATGCTTGTTAGCATAAACAGTATGCTAATTAGCATAACTTTGGTGGTTTTCAAGGAGAAGAGATGGTAGCTTTCTGTATATTGTGTATGCTGATTAGTATACTATGGTGTGAGTGGAATGCTAATTAGCATACTGTTTATGCCAACTGGCATTGCCTACTAGCATTGCTTACTCGTATAAATAGTATGAAAATTAGCATACCCTTGCTGGTTTAGGAGAGAAGAGATGGCAGCTTTCTATATACTATGTATGCTAATTAGCATACCTTTGCTAGATTCAAGGAGAAGAGATGGTCGCTTCAGTTCACTGTGTATTCTAATTAGCATACTATTTATGCCAGTTGGCATAAACATTATACTAATTAGCATACCTTTGTTGGTTTTAAGGAGAAGAGATGACAACTTTCTATATACTGTGTGTTCTAATTAGCATGCTATGTTGTGAGTGAAAGTTGATGTTATGAGACTGGGCACCCTCCTGTTGTAGTGGTTAGCTGCAATTGGGATAGATGGCGTAATGGTTAATTATGTGTTGTCTATTTATTTTTCTAATTGAGTTGATGATGATGATTTTGTAGAGTGGAATGCGGGGAGTTGATGAAGAGGTGCTGGAAATTACTCTTGGCCATTTTATATTCGCACAGTATTTTAGAATTTCATTTCAATAAGCCATTATGGCTCTGTAAATAGTTGTAGTGGGAACTCCCCTTATGGGTCATGCAAGAACTAATGCGCTTGACTCAGTTACAAAAGTGAAGTGGTTGTAAAAGAGGGGCCTCAATTTTTGGCACCTTAAATTCACAAATAATATATTAAATATCAACTCCACAAGAGAGGTGCCGTGGAGTTTGGGGCTATATTTAGAACTTTCTCTTACAGATTCTCTTTTCTACTCTCTTATGCTATGTTCTATTTGCTGTGTACTTTCTAATCAAGTCTCCATCCCTTACAATTCTCTTACATACTCTTACAAGGTTGTCTATGTCAATTCTATGTTTTGTGTGTGTGTGTCATAGTCTAGGTGTATGTGTGTGCTTGGAAATTGGGAAAATAGGTGGACAGGTTGATGGTGATGTTTGTGAGCATGTGTTGAATAGCTTAAGCAATCGATCTCCCCCTCTTCACCCAACAGTGGTATCAAAGCTTCGGGTTTGAGAAAATCCGCACAATCGAATTCCAATTCTGAAGAGAAATTTTCTATTGGCAATATCAGATTTACAAACTATAGCTAATCAGTGATCAATGGCTAAATCAACAAATTAATCAGCTTCATCAACGAGAATTGGTATGCTCAATTTCAATTCTAATTGATGGCTAAATTCCAGTAGATTGTGAAGGCGAGGGAGAGAGCAAGAGTCGAGTCCGACATCGGAGAAATTAGAAAGAAGTTGGATGGCCAAAACATGCTATAGATTAAATAGTATCAAGACAGAGATTAAAAGAAGAATGGTTTGCGAGATCCTTCGAAGTTGATAGGAGGAATCAAAGCTGTCGGCAATCCACCAACCGTGACGCTACAAATGATAGAAACGAGGAGTTCCGAGGAATAAAAGAAAATCAATTCTTGTGAAGGGCTGCCACCGCTGACGGTCGTGGGAAACACCTCTTGCAAGCAATAGAGCAACACCTTTGGCCCTGCTCAAACTTTGCAAGGTCGGCATGGGACAGAGCACCCTGGCATGAGGATGCTTTTCTTCTACTGCCGCGAGGGCTGAATTCGTTTCTGCACAGCCTTGTCGATCTCCCCCTCTCTGCTCGCGCTGTTGGCCACTTTCTGCACGCCATGCAATGGCTACAAACCTTTTGTAAAAGGTGTGGCCTTAGTTAAAACTATCGGCCGGCCACCCAAACCTTTTGTAAAAGGTCCCCCCCCCCCCCCCCCCCCCCCCCCCCCCCCCCCCCATTATTAAGAACATATACACCCCTTCTCTAACTCCCTTAGTCGATCTCCAAACCTTTTGTAAAAGGTGTGGCCTTAGTTAAAACTATTGGCCGGCCACCCAACTCAAGAATGCACCCCCCCCCCCCCCCCTATTATTAAGAATATATACACCCCTTCTCTAACTCCCTTTGTCGATCTCCCCCTCTTCTCCCAACCAGTAAAGAAATCAAGCCACCGACTCCCTTGGCCGCATAATCTCAAAAAAAAAATCTCTCTTGCTGTTCAATGGAAAAATTGGCCGCCCATTCCTTGCCAATCATCTCCTACAACCTTTGGTTGTTCACTCTTCGTCATTATAGTTTCCAGAACTATGCTTTAACCAAAGATAGTCGACTCTATGAACCGAATTTTACAGTGAAAGCTAAATTATTTTGTCGATTACCATTATTTTTTAGGATATGAGAGATCGGGTGCCATGAAATTCGACCGACTCGCAGATGCACTGTCGAACCGCTCACTTTTTTGGCAATTTCCTAGTGCATCACCATTCTGGAGTGGACGTCGCCGTAATTTCTCAGCTAAGTACATTACATTTCTGTCATTTATTTTACTCCCTTGTTCCGCATATTGCATTCGTAAATATCACCATGTAGCCTTTTTAAGCATTACTATTTAAAAACACAAAAAAATAAAATAAAAAACACGCAATCATGGCACACCTTCCTCAGGCACCCACGATTGCTGAACAAATTCTAAATCTAAAACAATCCCTCACATATGAACGCATGCGAAGGCAAGAACTTGAAGATAAATTATTGCATTTTACACGCATAGAATCTGCACTGATACCCAAGCAAAACAGAATTAGCAAAAAATCCTTCACTTTCAAGGATTTTGATGGCACTAAAGATGCTAGCATGGTTCTAGCATGGGTTTGTCAGCTAGATGCTTCCTCGGGCATGAAATGGTAAAATGTGCATCAAATTATCTCACTAGTAGTGTTGCATTGTGGTGGAACGCCACCAAACAGCATGGGAAAAGACCACATACCTGGCATGCATTAAAAAAAGTGTTTTTACCTCAATTTTTGTCCACACAATACAAAGCTAAAGCACGGCATCTCTATGATTTAATTCGGCAGGGTTGAAATGAAGGATGTACAGGGTTACACTTATCGTTTTTGGAACTGTTTAATTCAATTGCAACCTATTGAGCATGTTAGTCGCTGGAAATTGAAGCGTAAATACATATCAGGCTTGGCACTACAAATTGGTGCTAAGGTAGATATGTTTGAACCAGATTCTCTGTCAAAGGCTATCAATTTGTCTCTCAATGCAGAAAAGATGAAAGATGGACAACCCTCTCACGTTGATCAAACTGTTAACACTAACCGTAACAAGAGACCTCCTTTCTCTACTAACTTTGACAGAAAGAAACATCAAAGCCGTACTTTTTTCAAGAGATGCAGATTTGAAAATTCTCCTATAACTACCTAGCCCCATAGCAACAACAACAACAACAACAACACGCAGCAACAAGCCAACCAAAATTCTTTCAATCAATGTCCTACTCCAAATTCTAATGGTAACAAAAAGGTGAAGTGTTTTAAATGTTTTCAGTATCGTCACTATGTAGATAAGTGCCCAAATGGTCCTGCTAAGGACAATGGTCAATCCAATGGCCACTCCAATGGAGTCAACAAAAATTCAAGTAAAAAACCCTTCAACAAAAACCGCCCCAATGGAGCTACTCTCAACCTCATTGAAGATGCTACTCCCGACAACAATGAAGTGGAAGCTAACTACAGTGAGGGATATGATCGTGATTATGATAACGATGACAACCCATGTTTAGGTACTCTTATATCTCGTCACACTTTGTTTAAAGTGCAAGGCACTGTTAAGGGTGAAAGTTCACCATTCTGTTAGATGATGCTAGAAGCCATGATTTTATTTCTACACGCTTGGCACAACAACTATCTCTCTTTGAAATCTCATCACCTCACAAAGTCAAAACTATTTTTAATAATCAACATTTTAATTGTAAAACCCAAGTCACTGTTGAATTTTGCATTGGTGAATTTACACAAGCAAGAACATTTCTGGTAGCACCATTGCATGGTCTTGATATGATTTTGGGAATGCCATTTTGTCATGAATTTGACCCGTTGATTAATTATAAAACACGTACAATGTCTCTAACGCATAATAATAAATTTTTTTCCATCCAAGCAACACTAGCACATCAAGAATTTCCACTCCTCTCTTATAGTCAAGCCAAAAGAGAAATTCAGAAACAGGGAAAACATATTTGGTGTTGATAAACCAAATTTCTGTTAAAACTGAAACTTCACACAACTCTACACATAATGAATTTCTCTCACAATTTAAACACTGTTTCATGCATGATCTGCCACCTGGAATTCCACCTTCACGCCCAGAAGACCACAAAATTGACATTATACCGGGTAGTGAACCTCCTTGTAGAGCACCTTATCGTGTAAATCCAACCGCACACGAGATACAAACTCAAATCACTGAATTACTTGACCGAAGCCTAATCCAACCTAGTAGTTCACCATACAGAGCTCCAATACTTCTTGTTAAGAAGTAAAATGGAACCTTTCGTATGTGTATCAACTACACGGCTTTAAACAAGATCACCATTCAGAATAGGTTCTCTATTCCTAGAGTGGATGATCTATTAGAAAGACTGAAAGGGGCAAACATCTTTAGAAAAATTTACCTTAAATCAGAGTATCACCAAGTCAGAGTGTTTGAACATGATGTCTACAATACTAATTTCATAACACATACTGGACACTATGAATTTCTTGTCATGCCATTTGGTTTGACAAATGCACCAGCCACATTCACACGCATGATGAATATAATTTTCATTGACCATCAAGATTTTGTGATTGATTTTTTGATGACATTCTGGTATTCAGTAAATCTAAAGAAGAGCATAAAGAGGACTTAACACGTGTATTTGATCTGCTTGCACAAAATCACTTGTATTTGAATCTTGAAAAGAGTTCATTTTTCCAATATGAAATTGAATATTTGGGACATATTGTATTGGGTAAGGGAATATATGTAGACCCCAAGAAAATTGAAGCCATTCAGTCGAGGCCTAGACCCAAAAACTTGCATGAGCTACGTTCTTTCATCGGTCTTTGTAGCTATTACAGGAAATTTGTTTGAAATTTTTCTTGCAAATCACATTATTTGACTCTCCTGTTGAAGAAAAACACACCTTATGAATGGACTAATTTACAAGAAAGCTCATTTCATGCACTTAAACATGCTTTTACTAATGCACATGTGTTGCAATTGCTTGATTTTGAAAGTCCATTCTTTGCGGTAGTCACTGATGCTAGTGGAAAAGGTATCGGTGCATTCCTTATGCAAGATAACCATCCACTTGCTTTTGAAAGCCATAAATTCAAACCTTCTGAAACAAAATTCAATACTCATGATAAAGAATTGACTGCTGTGGTACATGCATTGAAAATTTGGAAACATTATGTAATGGGTACTGACTTGATCATTAAAACTGATCAACAAAGTATCAAATATTTACTTTCTCAGCCCTTGATAGATGATAGATATATTAAGTGGGCCGCTTTTATTCAAAGTTTCAACCCAACATTCAATACCAACCTGGTAAAGAAAACACTGTAGCTGATGCTTTGAGTAGAAGACCCTCACTTAATCATCTATCAACCATTACAGGAACTTCATTTGGCACTATGCCTGACACTTATGCACATGATGATGACTTCAAAACGACATGGTTGCATATGCTTGACAATTTTGTGCACACATTTCTTGAATACACTATTCAAGAAAACTTCCTTTATTTTAAACAAAAATTGTGTGTGACTAAACCTTTCCATACATTAATTATTGAAAAATTGCACGAACCACCCTATGCTGGCCATAGAGGATTTGCTGCCACTTTTCAAAATTTATGTCGTGATTTCTATTGGCCTACTATGAGAATTGATGTTAAATAATATGTCTCAACTTGTTTGATTTGTCAAAAGATTAAAGCAGCAACAAGTAAGAAATTGGGACTTTTACACCCTCTCCCCATTCCTGAAAGACCTTGGGAACACATTTCAATGGATTTTGTTACTGGTTTCCCACTCACAATGCACAAGCATGACATGATTTGGACTATTTTTGACCATTTTTCTAAACAAGCGTATTTCATTCCTTGTAAGAAAACACTCATAGCACATCAAGCTGAACTTTTGTTTCTTAAGACTGTTTTCCCACATCATGATTTGCCTAAAGTGATTATTTTTTATCGAGATTCAAAATTCGGTAGTGCTTTTTAGACTACTGTGTTTGAAAATATTGGTGCTACACTTGACTTCACTTCTGCATTTCATCCTGAATCTAATGGTCAAACCGAAGTAACCAATCGCACGATAATTGATTTGTTAAAGGCTAATGTTTCTTCTCAACCTAAGAAATTGAATGATTACCTGCATATTCTATAATTTGCATATAACAACACCACTCACACTACCATGGGTAAATCTCCATTTGAAGTTGTATATGGTCACTCTCTTCCTATTGTATATGATCACTCTCTTCCTGTTGCTTCACGTCTTTGTAATGTTGTTCTTGCCGCTGATGATTTCACTACTAAGTTTCATGATATTTATGCAAGTGTTCATTCTTCCGTTAAACACTCACAAGAACTTTACACTGAGCATGCTAACAGGCACCGCAAGGCACACCAATTCAAAGAAGGTGATCATGTTTTACCTCGCATTGAAAAACGAAGGATCAAAAGTGTTGATACCAATGTCTTTGTTAAACTTGCTCCTCGTTTTTATGGACCTTTTAAAATTTTAGTTGTCATTAATGATGTTTCTTTCCGTTTAGACCTACCTGCACATTGGCACATTCACAATGCATTTCACATTAGTCTTCTACGATAATTCAAAGGACCCCTACCTACACATCACATTATGATGACCCACCTTCACTTGTAGACCAAGAAGAACAACTCATCCCTGACACTATAGTTGATCACGAGACGACCACTACATGCACTGGCATGGTTTATAACCATTACCTTTTGACTTTTAAGGGCCACCCTAGAGAGGATGCCAAATGGATGCCTGAAAAGTTTTTTCGCAACTTCCCCGACCTTCTCCACAGTTTCCATCACTCACGGTCCAGTTGATTTCTCTATTGAGAAACTTAGGATAGTTGCTATCCCTGGTGGGAGGGATGTTACGAGACTGGACACCCTCCTGTTGTAGTGGTTAGCTACAATTGGGATAGCTGGCGTAATGGTTAATTATGTGTTGTCTATTTATTTTTCTAATTGAGTTGATGATGATGATTTTGTAGAGTGGAATGCGGGGAGTTGATGAAGAGGCGCTGGAAATTACTCTTGGCCATTTTATATTCGCACAATATTTTAGAATTTCATTCCAATAAGACACTATGGGAACTCCCCTTATGGGTCATGTAGGAACTAATGAGCTTCACTCATTTACAAAAATGAAGTGGTTGTAAAAGAGGGGCCTCAATTTTTGGCACCTTAAACTCACAAATAATATATTAAATACCAACTCCACAAGAGAGGTGCCATGGAGTTTGGGGCTAGATTTAGGCCTTTCTCTTGTAGATTCTCTTCTCTACTGTCTTATGCTATGTTCTATTTTCTGTGTACTCTCTAATCAAGTCTCCATCCCTTACAATTCTCTTACATGCTCTTACAAGCTTGTCTATGTCAATTCTATGTTCTGTGTGTGTGTGTGTGTGTGCTTGGAAATTGGGAAAAGAGGTGGACAGGTTGATGGTGAAGTTTGTGAGCATGTGTCAAATAGCTTGAGAAATCGATCTCCCCCTCTTCATCCAACAATTAGCACAAACAAAAATTCATAGTATGCTAATTGAAGGTATGCTGATTAGCATACCGTTTATGCCAGTTGGCATAAACAATATGCTAATAAGCATATCTTTGTTGGTTTCAAGGAGAAGAGATGGCAGGTCTCTGCATCTTGTGTATGCTAATTAGCATACTCTTTATGAAAGTTGGCATTCTGTGGGTATGCTAATTAGCATAGTTAATTGGCATGAATAGTATGCTAATTAGAATAGTTTTGCTGGTCTCAAGGAGAAGGGATGGCAGCTTTTTGTATACTATGTATGCTCATTAGCATACTATAGTGAGTGGAAGTTAGCACAAACAAAAATGCACATTATGCCAATTGAAGGTATGCTAATTATCATACTGTCTATGCCTATAGGCATATACAATATGGCTAATGAGCATACCTTTGCTGGTTTTAAGGAGAAGAGATAACAGCTCTCTGTATACTGTGTATGCTAATAAGCATACCATGTATGCTAATTAGCATACTGTATGCTGGTTTGAAGAAGGGATGGCAGGTTTCTATATACTGTGTATGCTAATTAACATACTATGCTGTGAGTGAAAATTAGCAAAAACAAAAATCCACAGTATGCTAATTGAAGGAATGATAATTAGCATACCATGTATGCTAATTCACATATTGTTTATGCCAGTTGGCATAGACAATATGCTAATTAGCATACCATTGCTGGTTTCAAGGAGAAAACATGGTAGCTTCCTGTATACTGTATATGCTAAATGGCATACTATGGTATGCTGTGAGTGGAAGTTAGCACAGACAAAAATGTGCAGTATGCTAATTAGAATGTATTCTAATTAGCTATTGTGGGTATGCTAATTAGAATACATGATATGCTAAATTAGCATACTATTTTTGCTAGTTAGCATAAACAGTCTGCTAATAACTAGCATAATCATTATGCTAATTAGCATACCTTTACTGATTTCCAATGAGAATGTATACAAATTCAATATTTACAAGGCAAAAAAGAATGCCAATAGTACACATATTATTGTCTTCAAAAAAAGAATAGTACAGGATCTGATCATTACTATTTGAAGTGAATGTCGGAATAGTTACAAGCATTCGGAAGGCAATTTATCAATTTTCCTCATAATGTTACAAAACTATAGAGAGCGTCCTACTCTGGATAAGATCGTGGTTTAGCGCGCTTGTACACTTGCTTTTGCCTAGTGTCCATTTGCTTCTTTGTTTGTTGAGCTTTTGGGTCTTGCTCTCTTTCTTGTTCTTGCTGAGCTTTTGGTTCTTCAACTCTCTTTCTTCTTCTTCTTGCTACTACTTCTATAATTTTTCCCTCTGTAGCCTCTCTCTCTTATGTCTTTCAGCTTCTTCGTTAGCCTCCTTTTGTCTCCTACGCAAGGCTTCCTTACGCTGGGCCTCATTGCGCTTTTGCATTTCTGATTCCAGCTGCCTGATCACTTCTTGTGAAAACAAATCTGGGGCAATATCAAACCATTTTCAGCTGTATACTGCCCCAGATTGCAGCCATAGGAACAACCAACTGCTCAAAGTATCTATCATGATGTTTTGCCGCATTGTTCTTTGGTCTGGTCCTCTATCTTAGGAGTAACAAGCCAACTTTCTTCAGGGTTCTGGCACACTTTGTACACACTATCATCAATAATTAGATTTTTTTGGGGCTCAAAGTTGTAGTTCTTCCAAAAAAATCTCAAATCCTTGAAGAACACATACTTATTGTATATTTAAAAAGGCTGGCCACTACAATGATTCTGTGAAAAAACACCTCTCAGCTTAGCTCATGCTCTTTGAATACTGTTTCTAATATTGCATTCACTTTAGGTGCCATGTTGGTGCTCCATATATATATATATGGAAAAATCGGAGGCACCAATCCAAAAATTTGTGGCTGTCTTTGCGACAAAATACATACCTCCTATCTTGCACATTGTACTTTATCATTTCCCTGCATGTTTAAGGGGAATTTCACAGTGCATTGGCTCTACAACTTGAACAAGTAGGCCATTTAAATCAAGAACCAAAGCTCACCCCTTGTCTGGCAACGGCTTTGGCATGCATATTGGGTCTGGCAGTGCATACCACTCAACAAAAATAACTTCCCTTGAGGGGTGAACATTATTGAAGTACTCAACAATTTTCGTTAAGCGTTTAAGATAGCTAGCTAGGTGCTTCTCAATCTCGGCCTTTTCTTTTTGTAGCTATCTAGCCTTGGCAATACACCGCTTTCGTATGGTTTTGCATGCAATGGCATAATTCAAATCATGCAGGGCAACTAACTGCAGTTTCTCTTGTCCTGTGACACAGAAATGGTATCAAATAAAGACATCATAAAGGACAAGCAAAAACTACTAGACTGTTGCACAATAAAATAATATTGAAAAGAGTTTCTCCATTATAAATATCCAGAGAGACACATGCCACAGGGTGTGGAGCTTTCTAACACTACATAACTTGGACACAACAGGGAGCAGATTCAACATAATTTCTTGCAAGCACGTGAGCGAATGGCTTTCTTTTCACCTCTGCTACGTTTGTTTATGTCATCTAGGGTGCTTGGAGGGGCAACACATTTCTCGTCCCCAAGATCTTCTAGAATCTGTTCCAGGCCACCTTTTCTCTTTAATTTCACTTTGTTTACAAAACCCTGTAGGGGGCTATCATCATCGGTGTCTTGCCCAGTCAGCCCACTGTCAAACCTGAAACCTTCCTCTTGAGCACTCCTACTTTCCTCTTGCACACTCCTAACTGTTTCCTCTAGGATGCTTGTTTGATCATCTGTAGGGGGCTTGGGTTTGGGATGAGTAATCATGATAAAATCTTCATCATCATCACCTGTTTCTTTACCATCTGTAGCAGCCTCATGCGTTGTTGCATGCTATGGCATTACCTTTGCCCTTTCATGCTGTCTATCTAGCTCATCAGATTCATCATTACAGAGCTTCTCTTCCATCCTTTGATTGACAAGTGTCTTGTCAGGTTCGCATCCTGCATCATTGATACCTGTGTATTCCATTCACCCGTTAGTTTTCATCGATACCATTATGATTGCTTGTATGCATAGTGTGACAAGTAGTATTCCATGTATGGTAGGCATCTATATTCTGTAGACATTCATATTGTCTATGCTAGCTATGCTAACTAGTATACAAAGTGTGCTAACCACCATGATCAATATGCTAACTAGCATACAAAATATGCTAACAAGTAAGTGTGAATATAGTGTGTATGCTAACTAGCAGAGAATGTATGCTAATTAGCATACATAAAATGTTAATTAGCAAAATTGTGTGTATGCTAATGGTATGCTTATTACTAATGGTGTGCTAATTAGCATACATGCTATGTTAATTAGCATACATGGTATGCTAATTAGCATACACAGTTGTATGCTAATTACCATACCATGTATGCTAGTATAGATGGTATGCTAACTAGAAGATAAGTTATGCTAACTAACATAACATCTCTGCTAATTAGCATACTATCTTTGTTGGTTAGCATACTGTGCATGCTAACTAAAATACACATTACGATAACTAGCAAAGAGGTATGCTAACTAGCATACACATTATGCTAGCTAGCTCAGAATGTATGCTAACTAGCATAGAGGTATGCTAACAAGCATACACATTATGATAGCTATCAAAGAAGGTATGCTAAATAAACTTTGAATGCTTGTTAGGATGCGCCAAATGCTAGCTAGCATACAAGGTATGCTAGTTAGCATACTGAGTATGCTAATTATCATATCTTGTTTTCTAGTTATCATACTTTTTATGCTAATTAGAACATTGTGTATGATGGCTAGCACTGAGTATGCTAATTAGTATACCTTTTCTTCTAGCTAGCATACTTGCATGCTAGCCATCATACATAGTGTTCTAATTAGTATAAAAAGTATGCTAATTAGCATATTAAATATGCTAATTAGCATACCCTATTTCCTAGTTAGCACACTGTACACTAATTAGCATATTTAATATGCTCATTATCATATTTTGTTTCTAATTGGGAAACTCTCTATGCTAGTTAGCATGCATAGTTTGTTAACTAGCATAGAAGGTATGCTTATAAGCATACACAGTATGCTAATTAGCATACAAAAAATGCCAACTAGTATTCACAATATGTTAGCTAGGATAACTAGTTGTGCTAACTAGCATACAAAATATGCTTATGAACACCATGACAATGTATGCTAGCTATACCTCATAGTATGCTAACTAGCATAACTAGGTTTGCCAACTACCATACTCAATATGCTATCCACCATACCCACTAAGCTAACTAGCATACCTTCTGTGCTAATTAGCATACACAGGGCTAGTGTAGGAATCAAGGCTAATTGTTCCTTAACATTATCCATGGGGTATTCACTAAGGGTTACCGTATGGTATCACATGAGTGTACAATAGGGAGGTTTTCTAAGGCCAAATGGATAGATTTTACATAGGAGGGTCCCGTATGTAGGGGTTAAAAATGAAATTTTGTTGCACGCAGGTGGCGTCCCCCTATTACTACTAGTGAATCCCCCAGGACATTATCTTACCAGAACTCTGTGTGATTGGAGGTCCTTGCCCTGTGACCTTGCCACACCATTCAGCTGGTATCCTCTGCTGGTAGGTGGAAGCTCTACATTTGGTCCCCAGGCTGCTGTAAGGTTTCTAGTTTCTGAAACCTTAGAAATTGTACAAAGCCTGATCAGATTAACTTGGTTGTTAAGAAAACACTGTAGAATGATCCAACTATGGCAAATATTGGTATTTTTGGAACCGTAACCAGAGCTTTACTATGGTTAGAATTTTTTAGAACAGAATTCCGATAAAATTTGGAAAAGTTACGAGCTCTGAAAGGTTACACTATGAATTTAATTAGTTAAGTAATATTGAATGGTTTCAGTAATTATTATTGCTAAAGACTTTTTATCATAAGGTTCTAGAAATTGCAGATATTTCCAAAATTAATTATTAAAAGTCAACAAACTAGTAGAAAATCAATTATGTGTATCTGGGGGGCTGTGTAGGGTAATGATGAACTTTCCCAGACTAGATTTTGTTGAGAGAGAGAGAGAGAGAGAGAGAGAGAGAGAGAGAGAGAGAGAGAGAGAGAGAGAGCACAAAAATAGAACCCCAAAGTGTGTAGACTACACACATGAGATGATGTATATATAGAGGGGACCTAAGTGCCATATATAGAGAAGCCAGATATTGAGTAGCTTCACATATAGGCTCAACACCCCTGCTCAAATAAGGGTCCCTAACTGTGGATGAAAAAACCCTTGGGGGATCAAGGGAAAAACCCACAGCTCTATATACACCCACTGTTATATTATTAAAATCATTGAATATACAAATGTTCATGAGGAGCTACATCACTCCTTTTACAATGAATATTTTATGAGGAGCTACATCACTCCTTTTACAATGAATATTTTATGAGGAGTTACATTACTCTTATCCTATCAAATACAATAATGAATACAAAGGTTCAATAAAGAGGTGTAAAGGCTATCGATTAGCTCGTAATCAGGAGTGTCTCCGTGAATCTGCTGTGTAGCTTGTCGTCACTATCGCATTACCAAACATATCTTCATGTTGTCATCAATATGACATCACCAAACATGTCTTTATAAATCTTTTTTTGTCACCAAGTTTGTCTTCATGAAATCAATTCTTTGATCAATCCTACATAGATCATAGACTCAAAAAACATAGTCATGAAAATTATTAGCATCGTTAGTGAAATAATTACGTTCACAATGCCATAAGAGATGGTTCGCGATGCCACTCTTTTGACGACATATATACACACGACAACACATGTGGACATAAAGTATGAACATAAAAAGTACAAGATGCATGATACATGATGCAGGTGACATGTGTATATACTACATAAAACGACATTTATCAACGTAGTGATATCAATGAGTATCATCAAAGTATTAACAAAATATCATCATTGTATCAATAAAAATGAATAAATCATCATGATATCAACGAAAAGCATCATAGAATAATCATTGTATCAATGAAACAACATCATGGTATCACCGAGAATAACCATGGTATCAACGAAACAACATCATGGTATCACCGAGAATAACCATGGTATCAACGAAACAACATCATGGTATCACCGAGAATAACCATGGTATCAACGAAATATCATCATGGTATCAATGAAAATCACCATGGAATCAACAAAATATCATATGGGATCACCGAGAATAACCATGGTATCAATGAAATATCATCATGGTATCAACGAAAATGACCATGACCAAAGTACTAACAAAACATCATCATAGTACCATCAAAATCACTATGGTATCAACGACAAATTATCAATAGAACGTCATAAACTATATCTCTAGAAGAATAATTATACGAGAATCAATGAACGAGTATATTATATAACAAAAGATCATGTACCAACAGTAGCTCGATAGAATTTGGACGATCATCAACGGCTCGACTGAATCGGAACGATATGTAACTGGCTTCTGCAGCAAAGTTACGTCAGTAACAAATATATGATTGATGAAGAAAAAATATAATTGAGAAGTTTTCAATTATGAGGAAAATCAAAAGCAAAAAGTAAAATTTTTGCTTTTCAAACATGTACGTAGTCCGAGATGATAACCCAAAGTCGATGCAAAATTTGGAGAAACTTTCTTCTGCAAAGTTGTAAACCACATCGATTCCGATGCCTCAAGCAAATAGTTTTTGTAAAATCAATCTCAATTAGGAGAAAAATCAAAAAACAAAAAATGAAAGTTACTTTTCAGGCATGTACGCACTCCGCCAACGATAACTCAAAATCAGTGCAAAATTTGGGAAAATTTTCTTATGTCAAGTTGTAGACCACATCGATTCCGATGCCATTAGCGGCTAGTTTCTGCAAAATCGTTTTCAATCATGAGAAAAATGAAAAACAAAAAGCGAAGTTGCTTTTCAGGCATGTACGCAGTCCGCGAACGATAACTCAAAATCGGTGCAGAATTTGAAAAAACTTTCTTCTGCAAAGTTGTAGACCACATTGATTCCGATGCCTCAAGCAAGTAGTTTCTGCAAAATCGTTTTGAATCAGTTTAAAAAAAAATCAAAAGAAAAAAGCAAAAGTTGCTTTTCAGGCATGTACACAGTCCGCGAACGATAACTCAAAATTGCTGCAGAATTTGAAAAAAAACTTTCTTCTGCAAAGTTGTAGACCACATCGATTCCAGTGCCTCATGCAGGTAGTTTCTGCAAAATCGTTTTCAATTAGCAGCAACATGAAAAACAAAAAGTGAAAGTTGCTTTTCAAGTATGTACATAGTTCGCAAACGATAACTCAAAATCGGTGTAGAATTAGAAAAATTTTTTTTCTGCAAATTTATAGACCACATCGATTCCAGTGCCTTCATAGGTATTTTTTGCAAAATCAAGAAAAATCAAAAACATAAAACAAAAGGTGCTTTTCAGGTATGTACGCAATCCGCGAACGATAACTCAAAATCGGTGGAGAATTTGAAAAAATTCCTTCTGTAAAGGTGTAGACCACATTGATTCAATCAGGAGAAAAATTGTTTTTGAAAAATCGTTTTCAATCAGGAGAAAAATCGAAAACAAAAACGTACTACTCTGATACCATGTTGACAGAGAGAGAGAGAGAGAGAGAGAGAGAGAGAGAGAGAGAGAGAGAGAGAGAGAGAGAGAGAGAGAGAGAGAGAGAGAGAGAGAGAGAGAGAGAGAGAGAGAGAGAGAGAGCACATAAATAGAACCCCAAAGTATGTAGAATACACACATGAGATGATGTATATATAGAGGGGACCTGGGTGCCATATATAGAGAAGCCATATATTGAGTAGCTTCACATATAAGCTCAACAGATTTAACAGCAGGGGGTGTTTTTGGAGCTGTAGGGATGCTTGGGAAGCAAGTTACTGCCATTTCCAGCCTGTGAGTGCCCACCAAAATTACAGTATTTTTAGGAGAAAATAAAGGGGGGAAAATAGTAAACTAATCTAAAATGATTTGAGATAATTATCAGAGCAAAAATACATCTTTTGAAACCCATGATAATTATCTTAACCTCACATAAATAGTCTAACTAATTATCTCAAAAGAATTACACTATTTTTAGGGAAAACTACAAAGGGGAAAAAAGCAAACTAATCCAAAATGCTTTAAGATAATTATTAGACGTAAATCACATACTAGAAAACTCATGATAATTATCTCAACTTCAAATAATTAATTAAACTAATTATCTCAGCAGAATTACACTGTTTTTAAGGGAAAATAGAAGGGAAAAAATAAAAGGGGAAAAATAGAAAAATGATCCAAAATGCTTTGAGATAATTATTAGAGGAAAGAAACATCTTAGGAAACCTATGATAATTATCTTAACCTTGGATAATTAGTTTAACTAATTATGTCAGTAGGAAAAAATTGTTTTTAAGGAAAACTTAATGGGGGAAAATAGTAAATCAAACTAAAAATATTTGAGATAATTATCAGAGGTAAATCACATCTTGAAAAACCCGTGTTAATTATCTTAACTACAAATAATTAGTTTAGCTAATTATCTTAGTAGAAAAACACTATTTTGAGAATAAACTAAAGGGGAAAATTAGTAAATCATGTGATATGATTACATGCTATTTATCAAAGTTAGATTATAGTATAAAGAGACCGTGATAATTATGTCAAGGTTAGAAAAGTAGTATAGATATTTATCTAAGTCAAATTATACTAATTCTAGCTGAAAACTAAAGAGGGAAATTAGTAATTCATGCTATATGATTACATGCTATTTATCAGAGCTAGATTACATGATGAAAAGGCCGTGATAATTATGTCAAGGGTAGAAACTTAGTATAGATATTTAGCTTAGTCAAATTATACTAATTCTAGCTAGAAACTAAAGGGGGAAATTAATAAATCATGTTATATGATTACATGCTATTTACGAGAGTTAGATTACATGATAAAGAGCTCGTGATAATTATGTCAAGCTTAGGAAATTAGTCTAGATATTTATCTAAGTCAAATTATACTAATTTTAGCTTGAACCTGATAGCGGGAAAAAGAGCAGTGCAATCGGGTGGCCTCTGTACTCGTGCACACTCCACAAACCACGCCTCATGCAAACAAGCAAAGAACAAAACAAAGGGGACACCACCCTAAATTAAGAGGTTTAGGGACCTCACACATAGTGCACATAGGCAAGTGAGACTTCTGGCATTATGATGGCGTCAAAACATATGGCAAAACACATAGAAACGAAGCTTAGGGACCTTATGTAGCATATATATACACAAGACATCAGCTTAACAATACAACGGCATCTGATCATACATAACAAGGATATAGAGAAGCAAGCCAAGGATGGCATAATCCCTTGTCAAAAACAATCAACCCAGCAAGTAGGTATGATCCTACTAGCAACACATCGATACCTTAGAGAATGATGGCGAGGATGGTGGCCATGGAGCATGAGAGAAGAGTCCTTATTTAGGTGTTAGGTCTAGTAATGTAGCATACTAGAGGGAGAGAGAGAGAGAGAGAGGGAGAGAGAGTAGAGCTCCATCCATAGCTCCTCGTTGTGAGCAATGTCGTCATAGCTTCGTTGCTTGGTGAAGTGGGTGAAGTGTTGCTTTTGAGTGAGAGAAGGCCTCCTTATATAGGTTTCTGAGAGGGTTTAGGATTAGGGATAAACATGCTTAAATCCGCTGATTGGGGTTACTTTTTGCTTAGGGTGGTCAACAGATTGAGGTCACCTGATATGTCACCATCAAGATATTCTCTAGAGTGATGTGAGAGGGGAAGGTAAATGCTGATTTTTCTGATTGTTACACATGGGCATGTCTCTTTTCAACTCAAAAGTCTTTATCCCTGTTGACTCACCTTTACCATAAGATTTTCCCCTTTTCTCCTCCTGTAACTGCATTGTTGATGCCCAATCACTGTTTCTAGTAACAGTGAACTGTTACCTACCAAATACTTATGGTGTAGTAAAAAATATTTACCATGGGTAAAAAAAGTTACTGTAGGTAAAAAGTGATTTGTATTTACCATGTAGGTGAAAAATATTTACTGTGGTAAAAAATATTTACTGTCGGTAAAAAGGTGAAAACGGAGTATGCTGTGCTGTGAGTCCACACGAACATCCTCGTGTAAATTTCACTAGAAATTCACACCTAGAATGGGCTATTCTGTAAGATATAGGTTGTAGGCATGCATAAGAGCTCGTTCCCACGTATCTTCTGTCCATGGCACTTTTTACTCTTTGGTGCTTGTGAAGTAGATTTTTCTTCTCTTTCGAGATCCCTTGGACTAGAGTATCCTCATCTCCCCAACAACTGACTGTGCCTTTATTGCATCTTCAGAAGGGGTCCTAAAAACCATGCATCAGAACCTAAATATGGAAATTAGATAATTGAGTTGTAAGATTAAAAGAGAATTACGAGAGGTCACAAACGTCCTTATCTCCTTGTGATAATTATACCATAGTTAATTAGTGAGTTTAGAAAATTATAATCGATCAATAGTCCTATTTTTAGCAAAAGATTGATTTAAAAAAAAAGACTTTGCGGTCAAAAGTTTTTTGAAAAATTATAGTAAGTGTAAACCTATGATATAAAGTTGAGGAAATAAAATCTTTGAGAGAAAATAAATAGAATAAATATTAAGCTCAAAATAAGCAGATTCCAAGTTTAAAATTCGATGGAAAAATTAGGAAAAAGATATACAAAATTATAAGAAAGTTAAGATAGCTTAGAAAACCCTTAGGGGAGCTGTGGAAATAGTTATCATGCCTATATAGGAAAATAATAGATTACTAGGTCAAGAATTTACCAAATAAGATTATAAATTTAACTTAGATTTTGGTAAAATTGGATACAAAGGTTAAGTTTAGCTTTCGGATAATTTACCTAATGATTAGACGTCCTTTTTATAAGGATAAGAAGTTATGGCACCTAAAAGGACCCAAGCCAATCCTACATCTGATGATGAGGGCAGAGCTCTATAAAGAACTAGAGCGTCGCACGACTATGAAGCTCGGCCTAGTAGTAGGCCTATGGGGGAGAGTTTTCAGGTGCCAGAGCAGCAGCAGATGGCCGATCAGTCCCAAGTGGATTTCTCATTATTCAATTAAGTTCTTTAAATAGTTTAAGTTCTTTTATAAGTTAGCATTGCATACGTAAGGAGTGAGTAAGAATCAGAAAAGGAATAATTGACCAAAAATGGAAGGTAACTTCCAACGTTCATTTGTTTATAATGTAGGAATGGGTTAAAACTGGTTGAATTAGGAGAGATATGATTGATCATCCTTAAGACAGCTTGTCTCAAGACACCTCCGACTCCTTGGTATAAATTGATGATAATGATGGCTTTCTAGCCACGGATAAGTCGGTTACCCCCATGAACGATGAGTTTATGCTCTGTGTCATGTCTTGATGTTTCTACATAAGTTAGGATACCTTTTTTATCCTAGGGGAGCTGCCCGACTGTATGGGCAACTGGTTTGGTGTATGGGCACCCGGAACCTTGGTTGGGGGTTTATACACTCCGGATTGTGAACAAGGAATGGGTGCCGTTTTTTTACCCTTAGGTGGTCTTGAGACAAGAAGAGTACTCGTCATGGTTATTATGGACAATGTTTTGATCGACAATACCCTGTCTTAAGTTTAAAGATGTCTGTTTGCTAAAGGAATGCTTTACAATGTTGTCTTTAATACTTGATTGAAGGAATTATTGTGACGAAAAGTTAAAAGAAACTATTATTTTAAGTGTTAGAACAATGTGATAGTAATTAGTAAACAAAAGGATCACGTGTGAGTGCAAGGTGGTAAGTGGGGATTGACTAAGGTTGTCAATCAAGGACGGGTGGACCTGAGTAGTCAGGTAACTATCCATCCCTACACACTAAAACGTTTAGAAAACTTCTTCACCTGGAAGAGGAGTCCACCAGCGGCTGTGCCCTCACATCTGTTAGGGGAAAAAAAGCGTTGGTTGAGGATACCTTAGCCCAATTTGTGGAAGTTATAGGGCCGAAATAGTATTTTTTTGGACTTTTAATACGTTGTCCCATTTCCGCTGCGAGATGGGACTATCTTCTTCTAAGGCTATAGACCCAAGCCATTGTCAATGGTAAAGGTCTATTCCTTGGATTTTTCTTGTTTAGAAACTCTGATTTATTAGACCTAGAGACCTGTCAAGGATCCCATCCCGATCTTGGTATTGGTGGGTTGGGGATCTCACAGGAGCATGAAACAACAAAGCAGATTAGGTGATAGGTATGCTCACATGGAATTTTGACCATTGCACTGATTTTGTGTACGTCTAGTGACAAATCACAGCTAGTACACTCATTGCTTGTTGTCCCATTGCATACCCCTCCTACACACTTTGTAAAAGTGTCCATAGCTATCTTGCATAGGGTAGTGGGGTTGAACGAGCCTTGTATCATGCTACTTATCTGCATGAGCAACTGCAATTGACTATCACATGCGTGCACTTTTGCTTCCTACACCTTCACATTAATCTACAAACCAATCAAAACAAAATCATGGTAAGTACATAGGATAGTTTTGCACATATTCAAAACATAAGGTTCAATCACAAAAACCATCGGCACTTACATGAAGACAGGTTATGTCAATATCAACAGTAGTGGGGGTGTCCTCACTGTGAGGAAACCCCAAACCATCCAGTGTCTCTTTCAGTGTTTTGATCTTCACCTTGAGATCTATTTCTCTCCTTGCATCCACACTGTCAGTGAGGCCTAAACACCGCAATTCATTCTCAGCATCGTGAAGCTTCTATCTCATAGCAAGTACTTATAGGCCTGACCATATCATGGCTTGCTTTCAGAACCCTCGTAGCTTCAAGCTCCTGACCCGCATTCTTGAGCTGTTGTTTAGCATCCTACAGTCAATTTCTGAGATGGTCACTTGCACTGATGATGTGCTGCAAATCAGAGAGCTCTAAATATGAGAGGCTTACTATCACTTTGTGAGAGCTGTTAATAGAGAGGGGTGTTGCCCTGGTAGCAGAAATAGGATTCGGAGCTACTTGGCCAGCACAATCGTCCTTTGTTTTCGCGGAGCCCTCCTCTATTTTTTGACTTGAGGGGTGGGTATAACGCACCCTCCACTTTTCAACATGGGCATCGTAGTATCCTTTTTCTTGAAGGTCCTACAAATGCTAGACAGCAAACTCATCCCAATTGAACTACATGATTGAGACACTTGCAATTGCCACTAGACTGAATTGTTTTACAAAACCCTTCTCAAAAGCCAAATTAATTTCCATGTTGGTGGGAGCCTTCTGGTATACCCTGTAGTGTAGCTGAAGTACTTGCTCGTACATGTCGCTACGAATGCTACTGTATTTGAAGTGATATTTGATGTGATCCTTCACCTCTCTGAATACACTTAACAACTCCACATCTGTAATCTGCTCCCACTTCACCAATTTGGGGTCGACACCGTCCATGGAGAGGCCATGGACAACATTAAACTCTTCTACTATTACACAAAACTTTTCCTGCATTGGGATGTTCAGCTTGAGAGCTTTCCATTGGTTTGCACACCACACATGATTATAAGATTAAAACCTTACAGAACCCCACTAGAATAGGACTGTCAAGTAATTTCTACACAGGCAATTGCGCGGGCTCTCCTTAGATGCAATCATCTAAGCATGCACCTTGAATGCCTAAGGCAATGCACAAGCACCTGATCATTGTGAGAGAATCCACAACAATATTGCAACCAGGGGCTACTACAAAAACAAGCATAAAAGCTGAATGCATAGTCCTCTGTGTTGATTGCAACATATCTTAGCAGCACAATTTTCTCATGGGTGAGAGGATTCACTAACAGATTAGTAGTCGGGGAATGTTGGAGAAACGTGTCATGCTTTTCTTGATTTACAACTTCAAAATGTGGCCCCCTCATTGAAGAGAGAGAGAGAGAGAGAGAGAGAGAGAGAGAGAGAGAGAGAGAGAGAGAGAGAGAGAGAGAGAGAGAGAGAGAGAGAGAGAGAGAGAGAGAGAGAGAGAGAGAGAGTATCTGAGTCCTGCTTCCCCTTCCTTGCATGCATGTACTTTGACATGGGGGATCCTTGGAAATTAGAAGCATTCAATCTTTTGCAGGTTGGAGGAGAAGCAACAGAACCTTTGTCCCTCGACTTCCTTCTCGGTGGAGTACTGTCAAGAGAGCTGTCGAAGGTGGTTGACTCTAGTGGTGAGCTATCCTCCACTTGGGCTGACTGCTAGCCTCTAATTGCAGACCTGCTTGCAGCTCGCAATCACCTTCCTCCCTCTCTCTAACATGTGGCCCATGCGTCGTGCTTCCCTCCATGCATCATGACTACATCACTACGTCAACGTAACGACTGAGCTTAAATATTTGAGATTTTAAAAATATTACGATTCATTTTTTTTGAAGTCCAAAAGTCATGTTTTTTCAAGTGTGTGGCCCACCATCATAACTATACAAAGTGTATCATGTGTTATGCTTACAAGATGTGCTTGTTGGCATATGTTAACTAGCACAAAAAGCGTGACATGTTAACATGCTTTCACCCCTAAACTATAGTAACAGATAGTGAGTGCTAAGTTGAAGCTTTTCTTCTCTTTTCATCAATGTCTGCTACTCACAATATGTGAGTAAAGATATACTCACTACGTGTTATTTGTAAATATGATAGGTAGCTTTTTTCTAGATGTGATGATTAATGGTTTGACTATTGAGTTGTGCTAGAGATTTTCTCACACTTCAATAGTGACCAAATTGATTATTCAATATTTCAATCATTTAAATAGTAGTAACCACTCTTGTGTTAGAGCTATTAGCTAACACAGTTGAGATACTTGTGCATAACATACACTTTTAGTAGTCTAATAGACTACTTTCATGTGATGTAAACTTCTAGTGTTCTGTGTTTACTAATGTCCTCTCTTATGTTAGAGTTGTTAACTCACACAGTTAGACTACTTTTACATAACGTAAACTTTTAATGATCTGTTTTTTAAAATTTTATCTTCCACTGCATACAATTAAATTGATTATACATTTATTGAATTATTGATAATAATATCTTATTGAAAGATCATAATTGTTAAAAATTGTATATATTTCATTTGGTGCAACAAATCTCACTTTAAATCTGTCTAAATATTCAATGTTGATTTTAGAAAACATGTCTACATATTTCATCATGTTTGAATTATTCTCTTTCTGTTAATATATCACTGTTTGTTTTAATAGCCATGTCAGAGACGAACCTATCATGAGCACATCAAAAAATTGTCATTGAAGCTATTGTTCGCTATCTACATGGTGTTGAAGAGAAGTAGTTACGTTGATGTTTTGAAAATGTAGAGCTTTCCATTTTCAATGAGTTTGTCAATACATTGACAAAAAATTTCTTTGAACGCTTACAACAATCATTCCCCACAATATCATTTGATATTGCAATTTTTAGTGGCAGTCAAATGCAGGGACTTGTCAAGCAAGCCTTGGATCAAATCTTGGTTTTCTTTTGATGCTCTGCAAACCCTGAAGTCCACTCTCTCCCTCTAGTATGCGAAAGAATGCAATTGGTTATCAATTGCATGCAAAAATAAAATGAAAAATCAAGCTAGAATTCCCTAGCAAAAGACCGAGAGTGGTTGATCCTAGCGAGCCAGCCACTAAGACAGAAGTTGCAACTCTCGCTTCTGTCTCAGCCTGCCGTCATGGGAACACTAGTCCAAGGTGATGATCCACTAGTGTTGCACCTCCTACTGGACTGACATGTTTTCCACTTGCAAGCATCCCAACTCGGAGAAGGTAGATGGGCATATGTCAAGCAGGTTCTTGTACTACATCTTGCCTTCTCAGACCTTATGTATGCTACTAAAGTATTCAAGATCTAGCCACATGGGCCAATTGCTGCACAACAAGTCATGGAAGAAGCCACAATTTTAAATATCTAACACTGAGGCATAATCATTCCACTTGGAATTGTGTGACACTCCCCACATCCAATGCTTATCTTCAAAATTTGGAACGATGACCATGTGCAGTAGTGGATACAAGCATGTCACTTGGATGGAAGCAATATTTCCATCAAAGAGTTTTTGTAGACAACTGGCAGTATAAAGTGCTTCCAAGACAATATCTTACACATTTTCAATGCACAATGAACTTCACCCTTGCAACATTATACTGCATTTTGCTGATAAGGGTGTTTATTATGGCATTATTGATTAGGGCACTTATAGGTTGTTAACTACAAAGACATTTCCAAAGCTACAAATCTATCTTTGGAGTATAAAGACAATCACCTTTGAGACTACCCTTGGGATGCCCTCGAGTGCATCTCCACCAGCCCTCCTCCCTATTCTAAAGCCGTGGATGTGTATGCTCTATGCTGGGTTCTAGAACCCATACTTAGTTACATGCCAGAGCCAACTTATCCAGATCAAAGAGCCTTTGTTAAAAAAATACATATAACTCTAGATTTAGGCAAAGATAGAAATCTCCAAAATCAACCTTCAGCTTTTGATTTGTCCCTTTGTATAGCCCACACAATTGGCATAAAATTTTTATCTTCTTCTAGTCTACGACCAAAAGATGAATGAATACAAACATCCCTGAGTGATAGGCTCGTTTTGAGCTATCACATGCTCTAATCCAAAAACTGATCGTAGAAAGACATTAAAAAACATCAAAAAACGGGGTGCAAAACGCCCAAAAAATCAAGCGGTTAACCTTCGAGGTTATTTGCCGATGCTTTTTGGGTGCCAAAGGCACATGCATCTGCGCCCTGGTTGTGTGCTAGAGTCCGAGAAACTAGCAAGCACTTCGACTTATGCGGGTTCTCAATACCCACCTACCTTACGTTACGGGCCCTCAGCGGGGACTCAAGGTAGTACAACCCAAGACCCAAACATAGCGGCTAGTGACTCTTCGTCTGACTACGATATTATGGAAGGGCATCCTACACCAAACCCTGAGCAAGTAAACAAAAATGTACATGTCTGGACCCCATAGCCTCGATCTAGTTTGTTTAGCCGCTTTATAGAAACCTTTAGTAGAGCTACTCGCTCTGAACCTGCGGCTAATGAAGTTAACGAAGGTGAGCGAGAGGTAGATTCGCCTTTGGTATCTCCGGGGGAGCCTATAATCCCGAAGAGTGTCCACGTCAATATCTTGCTCCTTGCTTTCATGGAATACCCTGCAAAGCAATGACTCCCCGAAGTTCTAGTACCCGATGGTAGGAGTCTTGCGGAGGTGCAAGAAGTTGAGCTCTATATGCAAGCGGCTAGGGAGAGGGAAATGGAGAGTTTCCTAGAGAAACTCCGAGCCATGAAGGGAAAGACCTCTGGGACAATATGCATGGCAATCAATCAATTGAGTGCTCGTGAGTTAGTAGGCAATGTGGGTCAAACTATGGGGAACAACAATGCTTCCACCTCAAGGGAAACCTCTAGTATGCCGGGCCTAGAAGGGTTATTTCTCAATAAAAATTGGGAATATGACCTACAAATTGAAACCTTGAGTGACCTGTACATGGGTTACACATACCATATAGGTTGTTTAGAAGTTGTTCAATCTACTTCTAGCGCCCTAAGTCTAGAGGAGCGGCAACAAATGGTCTGTAACGTCATCCATAGCATCATCCAATCGGAGAGGCAAAATCAGGGGATTAATATTCCTTCAACTGGTCTTATGAGATTCTTAGATACGAGAAAGGCCAGACAACTGACACTATCACAGATGGAAAATCCTTCAGTGAGTCCAATGGACCCTTCATATATTGTGTCACCTAGAGTTTTGGTACAGTCTGAACCCACAAGTAGTAGTTTTACTTTTCCAAATCTAGCTCATCTATCTCTCGGAGACACTACGGCTATGATACCTACTCCGGTGATGAGTACAAAAATTAAACCTTGGACCTCGTTTGCTAGAACTACATTGCTACCTAGTAGCAGAGTGCCCCCAATAATACCTACAGGTGTGCATCAAGACTATGTACCTGTCGCACCTCATGCCCACGTAGCTCCCACACCCCCAGTTATGCCAAGGGCTTACACTCCCACAATGGCATTATACAAGATCTTAATTAAGTGGGGCCATACCATTTAGCAATAACATGTCGTATTCGGCATCGGCTATGCCTAGGGCCACCGCTATGAACTTTGGACCACTGCGTGGTACACCACCATACAAGGTATGGGACCTGAGGGCCGTGCGTATGCCAAGGCCAAGGCCAACTCCCATCCCACATGTAGTACCAGGAGCGCCTGCAACTGCGGCCACTATACCTAATTATTTAGGAGATTTGGCAGCATTTGCTCAAAGCATCAGTCAATCTATTGCTGAGAATATGCGAAACACGCCTGATAGAGAGACTATATAGAAGTAAGGCAGTACAAATAGCCAAGCTCACACAAAAATTTAGTGGAGACGGGGATGTGAGAAAGCATATTGAAGTGTTTGAACAAATATGTGATTCTCTAGGAGAATACAATGACCTGAATAAGAGTAATTCTTTAAGCCTAACCTTAAGTGGGAAGGCTGTGGATTGGTATAAAACCCTAAGGGTGGAAGAAAAAACAATTTACTCTACTCTTAGGAGACTGTTCTTGAAAGAATACATACAAGAGGGAGTGCTTTGGGGTGTAGCTTCTCAACTCAAGAAAGTCCAACAAGAGGAAGGAGAGTCGGTGAGAGACTTTATTAGTCGCTTGAAGCATTTGAATTCTCGTTGTAATCCAAATGAGCACTTCAATAATAATCAATTGCTTGATAGATTCATTAGGGGATTATGACATGAGGATATCTACAATGGCTTAGTCATTAGAGGTATCACCACTTGGAAAGCAGTCACCACCAATGCGATCCAATTGGAGGATAATTTAATGATTCAAGGAGAAAGAGTGTCTGTTGAGCCTAAATCCACTAGCTCGCAAGCATCAGGGCATCAGCCAATGACCCTAAAGCCTATTGCTAAGGAGCCAAAGATATTTGAGATGACTTTAGCAGATCTCATCCAAGCCATTCAAGAGAGTCTTAGAGATAATCCTGCTCCACAAAACAATCATATGTATCCAAGAAGGGAGCAACAATGGTGTTCAATATGCTATGGTCCGTAGAGTACCAGTGAATGACCTACTTTTAAAGTAAAATTCAATGGGAATTGCAATGCCGGTGGGAGGTATGGTGATCAAGCTAAGGATTCCATAGTATTTAAGCGTGCGATGTCCAATAGACCAACCTTATCATGGACAGACACACCTCGAGTACCTGCATTGATGCTGGCCCCACCTCTTGAACAAACATCACAACACATGGTCCCTAGGTCCCAAATTGTTGTTCAAACAACACCCTTACCACCTCCAGTGCTAGGACCGCAACCACCACATCCGAGAATCACTTCTGTGAATCAAGTGGGTTGTGAGTCATCTATTGATTGTTTGGAAGGTTGTGAGGAAGATATAGACCCTAATGTTGCCTATGGGATTGTTGCACTTGAATAAAGGCCACAATACTACATGGAGGACTATTGGGGACAAGTCAAACATGTCTATCAAGTAGTTGCTCTTGCTGCAAGAGGCCAAAATATCAATTACACTGCCAAGAGACCACCTCTTCAATGCTATGAGTGTGTAGGTCCACATCGTGTGGCCGAGTGTCCTATTAGGCTACAAAAGAACGCCACAATAATGCAAACCAATCAAGCGAGCACGTCTACAATGCCGATGCTCATGTGTAATCGATGTGGCATAGATCATTTGATTGCCCAATGTCCAAATAATCCAAATGCACCGAAGATCACACCATTAAACTTGATTAAGGTTACCAAGGAGCCATCACAAAGTACACTTGTGGTACCAATAAACGTACTGACATGATCAATGCTCCAAAAAAAAAAAATCTTGAGGAAAGAGACACGGCATCAATTGCCCAATCTCAAAAAAAGAAGAAAACACGAAGGAAGAGATCGCAAAAAGCAGCGACGTCAGACCCTATCTCAAAGACCAATATAGGGACGACGACCCCATATATATATGAACGACGCTGAAGAGGATTATGATCCAGGTGAAACCATGGAGACCAAAACGACCACTAAGTGAGAAACCAACAAGGAAGATCATTCATGAGCCACAATGGCCAGGATCCAAGAAGAAGATAGGATCGATCCAAACCCTTCAGAGGAGATCGAGCGAGTCAAGCCTATTAAGGAGTTTGGTAGAAGATACCCAAAGGGATCTAGAATCAGCACCTAGGTAGATCCATATTATAGACACATTGTTCCCTACGCAACAACAACCTCAAAAGTCCATAGACCCCTAGCCATACCTAGTGTCATCCAAGAAGAAAGTGACTTAAAGTCATGGGAAAGTGGCCGTACTCACTTCTTGTTGGAAAAAACATTTACAGAGAGACTAATTGACCCTATCAAAGAAAGGGTGATCCCATCTTCCCAACGCCAAGGGACTGAATCCCAAAAAGTGCCGTTAAATATTGCCAAATTGATGGATTTCATGGCTTCAGAAGTTAGAACCACCATCATGTCCAAACTATATGGAGACCCTGAGCTATTCTTAGCTCTTCGAGCTTTCCTCAATGGAGAACTGAAGGTCAGGCTACCACAATTTGCACAGATGGATGGAGCTAGGGAGATGTCAATAGAGGAGGAACACTTAGATCCACAACCCAACCTAGATGAGAACCCTGTTGTAGAAATACATGTTAATAAGTTGGGACAATACTTTGAGGGTGATGAATCCAATCCAACCATACCAATCACTACCAAGGGATTAACTGTGAAAGGGGATCCTTGATGGTGGCGCTGGGGTTAGCATTGTGACTAAAAATTGATGGGAAACTATGGGAAGACCTTACCTTGGGACCAAAACCATAGTAGTACAGATGGCCAATGGGTCTATTGTTAAACCTATTGGGATACTAGAAGATCTCAAGATCAAGGCCTTTGGACATAAAATAAGAAATACCTTCATTGTTATGGATTTCTCCAAGCACACTATGGCATCTGAGATGATCTTAGGATGTCCTTTCATGAGGGAAGCAAAAATGGTGCATGATTGGTCTAAAAACCATGTCTACTTGCAGTTCCAAGATTCTGTCATTCTCAGTATTGTTACACATATAAAGTGGGCACTGATGTTAGGGAAGATTCTCCTTATATGGATGTACTACCTGGGATGACTGAGTTGGACAATGTGGATTGGGTCCACTTAGCAGCAACCATAGACACCTGGGGAAACAAGGGGACGACCTAGGTAACACCTGAGGGGATGAAATGCCACCACTCGTACCCTTAAATATGCTAGAAGCAATTCATATAGCTTTTGATGACCTACAAGATGAAGGTTTGACTGGCATTGGAACCACTAGCGTCTCACAATACTATAGCCCACACCGATTTGGGAGTCAAAATCATCAATTGACATTGACTCTGAGGATGAAGAATCTGAGTTAACTCTTAGTGCAAATGTGGGGACAAACCATTCAAGTCCCAGTGGTACCCTAGATGACAATCTATCCAAGGGATCAGAAGACACAAGTAGCGATTCATCTAGTGACTCTTCACTAGAGATCGGTCGTAATAAAAAATTAGACAAGAAGAGTAAGAGATATAAGAGGCAACGATATCAACCAAATGTGCATGCTAAAATAAATGAAAAGAAACCTACCACAAAATGGCTTAATTATATAGGGGCATGTGATACTCATCGGAAGTTGGTAGATAACTGGGGTGAATACCTTCCAAGCGTCATGTGGTGTAGTCCACAATGCCTTGACATCGCACAACTTGAGGCTACAGAGAAGCCAAAGTTGAGCCATACCATAAGGAGACGACAAAATCGAGAGTTAGCTCAACAACAAAAGGAATCATAAGTGAAGTCACAGTCCAAAAAACAACAGGACCCCACAGACTTACACCCTGCATGAGAGATACCCCTCCCCAGGGGTCTATGCATAGAATATACAATTTACACCTTTATACAATTTTCATTATACATCAGAGTTGCGGAAGCGTTTGTATAGGGGAGGAGTTCTTAGTACCCGACCAAGCATGGAGTTTAGGCAATGAGTTGGACTGCATCCACAGGTACCTAGCGACTAGTGCTACCCCTGAATGGGTGTGATGAATGAAAGCATATTCAAGAAAAAATATAACATTGTGGAGGGTGAATATATGTGTACACCATGTAGCGGGAAGAGAGAGAGAGAGAATATAGTGGAGGGTGAAATAGAGTGCACAGAGACATAAGAAATTGCCAACAGAGAATCTCTAAATGCCCATCTAAATGGAACAGGAAACCATGTATTAATGCAATGACAAATTTGGGTATACCATAACATAAAAAAATTTATGACAAAATAACTAGCAGAGCACCCGACCCTGTGTAGGGATCGATCGATCCACCCATCCACTTCCGCTCTACTACGGACAAAAGGAATTTTACTTCGCCGGGAGCGAGCCAAAACACCTCCATCCTACCTAAGCCAGACATAGGTGAGGATGCTAAATGAAAAGCAACAATGGATTGGGAGTTGAGAGTACTCCACTCAGTCAATGTAACTTAACTCACTCCCAAGCAAATCAATGCTCAGTGGCATCAGCAATCACTGCCATACCCTTTGATCAAAGTAGAGCTACTATAGATAAAAGAAAGACTATACAAGGATATGCACGCAGAAGGCTCAGAGGATATCCATTTCAAGTGGAGAAAGAGCTGGTTGAACAAGAATTCAAGATATCTAGTTCTGTTCACAAGAGCACCTACAGCACTACAGGAAGACCCAACATTCAGTCCTCTCATGTGCCATGTTGTACAAGATTTATAGAATGCTACTCACATGCATTCAAGATTTTCACAAGCCGGAGCACCATGGATGTCTTTCCTTGAAGGCAATAAGGGTCTTTGTTATGACTTAAGTGGCCAGCCTTCTGAAGAAGTCCTTTACGACTTCTACACCCGATGCATGTTTTTTCCCTCTAGCAATATGTTGGCATTTTAGGAAGCATTCTATACAGGTTTTTTCACTTGGAGAATGAAGATATTCGGGCTAGTGATAAGCAACCTTACATCCAGATTTGTTGGCTATTCAGCCATTGAGCTTAAAAATAGAGTCACCATGCAATTCTTGCAAGTTCAGATACGAGAAAGCATTCCACGCGCTTAAAGACCGCCTCCCCAGCCATCAATCCAATGACTACTTCAATCCATGAAGTTGTGTCAAGGGACGACACAGTCCATTTTGCTCACCTGTGTTATTAGTGCAAAAGAAAGATGGCACATATCGTATGTGTGTCAACTATAGTACACTAAACAGGATCACTATCAAAAATAGGTTTCCCGTTCCACGGGTAGAAGACCTATTTGATAAGCTACAAGGGTCGACCTACTTCAGTAGGATTGACCTAAAAAGAGGCTACCATCAAATAAGGACAGTTGATCGAGACATTGTAAAGACCGCATTTTGCACTACGTTTGGTCTTTACAAATATATTGTCATGCCTTTTGGCTTGACCATTGCACCAGCCACATTCAACCGCTTGATGGAGAAGCTGTTCAAGCCTCACTGAACCTTTACTGGAGTGTTCTTTGATGATATCATCATCTACTCTAATTCACTAGACAAACAAAAGTAACACTTCCAGGTAATATTTCAAGTCTTAAGAGAGAATAAACTTTATGATAATCAAAAGAAAAGTGAGTTTTTCTTACAATAGATTCAATATTTAGGTCACATTATCTCTCAAGATGGCATCCAAATGGATCCATCAAAGTTAGAGGTAATAAAATGATGGCCTAAACCAAGGAATGTTCATGAACTAAGAAGCTTTATATGCATGTGTGCATGCTATAGATGCTTCATAGAAAAGTTTTCACAAATTGTAGGACCATTACATGACCTAACAAAGAAAAATGTTAGGTATACATGGTCTGCCAAGGAGAATAATGCTTTCAAAAAGCTGGAAAAAAAAGCTTATCTCTCAGCATGTGCTTACATTGTCGGATCTCTCAAAGACATTTGAGGTCCAATGTGACGCATGTGGTGATTGCCTTGGAGTTGTTTTGCTCCAAGAAGGGCACGCCATAGCCTATGAAAGTGAAAGGCTCAACCCTGTTGAGTAAGCTCTAGGCATATATGAAAAGGAACTCCTCGCAGTTCTACATGCCTTAGACTCATGGAAGCACTATTTATTGGGGACTCCTTTGATTCTATGGACGGATCACCAAAGTCTTAAGTACTTCATGACATAGACCAAGCTCTTCGACAAACAAATAAGGTGGAAAAATTTCCTTTTGCAATCTCATTTTCCTATTGCTCACATTGCTGGCAAGAATAATCAAGTAGCCGATGCACTCTCAAGACGGCCAAGAGTGAATGAGGTTTCCATAGCAACTCACAATGATATATCTTCTATGATAGATGAGTATATTATTGATCTCAATTTGAGAGACGCGATTTCAGTCTTGCACTAGGGAAGAAAGAGGAACCATTCACTTTACAAGATGGTATCTTCTCTATGGCAATAGACTATGTGTTACCAACTCCCTACGTGAGAAAGTAATGTATGAATCTCATTCTCCTCCTTATGCGGGGAATAGAGGGATTCAGTATACCGTGTAAGGAATTGACCCATGGATAGGGTGAAAATGGTACCAGATTTTGGCTTTAGGTCTCTGAAACAGTAGATATAGAGGAAATTTCAGATTTTGAGCTCCAAATTGGTTCAAACTTGGCTACTAGGCTTAACACATCATGTACTTTGGATGTATGATGGCAAAACATCAAAACTCCCCCAATTTGGCTAGAAAGTTAATAATCAAATAATCATGATTATTAACTTTTCTACCAAAATCAATATTTTTTGGTACAATTTGATTCTAGGCATTGTATAGACCCTATATATGAGATATGAGGTGATTTAGATCAAAAAATGTTGTCCATAACCCAAAATTTGGCTTGAACAGACTTCTTTACGTTTTTTGGCAATTTTCCAAGTTATGGACAAAGCCCATCAAATGGCAACCCTCTTCATTTCACAAATCTTCAAGTACCATGGCTTGCCAATGTCCATAGTGTCGAAGATCCTAGAATGACAAATAATTTTTGCAAGGGTCTCTTTGAGAATCTAGGGACAAGTCTAAACTTCTCTTCAGCCTATCACCCCCAAATGGATGGCCAAAGTGAAATAGCTAACCTAACAATTCTTGATCTACTAAAAGCCTATGTAACGGAAGTAGATCAACGGTCTCAATGGGAGAAGTACTTAGCCTTAGTGGAGTATTGTAGGGAGGTGTTGTAGCACGACCTAAATGCAACCCACACAAAATTATCAAATCCGTGGATCCGGCAACCCGACTAGGGCATGGAAGCACAAGCATCGGATGAATGGAATAGAGGATTCAAGAGATCACCTCTCCAATGCAAGTAGAGATTAGCCATGGTAAGACTAACTCTAAACCTACTCTAATCATTAATAAAAAAACTCCTACACACATCAAGCTCACCGAAGTTTGACTTGCCATAGACATAAAAACCCCAAGCACACTAATGATAAGCACACACTAATTACCACATGTCAATTATGGCACTTTATCAATAGCTATACACACGAGGTGAATGGTGCTAGAGCTTCATAAAACCTATCTACACACAAGCAAAGAATAGGGCGCACACACAATTACAAGATTAAGATCCAACATAATCAACCTAATTTGTGATGCTAAATATCGCAAATCAGTTGCTCGTAGAGAGATAAGAGTTGGTTACTAGCAAGAAGTACATACATCTCTCAAGTCTAGAATAATGGAAGTGTAATAATACTTCATGACAAGATGAAATGTAGAGAAGAAGAGACTAATGAGAAAATAAGGATTAGTTTAATCAAGAAGCACTTACTCTAATTACAATGGTTAGCACTAGCCTCTCAATCATGGACATTAAGCTCATAGCTAGGCCATAGAGTTAACACTCAAGAGAGAGGGAGCTCTCAAACGTGGATCAAGAGTGGATACTCAAGAATGAAGCCTCCTTGCATAAAGGCTTCGTTTCACGACAATCCCTTCTACTATGGGTTTAGCCTTGAGCCCTCAAAATACCATATACAACTTTGAAACTCCAAGTGAGCCCAAGGCTTATACAAAGTGAGTAGGCAATATTGTGACATCCATAGCATATCTCCCGCTTGATGCATAACCGATGTAGATTGTGTTAGCCGCTACTAACATTCCAAATGTAGGGAGGCGTTGTAGCATGATCTAATTGTAACCCACATAAAATTATCAAATCCATGGATCGGCAACCCGGCTAGGGCATGGAAGCAGGAGCATTGGATGAATGGAATAGAGGATTCAAGAGATCACCTCTCCATTGCAAGTAGAGATGAGCCATGGAAAGACTAACTCTAAACCTACTCGAATCACTAATCAATTAATGTCCTACACACATCAAGCCCATCAAAGTCTGACTTACCATAGACTAGAAACCCCAAGCACACTAATGATAAGGACATACTAATTACCACATGTGAGTTACGACACTTCATCAATAGCTTACAGACACGAGGTGAATGGTGCTAGAGCTTCATAAAACCTTTCTACACACAAGAAAAGAATAGGGCACACACACAAATTACAAGATTAAGATCCAACTTAATCAACCTAATTTGTGATGCTAAATATTGCAAATCAATTGCTCGTAGAGAGATAAGAGTGGTTACTAGCAAGAAGTACATACATCTCTCAAATCTAGAATAATGAAAGTGTAATACTACTTCATGACAAGATGAAATGTAGAGAAGAAGTAGACTAATGAGAAAATAAGAATCAGATTAATCAAGAAGAGCTTACTCTAATTACAATGGTTAGCACTAGCCTCTCAAGCATAGACATTAAGCTCAAGGCTAGGCCATAGAGTTAACACTCAAGAGAGAGGGAGCTCTCAAAACTGGATCCTCAAGAGTGGATACTCAAGAATGAAGCCTCCATGCATGAAGGCTTCCTTTTAAGGGTTTTCACCACAATCCCTTCTACTATGGATTTAAGCTTGAGCCCTCAAACTACCATATACAACTTTGGAACTCCAAGTGAGCCCAAGACTTATACAAAGTGAGTGGGAAATATTGTGACTCCATAGCATATCTCTCGCTTGATGCATAACCGGTGTAGCCTGTATTAGAGCTACTGCTAACATTCCTCCCTTCCTAGTTAGGCGCACATCCTCGTGTGCCGGTGAAGTAAGACACAGTGACATGGTAGAAAGCAAGTTCATGGAAGAAATGTAGAGCTGCAAAACATAAGAACAAGTAATGAGCATCAAAGGCTAACAAGGATCAAAACATGAAGTACAATGAATAGTCATGCAAAGTGAATTTATTGCTTCTAAAAGATGGGTGAATCATAGTCAAAAACTAGATGTCAACATAAAGCAAAAAAAAAAACACTCAAACTATTGTGAAGATTAAACCACTTGAAATTTCAGTTTTATGCATGAAACACAAGCAATCAATTATGACCCTAGACTAATGCAAGTTCATAAACTTACTAGCCTAAAAACTATGTGGCCAATGTTAATAAATCATTCAAGTCTATCATGTCTACGGGCTATAAAAAAGCTCTTAATCTATTAGTACATTGTCAAAGATTTTTGAAGCTCATGGAAGTTTTGTTTTTGTCATTCATTGAAAAAACTAAATCACAGAACAAGGCTACCACCCCAAGGCAACTCTCGACTCTTTGAACCCTTAAGAAGGTGTTCCAAAAGCCTACTAGCCTACCAAGGTGACGACTAACCCCTATCAGCCCAGGGCATCAATTTAGGGCCTTGACCAAGCGAACCAAGGTGATTCCCCTTGCCTGCCAAGTGCCAATAAGGCAGTAGGCCTCACATGGACACAACATAACATATAAATTTTCTTTTCATGTGTCTGGTAGCATTTTTGCTACTCTTCTTCACACTTTTTTGCTTCATTGTTTCATTTTTTAGCACATTTTTATTTGCTTCCAATTTGAGATGCTAATAGCAATTGGACTAAAGGACTAAAGCTTAATCATAGCCCTAGGTCATGTTAAAAATAAATGGAGTATTAAGACTATCACTAAGAGTCTAGGACTAATGAGAAATGAACCTACATTAACCTGAGGTCAAAGCCAATTACCTATGATTAGCACACATAAAACCTAATTTTTTGATAAGTTAATTTTCACAAAGCAAAGTGTTGAAACTTTAGGATGCCTAGCTTTTGAACATGAAAGATCCATAGCTTAGAAGCAAAAATTACTTAAGCCAAGCATGAAGAGATAAACAAAAGAGCAAAATCATGGAACGATTACACCTATTCATGCTCTTTGTGCATCCTTGATCAAGCATCCCCTTCGTAGAGAAGCCTCTTGATCTTTTATTACAATCCAAGCCAGTTTGAATCTAAGTGTAAACATAAACTCCAAAGGCTTGTTATTGAAATAAAAAAGCACACAAAAACATCAATGAAAACCTAAAGCTAGGGTCTTGCATACCCAAAAAAAATGTCTTTGGTTATGCACATGATGCTCTTTGATAGCAAATTTATGCATATATAACAACCATGAGAGATAAAATGCTTCTACATAAGTATTAATCATTGAAAATTTTGACTCATGTTATTATCCAACCTTCATACTAATTCAATTTGAACTAGAGTTTACCCACATAATTGATGTCAATTTATTTTTGTTTGTGATGCCATATTACATCAGTGGGATGTTGATTTCAAAATGGCCACACATAAAGCATCTTCGACTTAACGTCAATCAAGCATCAATCATTTTAGATGGCACACACCTACATAATGGGACAATTAAGCACAATACCCATTCACACGCTTCCAATTGGACTGCATGCATGTTCAACAATTGTGCAATTCTCCTCATTAACCTCAATGGTATTTGTAATCATTGCAATATCCTATTGCTCATTTCCAATATCTCTAATCATATAAACCCAACAACTTGTCATTTTGGTTTGTGAGGCTACACAAATCTGATTATGGCACTTGAAAATGCACAATGTAATGAAATTTTTTTCCATATCCAATTGAATTGGCATGCACATCCCAATGGCAATGTAGATAAATAATTTTCAATTGGGTATCAATTGAATCATCCAAAGTCAATCAATGAAATACACACCAACTTTTTAGGTCTTTTAATCATCACAATTGGCAACCAAGACCAATTATTCATCCCCAATTTGGATACCAAATGCCATTGAGTAGGCACACACACCCAAATTTAGACCGATATTTTATGCACAAACTTACATCAATTCCACATTGCAATTCTCAAATTGCAGACTCAATCAAGCATAAGTGAACGCATGCATACTCAATTTCTAAAAAGTTACAATATTTTTATCCAATCAAGCAATGCACACACTCAACAATTAAGCACAAATGATCAAAATTGGTCAATTTATTGGCTCAATTGGCAATGCATTTAGGCTTACATCTAATGATTGCACATACTTTTCATGAACATTTCACAATCAAAAATCATTTTGGTGCCTCAATTGACCATCAATCATTGAAAATCAAGTGGCCTTGGATGGGGCACACACACTCAAATTTTGCCCAATTTTTTGGCATTTAGGCTTATCCAATGATTGAATTAGCCTAACATAGACATCATTTACACGATTGCATACTCATGTTACTAACTTTTCAAAATCAGGCATGTGTTCTGAAACAGATATAGATGTATCCAATGACTTGTATTCCGGTCCCAAACCATTCAATGTCACTGAAACTAAGTCATCATTTGGAACTTCAATATTAATGCTTGCAAGATCTTCCTGTATTTGCTTTATCTCTGTCACATAATCTGATATGGATCTATTGCCTCGCCATACACAATGTAACCTTTGCTTCAAGTGAACTTTTTGTGGTTCTGTATTGGAGCTGTTTATTCTTGCTAGTATCTCCCATGCTTCCTTTGAAGATTGAGCCTTCTTCACATGTGGTATAAAGAAGTCACTAATGCATATGAAATCCAATGCATCACTTTTCTTGAATTCTTGATCCACTTCTTGTAAGCTTCTACTCCTGCTTGCTATGTTTTATGTGCTTCAGCATTCTCTCTTTTTGGTTCCAAACCAACCTCGGGACACTCTTGTTCACCTGTAATGTAGTCCCATAAACGTTTGCCCATGATAAAGTTCTCCATCCTGTAAGAACATATGCTGTAGTTTTCTCTGGTCAGCTTCTCTCCAACAATCTGTGTGACTTGAGTTGAACTTTCTGCCATTTTCAGTCTCTCAATTTCTTCCAAAGGATTTTGACAAAATTTCGGCAGAGTTTCGTTTGTATTTGGACAATATCTCAAGTGAAAATCTCAACCAAAGTGCTCATAAACACTGACAGAAAATCTATCACTGCCAAGGGAAAATCCACTGACTCACTTTGCCACAGACTAACTCAATACTATGCATAAATACTCTAAAACAATGTCCACATGGACCTGTATGCAAATGCAATCCATACGCTGTCTTGTACCACATATCCATACATCCACCTTCTTCCCATAGTTGTAAACAACATATGAGGTCTTTAGCGGGGCCAGTCGGGGGTTCGCTCCAGTACCTAATCCACCTTGCCAAGGTACCAAAGCTCCCAAGGCAAGGCTTCAAAAACCTCACTCGACCCTCACAAAGGTTGTAGTTTTCTAAAATATATTAACCACATATCCATACATAATACAAAGTACTCAATCTGACAATATAACCGCCTTAACTTCTTCTCACAACCTTTCTTACATAGGCGGCTGTCCATAACGGACCCACAACAACCAAACATAATCTTCGATAACACAATATTATGATGCAAAAGCTCTATGTCACTCTCCAAAACCTGTGTAAATGCTGAATTCTTCACCTATAACCTATAAATCTACTGCAGAGCGCAAAACTGGAAATCTCCTATGCTTGTGTGAGCTGACTGTTTGCTGCAAAAAAATTCTATTACAGATTTTGGAAAATCTGAGTATGCCAATGCGTCCGAAATGCCCAAAAACATAAAGATAGACTTCTGGATCACTGTATTCTGAGTTTGGGTGAGGGAGTTATGACCAAAAAACCTCTCTTTTTGGGGCTGTTTTCCAGAGCTGCAGAAAATATGTGTATTGATTGTACCTTCTTAAACTGAGCTCTAATACCACTTTGTAGAGTGCACAGGTGATGGAGAAGGTAGAAAAGAAGACTACGCACACACACCAACACATAGCGAGACACACACACACATAATCATTACCCTGCAGCACCATTCAACATGCTGCTCTCACTCTTCTTCTCTTTTAACTATTATCCAAAGCATATTTACAATAGTATAGTTAGTGTCCGGCCGCCCATAGCACAATGGACATATTCTTTAACATCATATTATTTAACAATAATTACACTCCAAGCTATTCCTTTGCTCTACGCGAAGACTTATCATTGCACACACAAGTGTGTGCACCATCAATTTGGCTCCAAAATTGACCATTTGTAGGTCAAAATTCAAACACTCAAATCATCAAATTAGGCATAAATTAACACAATTAACTTGATTAGAGTGGTGATTTCACCTCTTACAAGGTGATTTAACATACTTTACACTTCAAATGTTAATGGTTAGGCTAGCAAGGTTAGTCAAAATTAGTAAAAATTAGCATGAAATTAGTACAATTAGCATGGAAAGAAGCGAAATTAGTAATGGTTAGCATGAAATTAGTGAAATTAGGGATGGAATTGGGGGTTTGGGGTATTCATAACTCAACATTAGCATCAATTTCTTGCATAACATCATCAAATCAAACCAAAAATTGAGTTACACACACTCAAAAACCGAGAAATTAGTAATGAAATTGCTCTATTCTACACATCCTAAACTCACTAGCTTAGGTTATCGATCCCTGGCAACGGCGCCAAATGTAGGGAGGCGTTGTAGCACGACCTAATCGCAACCGACACAAAATTATCAAATCTGTGGATCCGGCAATCCGTCGGCTAGGGCATGGAAGCACGAGCATCGGATGAATGGAATAGAGGATTCAAGAGATCACCTCTCCAATGAAAGTAGAGATTATCCATGGCAAGACTAACTCTAAACCTACTCTAATCACTAATCAAACAACTCCTACACACATCAAGCCCACCGAAGTCTGACATGCCATAGACTAGAAACCCCAAGCACACTAATGATAAGCACACACTAATTACCACATGTCAATTATGGCACTTCATCAATAGCTACACACACGAGGTGAATGGTGCTAGAGATTCATAGAACCTATCTACACACAAGAGAAGAATAGGGAGCACACACAAATTACAAGATTAAGACCCAACTTAATCAACCTAATTTGTGATGCTAAATATCGCAAATCAATTGCTCGTAGAGAGATAAGAGTGGTTACTAGAAAGAAGTAAATACGTCTCTCAAATCTAAAATAATGGAAGTGTAATACTACTTCATGACAAGATGAAATGTAGAGAAGAAGCGACTAATGAGAAAATAAGGATTAGATTAATCAAGAAGCGCTTACTCTAATTACAATGGTTATCACTAGCCTCTCAAGCGTAGACATTAAGCTCAAGGCTAGGCCATAGAGTTAACACTCAAGAGAGAGGGAGCTCTCAAAAGTGGATCCTTAAGAGTGCATACTCAAGAATGAAGCCTGTTTGCATAAAGGCTTCCTTTTAAGGGTTTTCACCACAATCCCTTATACTATGGGTTTAAGCTTGAGCCCTCAAACTACCATATACAACTTTGGAACTCCAAGTGAGCCCAAGATTTATACAAAATGAGTGGGAAATATTGTGACATCCATAGCATATCTCCCGCTTGATGCATAACCGGTGTAGCCTGTGTTAGCCGCTGCTAACAGGATGGAATGCAAGGAGGAGGTTGTGGGCGAGCTGCCAACCCCTCAACATATTGGAGCACTAAGATCGGCAAAAACATGAAAAGGTATATTATCATCTGCTTAACACTAGGTTGGTAATGGGACACTTTTATGTCCTGTGAAGTGACCATTTTCCTTGAATTATGTCAAGAGTTTCAAAATGGATTTTGAGGTGCTATCTATCTAGAAATTTGTCTCATGAGCTGAAAAAAACTTGACATTTTTTTGGAATATCAATTCCATCTTTAACATTGTCCTTGCACAACATTTCACAACCTAAACTGTGTGAAAAAACGGGTCCTGTTTTTGGCTTTTTTCAACTTTTTGCAACTATCCCACTCTAGAATTCATGTTTGTGAGGTCTATAATGCTAGAGAATTATCTTTAGTAGTCCTCAACATGTCCTGATGCTTCTAGGGAGAAATAAATAATAAAGTTCTATGTTATGACCACATTACAAAAATTGTCAAATCCTTTTTTTTAGCCAATTTTAGCTCTTCTATGATTTTTTTGGTGGATTTCATGATATCCAAATTCATTTTTGATTTTCTATGTCGCATATTGTAACATAAAGCTAACATTCCTTGAGTTTTGGGGCACCTAATACCATATTTTTCATTGTACACAACGATGGTTGATTGTTTCAATTATGGAAGAAAACGAAACATTCTAGTATATCAAGTATAGCTTTTTCAATATTGTTAGTTTCTTGTGACAACTACATGCATTTTGTAGGTAGTAACCATATCTAGTCATAAGGATCAAATTTGGCTAGATATTGAATAGTTTCCATGGGATTCTACAACTCATAATGTTGAACCCAGTTTTTTCATGTTTGCTGTATTTAACACTTCATCTTTGTCCCCAAGATTCCCCTTGGTAAGAGATGTATTATTCTTTTGACATGCTCCATGGCTCCTTATGAACATAAAGGACAATAGCGAACTAAGAAAACATGCATATATTATTTGTATTGAGCGTGGCTATAGAAACTTTGATGATAGGTTTGCAGAATGGTAAAAATTCAACTTTTTTGTACCTAATTATTTTGGCAAAACAAAAAATAGTGAGTGAGAAGTAATCATATGTTCTGATCACCAACCCATTGAAGTTAACTAGGGAATTTTTCTCAAGTCCTACAAAAATCCCTAATCTTATTTTTATGCAACAAAACGTAAGAAATGACTGTTTTGTTGAAAATTCACTGGTCCATCAACTTTGGAGGCTTGGTGTGACCAAAAGATGAGAAATTTTACAAGTTTCTTAATTTTTCCATGTTTAGTAGGCCTTGAACTATAACCTCATGAAAGGATTTTACAAAATGAGTGGATCTACTATGGTTTTGGAGGTTTTTTTCAAAACCCTGAAAGAACACTTTTATGTCCTGTTAGGTTACCAACCTAGTGTTAAGCAATTAATGCATCTAGATGTCTTTGCATAGCCTCTAGAGACTCTAAAATAAGCACAATATCATAAAAAATGTAGCAACAGAGGTTTCATGTAGCTAAAACCAGTGACCCTATATCCCTTGTAGTCTCAGTATAGTCAAAAATCTCATTGTCTACAATCCAAACAAAGTTGAAGCCAAACCATGACAATTTTATACCTCCCTAGTCCCACAATCATTAGAGATAATCCTTGAAGCATATTGGGGTTCTAGAGGCACCCCAAAAACATGAGAACTGAGAGTTTTATGAATTTGTATGGTCGTGTGACCGCACCATCTCTCGTGCATCTTGAGATGCTAGGCACCCCAGAGTCGTGCAAAAACAATCATGGGCAATAAACTTGAGTTGGCATGCTTGCTTGAGATATGACTCTAACTAGCTTTGGTGTGAGGTATGGCTAGGAGCTAGAAGCTTCATCAAAGAGGACATGCAAGGGGAATGGGAGTGAGGTTCATGTTTAGGGAGACCATGGGGTGGGGGGATGGAATGCGAGGAGGAGGATGTGGGCGAGGTGCCAATCCCTCAACATATTGGGGTGCTAGGTGCCTCAAAAACATGACAGAGAGCCACGATCTAATAATAACATATAATATCCACTACCAAATTGTAGATTCATTACATCAATGATCTCAAGGTCATTATAATGCCTTTCTCTTCCTCTATAACACATATAGATCTTTTAAGTTGTAGATTCTAGGATGATCATCAGCGAGAACTTCTAATCAAAGAGTACTTTGCTACGTGAACATCAATAGGTTTTCCCTATGTTCTTGTTTGGTGTGTGTTGAAATACTATCCTTGGTAGCATCATATTGCTATCTATAACAAACTGTCTATATGCCATGCTTATCTATATATTCTTGAATTCATTATTCAAATTATATTCTCTTTTTGGCAGTCCTCCAAAAGACATGGCTCCCACAAAAGCAAACAAATTTGTTCCCTTGATGTGGTGAATTTTATTTTGCCACTCGAAGGCAGCACATCTACTCCTAAAACCGGGCCTTCTAGAAGATGAACGCTTCTTGCCTATGTAATGCAAGTGCAATAAAATGTAACTTTGTATTATTAATGGGTGTTCTTGTTTTAAGTACCCTTGTCTCTTTTGTTTTTGAAACAATTTGTTTAGCTCGCATATCTTTGTCTATGTCTCAAGCTCCCTAATACCTCTCTCTCTCTCTCTCTCTCTCTCTCTCTCTCTCTCTCTCTCTCTCTCTCTCTCTCTCTCTCTCTCTCTCTCTTTCTCAGAGAGAGAGAGAGATAGAGATATAAAAAAGACGAAAGAGTCGACAAGGAGGAAGAGAGAATATTTTTAGGAATCTGCTCACATGATTCCTAAAAAGCGCTCACCAAAAATTTCTTGCCTGGAAATATCCCCCGAGAAAATTAGGTATCAAATCTTGATGTTCTGCATGGCTCAATAATGCCTAGTGGATGTTATGGTCTATCTGTGGTTCAAGTTTATATTGGAAAGGATGCACCTTTGTGTCACCTCAATCCAAAGGATGAAGACACAAAAACTTTGCGATGTGCTATGAATACCATTGTTGCTTGGCCCAAAGAAGAACTAGTAGGGTTTTAATTTTTGGACCACTTAGTTTTGAATCTCCAGTATATTATGGGGCCGCGTTCCCCATAAATAAGGACGTTATGTTTCGTCAAGAGATGCTATCAAAGCATCTCACAAAATTAAAAGTAAGTTATCCTCCACAATTTTGACTGGGTCACCTAGTTATATACTTATTCTAACATATATTGTCAAAAAATATAATATCTAGCTATCCCAAATGATTTTCTCATATTGAAATGATCATTTAATGTGGAAAATGAATGGAAACAAGAGTTAAAATATAGATATGTGCTTTTGGACCTGTCTCAACACAGAACCAAAGGGAGAGAAGGCTACATCTCATGAAGGGTCCAAACGGGAGATGGTCTACCAAAGAATAAATGATCAGGTAATGGATCTTAAAAGACCTTAGGGTTAGCTTCATTAAAGACCTCCAAAGGTTAGTGTTAAAATTCCTTAGACCTAAGAACTTTAGGTACTTTAGACCTTAGGCAAGCTAGGCATGTGCTTGAGGTGCTTGAGCTGACTAAGGTGCTTGAGGTGCTTGTCGCACTTGATGACCAAGGTAGTTGAGGTGCTTGTCGTGCTTGATGACCAAGGTGCTTATGGTGTGCAAGTAAAAAATGATCCCTACAAAGGAGGGAGCGAGCCCTAAAGGTAGGGGCGTGAGAGAGAACACATACACACATACACACACTCAAGGCAAGCCCAAGACTCAAGAGGTAATAAGGACACATGTCAAGACCCTACCCATGCTTCCCTCATGGTGTGCCTCAATCCTATTGGATGGCCTTTAGGGAGGTCCAACGAGAATTAGATGCATGTAATTAATTAATTAATCCCTCTCTCTCAAAGGGGGAAATAAGGACACTTGTCCAAATGCTACCCCTATTGATTGAAATGACCATAGCCTGTGATTAGCCAAGCTTAGCAAGGGCTAATAGGGATCAAGATAGAGTAAAGAGAGAGAATTTAGATGCATGTAATTAATTAATTAATCCCTCTCTCTCAAAGGGGGAAAGAAGGACACTTGTCCAAATGCTACCCCTATTGATTGAAATGACCATAGCCTGTGATTAGCCAAGCTTAGCAAGGGCTAATAGGGATCAAGATAGAGTAAAGAGAGAGAGTGTAATAATAGGGGAACTAGTGCCTTGGAGTCCACCTCCCAACCTCCCACTATATAGCATGGCTCCTAGCCCTTTGCCCTAGTTGGACTCCCTTTCCATACTGCCTAGCCTGGCCTTGCCCTTGTCTAGTATGGCCTTGCCCTTGTCTAGTATGGCCTTGCCCTTGTACTGACATTACTGCCCCCTTAAAGAAGAGTTTTTGTCCTCGAAAACAAAAGTGGGAATTTATTCTTAAGAACAATAATGTTTTCCCAAGTGGCACCTTACTCAGGTCGATCTTTCCACTTGATTAAGGCTTGCTGACGTGCATGATGACGCGTACGTAAATCATGATAGTCGAGAATGCGTTCTTGTTCATGCGGTAAGGTAGGAGGTTCAACAAAATCAACGAAGATATGTTGGTCAATGACATTGTCATCCCCATGTAACCGCTTACGTAAACGGCTTACATGAAACACAAGATAAATACGAGAATGTGTAGGTAGCAATAATTTGTAGGTACGATCACCTACTCGCTTGAGTATTTTGAAAGGCCCACAATATCATGGAGATAATTTAGGTGTTGGCCCAATTTTCAGACTTTCTAAATGTTCTGGCAGATGTAAAAATACTTCCTCCCCTTCCTCAAAGGTAGCTTGCTGACGTTTCTCATCAGCATACTTCTTATACCGATCCTGCGCTTGTCGGACATTTTGACGAGCCAGTTTCAGCATATCCATGTGTTCTTGGAGAAAATCATAAACCTGTTGGAGTTTTTTGGTTGCCAATCCCACCGTAATAGGTGACCTAGGTTGAAAACCATACATGAGCATGAAAGGACTAAATCTAGTTGTGACATGCTTAGCACTATTGTAGGCAAACTCGAGAATACGTAAATATTCTTCCCAGGCTGACTGTTTCTTGCTAACATATGCTCTTAGCATATCCTCTAGCACTTGGTTAAGTCGTTCAGTCTAACCATCTATTTCTGGATGATCAATTGTACTGAGGTTTAGTTGTGTACCCAATCATTTGAACATAGCCCTCTAAAAATGACTGTTAAACTTGGGATCACGATCACAAACAATGTTACTTGGCAAACCATACAAATTGTATAGGTTGTCCACAAATAACTTGGCTAATTGTGGAGTCTTAATCGTTTATTTGGTTGGAATAAACTTACATAGTTTAGTCAACCGGTCTACGACCACCCATACCGAGTCATGACATCGTACAATGGTTGATAAACCCACAATAAAATCCATAGCAATACTTTCCCATTTACCATTGGGAATATCCAAAGGATGTAAGAGTCTTCCTACTTCCAAGCGCTCTGCTTTGTTAACTTGACATTTTTGGCAATGCAAGACATAAGCTTGAACAAAGCTATGTAAACCTGGCCAATAAAACTGTTGTCGTACGAGAGCATAAATCTTTCTAATACTCGGGTGCCCTACACTTAGACTATCATGACATTCATAAAGAATTTGGTGTCGAATGTCTGTTTCCGTCAGTACACAAACTCTCCCCTTATAGAGTAGGTACCCATTGTCGATGGTGAAATGCTTCCATCGCTGTAGTTCATCACTCGATAGAGGAGAACTATGTGTGGAGGTTAATGCTACACTACCATCATTGGAGTGAGAAGGATCCCTCATTTGTACATGGCTTCACACTTTGGAATATGCGTCATCTTGTTCATATTTTCCCTTTAGAGAATCCAAAAGTTCACTATGAAGTCTCGTGAACAAGAGAGAATTGATATCTCGCATACGACTTAGAGCGTCAGCCACTACATTGTATCGTCCTTTATGATACCGGAGCTTGGCGTCATATTCTTAAAGAATCTCGGCCCACCTGGCTTTCCGACCCTTCAAATCAGTTTGTTGTGTAAAACATTTGATGCTTTCATGGTCAAACACAATCTCAAACTGAGCACCATAAAAATAATACCGCCATGTTTTAAAGGCAGACACTATTGCATAGAGTTCACGTTCATAAGCATAGTAGTTCTGCTGTGCTGCATTAAGCTTCTTGCTTTCAAATGCAATATGTCTTCACCCTTGTAACAGGATTGCTCCAATAGCACAGTCACTGGCATCCGTTTCCAAAACGAATGGTTTCAAAGGATCTACAATAGCTAGTATGGGAGCTGTAGCTAATGCATCCTTGAGTGTATCGAAACTATGTTGTTGAGCGGGTCCCCATTGAAAAGCTTTTCCTTTGCCTTTCAATTGGTCTGTCATGGGAACAACAATATTAGCATAGTTTTTAACGAACCTTCGATAAAAACCTGCAAATCCTTAAAAAAAATTGTATCTCCTCAATAATTTTAGGAGAAGGCCACTGTCGGATTGTATCCACTTTGGATTGATCCATATATAGCCCATTAGCTGAAATAACATGCCCAAGATAGTGAATTTCTTCTTTCAGAAAATTACACTTAGATTCCTTGGCATATAATTTATTTGTTCGTAACAATTCGAACACCTGCCTTAGATATTGTAAGTGTTTATCTTTAAAAGCACTGTAGACTAGAATGTTATCGAGAAAAACGATGACAAATTTGTCCAAATACGGCTTCAATACACTATCCATAAGTGTCATGAATGTTGCGGGCACATTGGTTAACCCAAAGGGCAGAACCAAAAGCTCGTAGTGTCCAAACCTTGTTCGGAATGCAGTTTTGGGCATATCAACAAGTCGAATACGCACTTGGTGATAACCTGACCGCAAGTCTATTTTCATACAAATACAAGCATGAGTGATTTTGTCGAACAACTCATCCACGTGTGGCAATGGATACTTGTTCTTAATAGTAACCGCATTTAAGCCACAGTAGTCTACACACATGCACATACTACCGTCTTTTTCCTTCACTAATAGGATAGGAGAAGCCCATGGTGAAGAACTGGGTTGGATAAACCCTCTGCTAAGGTAGTCAGCAAGCTAACGTTCCACCGTAGCAGCTTCAGAGTAACTCATGCGGTAGGGTGGTTTACTGACAGGTTTACTGCCTGCAACCACATCGATGCTATGCTACACCGATCGTGTCGGTGGTAATCTTGGTGAAAAATCATTAGGAAAAACATCATGAAATTCCTTTAATAAATTTTTCAACTCACTAGCAACTTTTGCTTGTTGGGAAGTATTCATTGGTGGAAGAGATGATAGAGAAGCATGCGGCATTGAGGAATGTTTAGCAGATTCAATGTTAGAGAGAAAATGAGACAATGAAAAACAAAATAAAACTTGATCTATTTCATTATAAAAACGAGCTGCATAAGCTCATCTGTACATATCAATGGTGAAGAAGGTACATATTTCTCTCCTAACAACAACACATGTGTGCCATGGGATTCAAACATCAAGCTATTGTGCTCATAGCTACGCTTCAGCGATGGTCCTAGGCTCTGCAACCATTCCCTACCAAGGACCACGTCTGCCCTCTCCATGTTCATAACCTGAAAATCCAAGGATGTGGAGTAGCCTTGTACTTCCAATGGGATGGCTCGGACTTGAGTATCCCAGATTTCGGTATCATGTCCGTTCATCATCGCTACCTTGTAGCGGTGGGTACTCAGAGTTTGAGGCAATTTGAGTTTTTTCACCAATCCATAATTGATAAAATTGTGAGTAGCACCGTCATCTACCAAGATGTGCACCTTGTGCCCTTGCAGAGATCCATTCATATGTACTAACTCATGTGGTCCGAAGGTCTGTTGCCACATGGAAGCTTTGAGACAGCATTCATGCACCACCTGAGTGTGTGTTACTTCCACTGTAGAGAATCATGAAGAAGACTCAAGAGGCAGTGGTTGCACCGTGTGCACTGCTTTCTCCTTGCCATGAGCAGTAGATTTTCCCTTAGTACAATACTTTTTTCCATGACCACTTCCTAAACATTGAAAACTTAATTTCTCTTTCTTAGCTTTATCAAAGTCCTCAGGAGAGAGAGGACCTCTGGACCCCTTGGGTTTTTTAGATGCTTTTGAATTGGCTACTATAAATTTCCTTTTATTGTGCCTGTACTGTGTGCGTGTATTACCATGCGTACTAGCAGGCATGTGATTATGATGTGATTTATTTATGGATACGTGCTTTCACTATGGCTTCCTCAAGTGTTTTAGGGTCTTGAGTCTTGACGTGCTTCTTAAGCTCTGGTGTTAGACCATGTATAAACCCATGTACTTGCTGAAAGGTGTCTAGGCCTTCCAACTTGAGGATAACATCTTGATAGTGAGATATATATTCAAGTAAAGATGGGTATTGGGGCATGGAACACGTGTCCCAAGACATCCAATTTTGATCTGCCTCATTTGTAGGCAAGAACTCTTTGCGAAACATAGTTTCAAAAGCTGCCCAGCTCTGTGGTATGTATATTCTTCTCCTTGAGAGACATCCACCATTTGTAGGCCTTGCCTTCCAGAGTTAAACTTGTTTGTAGTGCTCTGACTGCGTCCGGAGTACGCCGTAAGGCGTGAATTTCATCCCACTTGCTGAGAAAGATATTCATTGCATCCCTATTGCGATCTCGGTCTTCTCCCTTAAAAGTCGGTGGTTTGGTGTTTTTCAACAACTCATCCACATCTTTTGCAGTGAGAGTGTGCAAAGCATCGACATATGGACCTTGTCCCTGATCAGAAGGGCCTTGTCCCTGATCAGAAGGGCCTTGCCCCTGTGTAGCAACTTGCTCATGCATGTGCGTGTCAGCAGGACCCTTGGACTGCTGTTGCATTAATTGTATCACTAACATGGATAATTTAGTGATGTTTTCATTTAAAGATGCAAAATTTTCTTCCATGACTGATATGCATGTTTGAAGTGCACGAAATTCTTGAATATCAAGCAATTCATAAGTGTCGTCGACCGACATAGCGTCGCGGGAACTCTCCCCGAGAGCATCCGGCCCGATCCATTGTGGACAGGATCAGGTGTATTTTTCTTGAAATCAAAAGTCATATTGATATCGGAATCCATGGCGACATAGTGCAGTGGAAGGAATAGTCGGACAAATACCTAATGTCGAGAAGATGTCCTGTAGATGTAGGAGGCGCCACAAAGATTAATTAGCCTTTCTAATTTTCAATTGTCCAAGTCGAAATCGATCCAAAATTTTAGCCGTGTAGGTACTCGCTTTGAACCCATTTAGCCAAATCGAGTGTGAGTGGTATTGCTTTCGACTGCAATCAATTCGAGAAATAACATCGTCTATGAATCTCCTTGAGAAGCTTCATCAATTTGTTGATTTTTTGCAGCAGTATGCAAAAAATTTGTGTATGTGTCGTGTACTTTCCGGCCCTGTCTGGGATCCAACTCGGATCTATGCTCACGAAATCTGGAGGTCGGAGCGTTTTACTCCTTGCAGGGTGAGTATCACCTCTACCACCAAATTTTAAGTCCTAAGGCCAAGGGCCTTAGGCATTTTAGATGTGAACACTTAGCTCCAAAACACCATGGCCGTGAGCAGCAGGTGCATGAGAGTGTGGGGAAGGAGATGGCGGTTGGTATGATGCAAAGCGGGCTTCGGCCCTGTGTCGAAAATTGCCCAGCAGCCCGATGCGATGCTGTTAAGCCAGATCGTGCTCAGTTTGAGCTCCCTTCACCCGATGGATCTCCTTGCCAAGGGTGCCTCCACACGCAGTCTTTTTTTCATTGTCTCCCTTAGCAAGAGATAAGCTCCACGGTTTCCTTGACCACGGTATGCAACTCATGCAAGGCTTCGTGTGGCTCCAAAGCACCACGCCCGTCTTTTCCCAAAAATAGGAACTTGACTCTTGATACCAATGTAAGACTAGGGGAACTAGTGCCTTGGAGTCCACCTCCCAACCTCCCACTATATAGCATGGCTCATAGCCCTTTGTGCTAGTCACACTGCCTAGCCCGACCTTACCTTTGTCTAGTCCGGCCTTGCCCTTGTCCTGACAGAGAGGGATCGACCTAGGCAAGGAAGGGACTTCATTTTTGCTCATTCTACCACACTCACACATTCTCTCATCGTTTTAAGAAAGAACTTCATCATCTTCTCCAATCTTGAGAACTAGAGAGCCTACACCGACACCTCTTGGCTATGGAATGCAAATCCAACCAAGAGTCAAGCTTCAATGGCATGCTCATCTTCTCTACCATCTATATTACCATGCTAAGCTAAGCTCCAAGAGTATTCTATGGTGAGTAAAGTACTTCTTTCTTGTATGCTAATCCTTCTTCCTCTTCCCTTCCCTCACTCCCTACTAGCTCTCTCCACCTTTGAAGGTGTTTGAGGTCTTGGGATTGAGGCCAAGTACAAGTTAATGCTTTTACAAGATTAGTTACGGGCATAATATTGGTGCATGAAGCTTACCATGTTCATGGCATCAACAAGGTCTCAAGGAACACAAATTATGTATTGTACCAAGTCTCTCTTCAAGGGAGAATCTATAATACAAAAGCCTTTTGGAGGGGGGACCGGCTCCAAGTAAATCCGGTCCTCAACTGTTGTCAATTTCTCTAATTCTCTTTCTCTTTTACAAGTATTGTTCATGCCCAGCTAACTAGGTATAATGTTCATTTTCTACCTTTGATCAAGTGCTCTCCTTATGCTCTTTAATAATTCTCTTAAGGAAATTCTCACTATTGTTACTTTAATTCCACTACAATCAATGTTATAGCCATATTCCGTTACATTGGTATTAGAGCTATTGATTTCTCTTTTCTTTCTTAAGAAGAGAGGTCCTTAAGTTGTCCATGAAAGTTTGGACCTATTCATTGCAAGAGGGTAAGTGGGACATGGATTTATTATCCCAGCTAAAAAGAACTTAGTTCGAGGTACACCGTTGGGAACTATAGACTTAATAATGGAGTCTTTCGGGGCTTGCCTTTGGCTTAAACCATTATTGAGCTACTAGCAAGATCAACAGGAACCATAATCAATTGAGCAATGTTAGACCCTCTCCACTACTCTTTGCAATCAACAATCTCTAAACCATGGGTATGGTTGCTTGAGAGTTAATTTTCAAAAGTGAAGAAGAGTAGCATCTAAAGTTTTGAGTTGCCATGGCTGACAATAATAAACAGAGTAGAATGAATATTGACAACTTTGATTTTGCACATGAAGGTGCTACAAATGATGCCCCCGTGTTTGTGAACCTAGGTTGCAACAAGCTATGGACAACCCTCCCTTTCAAGACAAAGTTAACCAACAACTTCACACTTTTGGCATTCTCTAACCCCCCCAAGAGGAGAGAGAGCTTAGGAAGCCTCTTGTAGAGACTTCCAAAATAAGAATCTCTCTTGTGAGAAACCTATGAAAGAGAAAGAAGTGAATCTCCAAATTCTTTGAAGGATGTGGCTCCATGAAGACGGCAGTCTCGACAATCCCCAACTCCTCCCAAGAGGAAAAGATCGTCCAACAGTTTTGAGGAATCAAAAGAAAAAAAACATAAGAAAGAGGTCACCCTCTTCTCCATCTTCATCGTCTTCCTCCTCTTTTGATAAAAGCAATGGTTTTTCTCCTAGAGAATACAAGCGGCGAGGACATCACAAATCCTATGCTGCCTAGAAAAGGTCCTACAAGCTTAAGAAGTTTAAGGAGGGAGGAAAAAGCATCTCTTTTCTCACCTATGATTCCACCTTTGGTGCTACAAACAAAGTTTTGGCCTTCATCCAACAATTTTATGTGGCCTTTGAAGATGAGGGCTTCACGGAGTCCTCCAAGCTACGTTGTCAGGAGTTTTCTAGAGCAAGGGATTGCGCATATGTACATACCCATGCATGGTGCATCGAATAAAGGATTGTCCATTTTCCAGAGCCAGGTGGTTATGTGGGGCCCACATGTGTACAGGTAGGACAGCATGTACATAGTGCATCGATTTTCACTATTACCAGTACCAGTGTGTTTTTTATACAATAATGAGGAGTTGGTAGCGCGTAAAACATCTCGAGGAAGCTATCCGCGGGCCGATGACATGAGGTAAGCAGGTGCGTCAGATGGCATCTAGTGGCGTTAAGAGGCCGAATGGGGTCATTATTTGCACGCGGAGAAGTACGGACACAACGTGGGTGTTTCCTTGTGATAATTATGCAGAAAGGTCATCATGAGGACCATAGTTTTGGGCCACTCCACGTGGTGGCGGGATGCATTATTGAAAAGAAATGAGTGCCAGGTGTGCGGATGATGCAAAAAGGTGACAACAATGCACAACGAGGTCAGTTTTTGGCATGTTCGGGGTCCGTTTGAGGTCATCTAAAAGGCCAAGGGTGCCCAAGTAATAAAGCTAAGTGTGGGAACTGAAAAAACAGAGAGAAGAGCAGAAAAAACGTGGAGAACAGAGGAGGAACAGCCGCAGCTGTGTTTTTGCTCATTTTGGAGCCTGTTTTGGCCGTAAACTGCTCATCCGAGGTCGGATTTGAGCACTTTGACATTGTAGACTGGGATTTGGGGCCGTTCCGGACGCGATGGCGTTGTCCATTTTGCCAAATTCCTCACTCTTTTCCTGCTGTTTTTCTGTGTAAGTTTCTCCTATGAGCGAAGTTTCTGCTCTAGTTTGTGATTGTATCTGGCTTATTTTACCCATATTGTGTGAGCTATTTGCCCCATTGGTGTTGGCCCAAGCTCAATTGTATCTAAACATCAGAAATTCTCCTCTTTTGAGCTGAGTTTTTTGGGTGTGTGTGTGTGTGTGTCTGTGTGGAGTGGGCAAGTGGATAGTCTCTCTCCTCTCACTCCAGAGGTGTGTTCCCTGTCTCGGTCAGGTGTGTTGTGTAAGCCGAGTGGTGCCCCATAGTGTGTGTGTATATCTTCCCAAGAGTGTGTGTGGGGTTGTTATAGAGGCGCTGTGTGTATTTTCATCCCGCTCACATTCTTTTGGTGGCCCCACTGAGGATCTTCTTCGAGTACCTTCTGCTTCGAGCTTCAAGCTTTGAGATTCGGGATTACAGGTTGCAGATTACAGGTTACAGGTTACAGGTTACAGGGACAGGGATAGGTACAAGTACAGGTGATTCACACAGGTACAGGTAGCTGGAGTACAGTGATATACTAGCAGTGATGCCACTTGCAGTTGTTGTGGGAATGCATCACTTGGCGCCTATTTGAGCGCATTGTCTGCTGGATTGTACGTTACTTGTGGAAACTGCCATTGTACGCATTTGTGGAGCCATACTTGGTTGTATTTGGCAGTCCCAGCCATTTCTGAGACTTGGTCTGGAAGATAGTCATTTCTGAGACTTGACTATACGCGATTTGCATTAGCCTTCGTGTGAGGGTCGATAGCGTGAGGTTTTATTGAGCTGGGGGATTCTCAAATGTGGAGATCCTTTTGGTGATACAAGTAGCTGGAGCACCCTTTTCGTGACCTCGCCATAGGCTATGTACTACTGAGTCCTATTTGATGCTCGGGTTCTATTGTTGACAGTTTATGCATACATATACAGTCTATATTTTGGGTTCCTACTGCTCTACTTCTTGGGAAACTCTGTCAAAAATTTTCCAAGTTATGATGGCTGGTTTCTTGGTCTTTTGATCCATTTATGCTATTATGCTGCTGAAATTTTGGCAAAATCAGAGGATAAGTCAGGTGTGCCTTCTTGGGAGCTGCATGGTTGACTTTAGTGGATGATCAAAATGGACCTCAGTTCACTCCTTTTCATTTAACTCAAAGAATCCAGATTAGTGTTCATGTGTCCAGGAAGATTTTTTTTCAGCAGCGTATAGTCTTTATGTTCGGGCCAAGAAGATTAAGGGAGATACTGGAATGTCCTTTGCCTGTTGTAATTCCGATGATCAACTATGAAAACTCATTTGATGTGCATGTGTTTGTCCTTATCTAAAGACAAGCTCCATTGAAGTTTCTAGGGATTGGGTTAGTAAAAAGTTTGGGTTCTTGCACGTGTGTTCAAAGGGGTTCTTAAAGCATTAAGCTTGGGTAGCCATGGCTTTCTCTTATCCGGAATTTCATGGAAGAAGTGGTGAAGATGCGGAAGACTTTCTGGAGCAAGTCGAGGTGGCATGCATAAGCAACAATATGTGTGATGAGGAGAAGATTTTGAGGCTATTTGGATTGCTTTTGAAAGATGAGGCTCGTGTTTGGTTCATGGATTTGGAAGCTAAAGAAGTAGTGGTTTCTTCTTATGGTTTGAGTCTTGACAAGTTTATAGAAGCTTTTTTAGAGCCTTTCCAAGTTTTTGAAGATGCAAATGCAGTATGGAATGAGCTCAATGCTCTTAAGCAAGGTTCTTGTCAAGGTGTTGATACCTATGTACAAGGTTTTACAGATTTATGGACTCGTTGGTGTGTTGCTCTTAAGGATGAGACCCCCCCTTGTTCATTGAAGAAAATTTCTTTTGTTGATGGTTTGTCACCTTGGTTGCGGTTCGAGGTTGAGTTGAAGACGCTTGAGTCTTTTGAAGATGCGGTATGCATTGCAAAGCACAAGGAATGGAAGTTTAAGCGTCTTGAGGAACATGGTATCAGTACAAGTATGCATGTGCAAGATGGATTTGACATGGAAGATGAAGTTAAGCCTAAGCAGGTGAAAAGTAGCCTATCCTATGATGTTTCTCGTTTCTTCCCAAGGTCTATTGTGAAGCGTAAAGAGGTCTTGCAGGCTGACAGGTTTATGGAAGAGCCTAAAGAGGTGAGTAATGCTTTGGATACAGGATTGAAAAGTCTTGAAGAGGATGCATTGGCTACTTGTGTACCTTGTGATTCTGGGTGTGAGTGTGAGGTCGAGGTTATTGATGATGAGCACGTATCTTTGGATACTAGTTCCTTGGAAAATAGGGAAGAGGGCAAGGTTGAGAACCATTTTGTGGATTTGTTGGATGTGGAGCCTGTTTTGAAGCCATATTTTCATGTATGTGCAGTGATTGAACCGATTTGTGAGCATGATTGTGGTTTAGAGCAGGGATCTGTATTCTTGGAGACTGATGAACCCATGCTAGAAGCTATGGATAGTGGTGCTAGCCATGATTATGATGTGGATAAAGTGATGTGTGATGATGAGTATGCTTATGATGATGAGAAGGGGTTTGGCATATATGAGTCCAATCTCAGATATGTGGATGCCTATGCTAGGGATATGTGTGTTGCGGGGATACTTTTGTGCTTTGCATATCAACAACTTTACCTTCACACAATGCTTTTAGCTACTTGGGTGCATGATTTGCAGGTTGTTGCTATGGCTGGTGAAGCCAAGATGCCATGTGATGAGTCACTTGAGATGTCTCTATCGGTTGGGTTGAATGTGGCATGCAATATTTATGCTTTTGGAACTCTAGACAAGGCGGATGTGTTAGTTGGATATGCCTATGGTGCATTTTGGTTGATTTTTGACAAATGTAGGTGTGGTGTTATGATGCTTCTTGTGAATCAGGCGATATGCCTTTGGCCTTTTGATCCAGGTGGAATGAGCATCTACTAGTGCTGCTGCTGAGCATGAATGCTCTAGCAGGCTAGGGGATGGGCAAATTATGTCAAAAGTTTTTTGGAGTAAGGAATTGCGCATATGTACATACCCATGCATGGTGCATCGAATAAAGGATTGTCCATTTTCCAGAGCCAGGTGGTTATGTGGGGCCCACATGTGTACAGGTAGGACAGCATGTACATAGTGCATCGATTTTCACTATTACCAGTACCAGTGTGTTTTTTATACAATAATGAGGAGTTGGTAGCGCGTAAAACATCTCGAGGAAGCTATCCGCGGGCCGATGACATGAGGTAAGCAGGTGCGTCAGATGGCATCTAGTGGCGTTAAGAGGCCGAATGGGGTCAATATTTGCACGCGGAGAAGTACGGACACAACGTGGGTGTTTCCTTGTGATAATTATGCAGAAAGGTCATCATGAGGACCATAGTTTTGGGCCACTCCACGTGGTGGCGGGATGCATTATTGAAAAGAAATGAGTGCCAGGTGTGCGGATGATGTAAAAAGGTGACAACAATGCACAACGAGGTCAGTTTTTGGCATGTTCGGGGTCCGTTTGAGGTCATCTAAAAGGCCAAGGGTGCCCAAGTAATAAAGCTAAGTGTGGGAACTGAAAAAACAGAGAGAAGAGCAGAAAAAACGTGGAGAACAGAGGAGGAACAGCCGCAGCTGTGTTTTTGCTCATTTTGGAGCCTGTTTTGGCCGTAAACTGCTCATCCGAGGTCGGATTTGAGCACTTTGACATTGTAGACTGGGGTTTGGGGCCGTTCCGGACGCGATGGCGTTGTCCATTTTGCCAAATTCCTCACTCTTTTCCTGCTGTTTTTCTGTGTAAGTTTCTCCTATGAGCGAAGTTTCTGCTCTAGTTTGTGATTGTATCTGGCTTATTTTACCCATATTGTGTGAGCTATTTGCCCCATTGGTGTTGGCCCAAGCTCAATTGTATCTAAACATCAGAAATTCTCCTCTTTTGAGCTGAGTTTTTTGGGTGTGTGTGTGTGTGTGTCTGTGTGGAGTGGGCAAGTGGATAGTCTCTCTCCTCTCACTCCAGAGGTGTGTTCCCTGTCTCGGTCAGGTGTGTTGTGTAAGCCGAGTGGTGCCCCATAGTGTGTGTGTGTATCTTCCCAAGAGTGTGTGTCGGGTCGTTATAGAGGCGCTGTGTGTGTTTTCATCCCGCTCACAACGTCATGTAGCTAAGCATTTTCAAAAGTCTTCCTGACATTGGTGGGCTAGTCTACGAGGTGATGGAAAAGCTTCAAGACATGGAAAACTCTACGAGTTTCCATTATGAAGCAATTTCTTATAAGAAATTCCAAAGACAAAGAGCTTACCGAATGGTGAAGTTTGAAGCTAAATCCCAATGAGTATATCCACAATTATGTGGACAAGTTTTTGGATTTACTTCTCAAGGCTATTGTCTACTAAAAGATAGACTTTGCCGAACAAAAGCAAAAATTTTATGTGGGACTACCTGAAGATATGGCTGAGTATGTTAACTCCCAAAGGCCTAGGACCATCATTGAAGTGATACACCATACTATGGTTGCTTCACGAATCAGTTTCCAACAAGGGGCTAAAAGGAATTTTAAGCCCATGGAAACTAAAGACCAAAATGAGCCTAGAGGGAAGAACAATGCTCAAAACTCTTCCCAAGACAATTCTAGCAGCAACAACAACAACAAGACCAAGGAGAAAGGAGTTTACAAAGGTAGAAATAAAATCTCTCATGAAGAGTTATAATCTTTCCGAAAAGAACATAAATGTTTCAAGTGTGGGGAGCAAGGACATGGCTATCGTTCTTGCCCCAAAAAGATTCCACACAATGAGACTCCTAGAGCTTCCATGGTCAAAGCTCCAAAAGAGGATACTCTTTGCAAAGGATCATCCATTTCCTATGCTTGGGAAAAGGTGAGGGAGCATGATTCCTTTATTCTTTCTGACCCTGGCTCTACTCACAACTTCATATCAACAAAGTTGGCCACTAAGTTGGGCATACAAGCTTTCGAGATGGGAGATATTGTGACTACCGATGGAGCTTTCAAGGGACAACATGCCTTTGTTACTCCCTTGATTGGGAAATTGAGGCTTCATGTCCAAAGCTACGTCGACAAAGAGGACTTTTTCATCTCCCCTCTCCAACATGAGGATGTTATCCTAGGGGCACCATGTTTCAACTGCATGGCTTCCAATATGAAATTCCCTAAAAGGAGAATTTATTTCACCTACAAGGAAAAGATATGGATATAGATGCTAATGAGTCGGGTCGTACTATATGTCTTGTAAATTCTCTTGCTTTGATAAGTCTTCGGTTACTTGTGCCAACAATGCCTCTTATTCGGTTCAAGGAGTTGAAAGGATTGTGCTTACTGCTGCAAATGGCAGCTCTTTCACACTTGTTGATGCACTTTATGTACTTGGGATCAAGAAGAATCTTTTGTCTGTATCTGCACTTGCTAGACTTGGACTTGTAGTCAAGTTTGTGGATGATAGATGTACAATACATGATTTCAATTTTGGTGATAAAATTGTTGCATCTGGCATTTTATGCCGTGGGCTGTATAAGCTCACTTTGTATACGTGTGGGCAAAATTTTGCAAATGCAGTTGTGGATTCTAAGGCTATTTAAGATGCAAAACTATGACATGCATGTTTTGGACATCTAAATTTTTCCAGTTTGCTACGTTTGCAGAAATCTGATATGGTTGCTTCTTTGCCGCTTCTTGAAGCACCTATCAAACATGTTTGTGAAGGCTATACTTAGGATGGTTCAGTTATGGCCACATGTAGGTTGCAACTTGTGCATAGTGATGTTGTGGGCCCATGCAAACTCCGTCCTTGGGCAATTATCTTTACTTCGTGACTTACATTAATGATTACTCCAGGCATGCATGGGTATTTCCGCTTAAAGCGAAGTCCAAAGTTTTTATGTGCTTCAAACAATTTTTGTCTATGACTGAAAATGTCTCGAAATGTACTATGGTCACCCTCCGTTCCGATCGAGGGGGGGAGTATATGTCTCAGGAATTTAAATTATGCATTTCTAGCTAGTTGTGGGATAAAACACCAATGTAAAGTTCCTCATACGCCTCAGCAAAATGGTGTTGCTGAGAAGAAAAACACGTCACTTACAAAAATGGCACGATGTATGGTCAAAATTCAAGTTTGCCGCATTCTATTTGGCTTGAGGCCATCATGTGTGCCACTTATGTACTTAAAAGGTGTCCTATAAAAGCTTTGCAGTCTATTACCCCACATGAATCATGGCATGATAGAAAGCCTTCTATTGAGCACATGCGTGTTTTTGGCTATTTGGCATATGCTTTGGTGCCACAAACATAGCGCAAAAAATTGGATGATAAGATTTTCAAATGTACTTTTGTTGGTTACAGTGTTGAAAGAAAAGGTTACATGCTGTATCGTCCACAAACAAAGCGTATTCTGGTTTCACCAGATATTGTGTTTGTGGAAGATTTTGTTTAGCCCTTGTTGTCATGTACTAGAGACAGTAATGTAATCTCACATGACATTTATGACACTTTGTTGCTTCTTTTTAGTGGTGGTGAAAGTACGAATGTAAATTCCAATGAGGCAAATGTACAATCTATGGGAGTTTCTGAAAATATTACACATCAGCCTATTACTGATGTAGATGTACATGATGCGGAAAGGGCCGAGAATGAGCAGGCTAGAGGTATGCCTAAATGGCTAGTGCATACTTTGCATGATAGTAAATTGGCTGCACCTTTGTGTAGCCATACTCATTCAAGTTCTCACCATGCATCTTATGCATCAGATAGTTATTCTTTGGGTGTGTCTAGCTTACATGATGTTGAGGAACCTCTGTCTTTTGATGAAGCATAGAATTCAAAAAATTGGATGGCTGCCATGCAATCAAAATATGATACACTTATAGAAAATGACACATGGACTTTATGTGATTTGCCTCCTTGAAAAAGACCATTTGTATGAAGTGGGTTTACAAGCTGAAATGCAAGCCGGATGGTGAGATTGATTGCTATTAGTCTCGACTTGTTGCAAAGGGTTATGCACAGCAAAATGACATAGATTATGAAGAGACTTTTTCTCCCACTTGTCGTATGACTACTATGCATTTTCTATGTGCATTGGCAGCTCATTCTGGTTGGGATGTACATCAGTTAGACATTGTTACTACTTTCTTGAATGGTGACATATTTAAGGAAGTTTATGTAATGCAGCCTCGCGGTTTTGTCAAAATAGGACAAGAGGATAAGGTGTGAAAATGTAACAAAGCTTTGTATGGGTTGAAGAAATCTCCTCGTGCTTGGTATGAGAAGGCTGACACTCATTTGGTCAAACAAGTAACAGTCCAACATGAGGGTGATGTACTTCTCATTGTGGTTCTTTATGTAGATGATCTGCTGATCATAAGAACAAATGAGAGACATATTGTTGAATTTAAGGCTGATTTGAATGCTACTTTCAAGATGAAAGATTTGGGGATGTTGCATCATTACTTGGGTATACAATTTAAGCGGTGTAATGGTGGTATTGCCTTGTGTCTGAAAAGTTACAAAGAGACATTGCTATGTAAGTTTGGACTTGAGGATTACAAACCTATTGCCACTCCCATAGAAACACGTTTCAAATTGAGTCTTCATAATGCTGGTGATCCTGCAGATGTCACTCTTTATCAAATTGCGGTTGGATGCCTCATTTATGTATGCAACACGAGGCCAGATATTTGTTTGCAGTCTCACAAGTTAGTAGATTTATGCATAGCCTAGGGTCTAAGCATTGGCAGGCTGTCAAGAGGATTTTCTGCTACTTGAGTGTCACTTTACATCTTGGCTTGTTTTATCCCAAGGGGGGATCATTGCCGCCAAACTTACATGCTTTTTCAGACTCGGATTGGGTTGGTTGTTTTGACATGCAAGTGTTCACAATTGGTTTTTGTTTCATGCTTGGAAGTTCATGTATATCATGGTTGAGCAAGAAGAAACCTATTGTGGCCACTTCTAGTTGTGAGGCTGAATATAGGGTAGTCTTCACAGCTACGGTTGAGTGTGTATGGCTTGGATGCCTTATGGCTAATTTGGGTGTTGGACTGGACACTGCCAACACTATCTACACTGAAAATAGTGAGGAACCCACTTTTTCATGCTCTCGTAAAGCACATTGAGGTGCATTACCACTATGTCGGGGAGAGGCTTTCAGCAAGAGAGATCAATTTGGCTTATGTGCCAACATAGGACAACCTTGCAGATCTTTTCACAAAGGAATTGTCTCGTGAGAAGTTTTAAGCTTTCCGCAAAGCTTTGGGCTTACTCCCCTTTGTGGACTGATGGAAAGGTGGTCTTTGCAAATGGTGTTGGATCCCGTCTACCCATGGCATGAGCACCACACATTGTTGATCTGGCTCCCTTTGGATCACCATAGCTCCAACAGTCAACACTGATGGGAAAACAAAACAGATTTTAGAGAAACATGGCATTCCTCTCCTTGGCGAGCGATGAGTGGTTCCCTTGGCAAAAGAATCACATGAATTACATGTTTCTAGAGTGTTGAAGAGGTATGTTTAGTGTCAAGGTGGTCAGATGCCAAGAACCCTCAGATGCTGGGGGCAAAGAGGGAAAACGCAATGCAATTTAGCGAAAGTAGAGTGAGGTTGTGTTGACCTATATGGAAAGACAATCTCTGCAAGTGGTGTTGGATCCTGTCTACCCATAACACCACACACCATTGATCTGGCTCTGTTTGGATTGCTATAGCTCCAAGATTTGGTGTCAATAGGAAGACGCAATGAATTTCAAAGAAAATCGACATTCCTCTCATTTGCGAGTGACAAGTGATTCCACTGGCAAACGCAACAAATTTCATAGAAAATGGGCATCACTGGCGAGTGACAAGTGGTTTCCTTGGAAAATAAAGCACATGAACTGCATGTTTTTAGAGTATTGAGGAGGCATGTTTAGTGTCAAGGTGGTCGAAAGCCAAGAACCCTTCGATGTTGGGCAAAGAGGGAAAAATGCAGTGCCATCTTAGCTACGAGGTTGAACGTCTCCTCATAATCAATCCCATAAGTCTATGCATAACCTTTGGCCACAAGTGTAGCCTTGTACATACTCACACTACCATCAATAGTATGCTTTATTTTGTAACCCACTTACATCCAATTGCCTTCTTATCCTTTGGTAATGGCACCAATTCCCATGTTTCATTTGCATTAAGTGTAGTCATCTCTTCATCCATAGCTTTCCACCATTTTCATGTCACGGGAACCGAATAATAGAGATAGACAGCAAAACAGAGGAAGAAATCTTTGTATTGATAGTGTTTGATACAACAGAGAAGCAATTGAATATATATGGGCGCACTCCGTTGTACGGAGCTCGAACCTCCCGACCACCCCCGAGCTTCAATTCGCTTGCATGCAGCGTCTCACTTGCACTCGCACTCGCACTCGCACTCGCACTCTCACTCTCACTCTCACTCGCACTCGCAGAAGAGAAAATGGTGAATGATCCCTAAACGCACCACCCGTCGTGCTTTTATCCTTCTTTTCCTCGAAAAGCCTGCACGATTTTCGTACCAAGTATACCTGCGAGAATAATATAAGAACGTGATCGCTAAGCGATCCGTAAAGGTTAGATTTCTATCATGACACTTTGCACAGATCCTGTTTCACACATTGATTTCTGCATCACCTACAAAATAGCCAAAAGAACATACTCGTGCAACCAATTCAACATGATAATCAAAGTCAAAAAAACATAATTATATACCTTCATAATCTCAATTGCCATACTCTACCATGAAGAAACAATCCACTTCTTGGTTGACAGCAGGGAGAACTGTATGATGTTGTAGGTCTGTCTGTCCCTGTGTACATTACACTACTGCTGCCTTCTGTTTGTTTTCATCATAACTTTTACAAACGAACTCAGAACAGAGCGATCCAGGTACTCAAAACGACGGAATAGGTCTGGTCTACAAAACAACGTGGACAGAATTGCAAAAAACGTCTCTGTTTGGCTAAAAACGCAACTTTTAGGTCGCGACTCATAAAACCTCTATTTTTGGGTATCCACTACTTTTACAACTTATTTTAAGCCTACCCATGCATTTTAAGCTAAAACACATAAATATAAAACATTGATATTAATAAAAATCTCAATTTTACTGTTCATAGACAGACTATCTGTTATTCATTAATCTTTATCAAATCCGTCTTTAGTGTATTATTAAAAAAAAAGAAGAATATATGTTCTCTCTTAATATTTCAACTCATTCGTATAAGCTCTATTTAATAGACTATTCGACAATCTTTCAAATCGTGCTAACGAAAGATATGCCCTGCTACATTCTTTTCGACTTTAAGAACTTCAAATATTAGTCCTATTACATTTCATCCTTGACAACATCCTTAAAACATGTGGGTTCTACTTTGTTTGTAATTTTTTCCATAAATGCACAATGATGAGCCACATAACCGTCATAAGTCAATCTTTGCACAAGATTTCTTGCTCTTTCTGACCTGCATGGTCCATGATCACTTCCAAGTGGCTTATTCCTTGTTTGCATTCTTTTTGCACTTGGAGTCTTCATAGAGGGTATGCCAAACTCTCATCCAAACTCTGCTCAGAAGCACTGCTATCGGCATCATCATAATGAACAATGCGGCCCAATCAGAATTGGGTAGCTCAAATCTATAGCTTCAATAAAAAACAAGGAAAGTCTGCTAGGGATTGTGCAACTAGAATGAAATGATACATTGCAAGATTCCCAGAGCTAGAGATACCTGCAAAAGAAAGACTAGTATCATTATTTCTAGAGGGACTACTAAACAAAGAACTTCATGCTATATTGTATAGCAAGAAGCATATAACCCTAGAAGAGTGTGTGTCAGATGCTATTGACTTAGGAGACAATTGTGATATTTTCAATGAAGAAGATGTCTCTAAGGATAACCAAAGTGAGAAAACAGCATTCACCAAACCAGCACAAGTGGGAATGGCTGTTGCAGCACTGCGCTTTCAGCCATATAAGACATGCTCAGAAGGATGAATGACAGGAAGCACATATGAGGGGAATAGGGCAAGGGATACCTCAACAAGGACAACCAATTAGGCCGAAAAAATGGTGTGCTATCAAACGTAAATGGACCAACCATGAGACCAATGAGTTCTATTATCGACCGAAGTATGATGGAAATATTCAATACGTGCCTATGAGGAAACAAGCACAACTCATGTATAGGTATCAGCCTGATATGGCCCCAGCTAAAAGACCACGGTTGGGTATGGAAAGACCTCAACCCGTGTTGGGTCAACAACCTCCATATCCTGGATATAATGCAGTACCTATAAAGTACATGCATTCAGAGGGAGTCATAGATGAACAAGCAATAGTGCCTGTTACACCCTATGCTGAGCCTAGTCCATCTACAGTAATGGTAGAAGGAGGCTGGTATAATTCACATCCACCACCAATGGAAGAACCTGTGAATTATACTACACCAGAACTTGCACCGATGTACTATGTAGCTAATCAAGGTGTTAGACCTCCGATGGTAAGACCCATGATTAAGCCAAGAACTGGGAACTGTCACAACTGTGGTGCAGATGATCATTGGAAAAATGAATGCCCAGAGCCTGACAAGAACCTTAAACCAGTTGAAGCTTTTTGTATGCAATGCTGCAAAAAGGGAGGACATTTCCCTGAAGATTGTCCAAAAAATCCTTTAAACAAGGGTAACATAGTAGTGAACATAGTCCAAGTGATACCTAGTAGCTCATCTAAGAGTGAATCAATTGTTTCAATCAAGGTAATCACCAGATCCTAGGCTAAGGAAAAGAAACATAACTCCTCTGATGATTTGGAGAATACAAAAATCTTCTCTCAAAAGATCAAAGAGAAGCAAAAGCAAAAGGTATAAGATGAGAAAACAAAAACAAAGGGTTGAAATCAAAGAGTAAGCAAAGAAACTATTCTAGGAAAAGGGGAAAGAAATTGGAAGTGAAATCAAGTAAACCACCGTGAATCTGGAGGATCAATTTTGGTCGACAAAATTTTTGAGCCAATTAATGCAGCCTTGGAAGCTTACCAAGCGGGTCTTAAAGAAGGCCAAAACATGAAAAACAAATGGAAAAACTATCCTTCTCCAGAAACGAAAGCAGCTAAGCTTGAAGCTTATCAAAATTTGGTAAGAATTACTCAAGAGATGCTGGAAAAACAAAAACCCAAGCTGAAGAGTATGGAAAACCTGAAGAGCTTATGGTAGGAACCAATAAAGAGAAATCCAAAGTGGTGGTAGAACTCCACCTTGAAACGAAAGAGCCAAAACTCATAGTGTCGGACATTGAAGATACCTTAGACGGAATTCAATTCGTAGAAGAAGACTGACCAGGACACTTATGGAAAAAAGTTAGAGAGATTAATGATGGGAGCCGAACTCTGAAGTCAACTCCTATAGAGGAAGTTTGGTTAGACAATTTACCTCCTGATATGGGCATGGATGTACAATCCTCGTATAGGGATTGCGGCTTTGAAGCTTTAGGAATGTCTAAACCATTGACTTTGAAAACATTACCCTCTTACTTGGGAAATAGCGAAGATGAATCCATAGTGTGTAAAACCACTCAGATAAAGAGAGCGGAATAGACCCTAGAGGTAGACAACATTCATTCAATCATGTCTTCACCCATTCAATGAACTCTTACTTTAGGAGAACTGTTAAAAATCAAACCATATTTATGGAATGATCTACAGAAAACTCTAGAGAAGGTGGGATAACAGGGCTAATCGCAAAAAAAGGAAAAATTGAAACAAAAATTGGATAACAAAGAGATTAGATCCGTTCCAATGAACAAAGTCAGAGAATACTACGAAGGGGAAGAAGGAAACACAACCCTTCTAGTGAGATATAATGATATAGAAACCATGGCAATACTGGATAGTGGGGCGCGTATAGCCATAGCCACGAAAGTAGTATGGGAATCATGGGGCAACTAGACATTATACAAACTTGAATGAAACTGCAATTGGCTGATGGTGGACACATCGAAAGAACCTTAGGACTGCTTGAAAAAGTGATAGTTAATTCTTGTGGGATTAAATATCAACACACTTTTGCCATATGGACTTTGGAAAGAAAATCAATTACGAAGTCATCATGGTAAGACCTTTCATGCGACAAGTACAACTTATCTAGGATTGGGAAAACAATTATCTGTACTTGAAGCAAGTGGGATCAATAACAAGGGTCAATCTAAAAGATCACACTTATAGAGATGTCATGAAAACGCCCATACAAGAATTCTATTCGGTCTCTTCGGCTGAAACTAAGCTTCCATCTTGGTTCAACAAACACACACTTATTTGGATGTGCAGAGCCTCATAAAATGGAAGCTTAAAAACGAAAAGAATGTATCTTAGAAAGGGATTTCACAGACAAAGCCTATGTACCTGAACCCTTTCCAGAGTATTTGTTTGAGCCATTTGAGTAGACTTAAATTTTAGCAACAATGGATGTATGTGTAAATACGTCTATGCCTACTCAATTTTTCAATGAGGACGGCTATGACATAATTCCCATACAAATGCTTTCAACCCTTCACATTAAAGACAAAATTCAAGAATCCAAGGACTTGATGAAATCTCAACAAGTCATTTTAGACCTCTATTATGATGTAACAAATAAGTTAGAAGAACATTCAGCTACCTCAATTGATTCGGGGTCGGAAAAAGAACATGTGAGAGCTAAACTACTCATTAAAGGAGGGGGAGAAAAGTTTTTTGACTTGCCAAACCAGAAACTGAGAAGACAAAAATGGTATAGAAGAAAAAGAGACACGAGAAACTTGAAAGCTAGACCTATGCCATCAGCCTCCAGTAGAATACAGTTCCTGATGCCGATAGATGCACATGATTGTGGAGAAAAATGAGAAAGGAAACTCAAGCAAAACTTAAAAACTAGGAGAAGGACTCAACTATGACACGAGTTGAACAGAGAAAGAAAGGCATAAAGGAGATATAGACAACTGAAATGGAAACCACTGAAGAGAAAGGCAAAGATGTTATGAGTGTTCCGTCCCATTACAAGAAATATAATCTCCAGGACCGGAAAATCATACACAACCTATCAGGGAACTATGAAAACATGGTGAGTCCTACAAAGGACCTGAAAATGCAAAAAAGATAGATCTGGTTGAACCATGAGAAGAGCCCAGACCTGCCTACATTGCAAATGAATTGACAAACAAAGAAGAAGAGCTTTTGTGAAGCTTACTGAAATAATACAGAGATATCGTTTTTTGGTCTTATAAGGATCTCAAGGGTGTTGAGCCATAAATTTGTCAACATACCATACCAATGAGAGATGATGCGAAACCAAGCAGACAAAGACCATACACTTATAATGAGACATTTTCCAAAAAGATCAAAGAAGAGATTGAAAAGCTAAAAGAAACCGAATTCATTTATGAAATTGAACACACAGATTGGGTGTCTCCAATTGTGGTAGTACCCAAGAAAAATGGAAAATTACGAGTGTGTCTCAATCTCAAGAAAGTGGATGCAGCTACCATTAGGGACAACTTTCCTCTTCCAATCACTGAGAATGTTTTAGAACGAGTTGTAGGAAAAGAAGCTTACAACTTTTTAGATGGCTTTTCGGGATACAATCAACTTTTGGTTGACCCCAAAGATCAACATAAAACTACCTTTGCAACCGAATGGGGTATTTTTGCCTATCGGGTTATGCCTTTTGGGTTAACTAATGCTCCTGTCACCTTTCAAAGATTGATGAGCCATGCTTTTAAAGAATATCTTTGGAGTTTCTTGGAAGTATATATGAATGATCTATGTGTACATTCATCAATCAGGGCTGATAATTTTGAACACCTTAAAAACATATTAAAAAAATGTAGACTTTATAGGATTTTCTTAAATCCTGAAAAGTGCACATTTATGGGTGGACAAGGAAAAATTCTTAAACATATAGTGTCTAAGAATGGCATAGCTAATGATATGGATAAAAATCATATTATTACTAATTTGCCTAGACCGAAAACAATCAAAGGGGTTCAAGCTTTCATGGGACATTGTGGATATTACAGACGGTTCATTTATATGTACGCTATAATTGCAAAACCCATGTATAGCTTGATTACACTCTTTGAATGGACTGATGAGTGTGAAGAATCCTTTATAAATCTTAAGCAATCTCTCACTTTAGCTCCAATATGAAAAGAACCAGATTCAAATAAGATATTCCACATACATGTAGATGCTTCCAATTTTGCCATTGGATGTATACTAGCTCAACCAGTGTTGAAAAGACGCCCTTTCAACAACGTTTCCATAAAGATTCCATTAAAGATTCCTCAAAGATTCTATAAAGATTCCACATGAAGATGGTGATGAAGTAGTGAAGATGAAGATGGATGCTGCAACATGAAGATACAAGTTCATGGACGTCATCGAATATCCCGTTATTATTGTTTTGAGCCATTACAGCCACTTTTGTAATGTTTACGGGAACCTCATATTTTAAATCGGCACTTGTATTTTGGCCACAGATGCTTGTATAATGAGTAAAGCCAACTCAGTTTCTTGTAATTAAGCTATGTAGAAGCCTAGGGACAATTCAGGTCATTTGGCCGGACATTAGGATTGAAGGCTTGGTATATAAGCTAAAACCTAAGGCTTTGTAAAAAACACATTACGTTATATCAATTAATATACAGTCGTGGGTTCTGTAGCACACAGTAGTGAGCTTCACGCACACACACCATCGCACACACTAATCACATTGCAAATATGAGAGTAGGAGCATGTTAGCATCGAGGAGCTCTCCGCGTCAACGCAAGCAATGCAAGCCGAGGACCACATCGCGAGCCCGCTTGCTACGAGCTATATTTGGTCGTAAGTACCTCAAACGACATCCGTTCTGAATGATCGAGTAGTCGTTAGAATCAGGGCGAGAAGCTCTTCGTGTTGATGTCTTTGTAGATCAGTTCCGGACACTTTGGAAATTGTTGTTTTGAGTTTATCGCGACAGCGATTAGAGGTCTTACAGATATGGTTTTCAGGGTTTAGGTGTTTGGCCACATAGGATATGTCCTTGTGAGTCTTACCCTCCGATTTCGAGTCATTCCGATATGATTTGAGACTGTTTCAAGCTTGTAGTGTTTTGTAGGATGCATTGTTTGTTTCTTTGCTTTATGGTAGTGTTGTGGTAGGATTAGTGACTGTAGAGTGTTGTTCATGTCTAGCTCAGGGTTGACAACCCAGAGATTGCCTCCATGCCCTAGTCAAGTCAGCTACGTCCTCGGATTGACAGTTTGTTAGTCTGTGTTCTCGTTGTGCTTCATCGTCCGTCGCGGCGTACCCGCTAACATTGGCGCCGTTGCCGGGGACGAAACGCCTAAACTAGCGTAGACCGCATCACTCGTGTTTGACAATATAGTGTTTCTCTAGAGTTTTCTAGAGTGTTGTCACCATTTGCCTTCTTAGTGGGAAGTCAGAGAGCGGATCTCTTGATTGAGGGTTAGCCAGGGAGCCTGCGTCTCGCCGAGGTGGTCCACCATGAGGTTGAGGTATGGTTATATTATTTTGTTGTGTGTTTAGATTAGGTTTTATGGTTTGTGTGTTTGGTTGTGACTTATGGTTGTGAAGAACTTGAAAGAGAAAAAACGCAAAGAAAAACGCAAAAGGTAAGCAGGAGGTTGTTTGCTTGCCAGAAAGCAAAAACAACCATTCAACCACCCAAAGTAGGACTTTAGGTAGTGTAGGACATCTGATGTTGATCTAGAGCAATTTTGACATGAAAATGTGCTTGAAAACACAAAAGGCGAAATTGTGCTGATTATGGTAAAAGTGCTCTAAAATGGTCGTTTGAAAGCCGATTTGAGTGCTTGTTTTTGCATTGGAGACCTTAAGGTAGGGGGAAAACACAGAGTTGGTCCAATCAATCAAAAAAAAAAAACCTCTAAAAAACCCAAAAAACAAAAATTTGAAACCAAATCTGCAATTTTCAAAAAAAGTTTGACCTCAAGACCTTGTTTTGCATATGCTCTAGAGCTTATATGTGAAATTTCAAAGCATTTGCATCAGTGCTTGTGCATCTAAGTGGGAATTTTCTTTTTCTGAGTGTAAGGAAGTGAACTGTGAAATTCTTGAATCCAAAGGAAAAGAAGTCCAAATTGAATGAAACTTTGGGGATAAGCTTCTAAGGGCATTGGGAACCAAACTGTCCAAAAACAGGAAAAAAATCACTTCCCAGTGGCTCTCTGCTCAGTCTATCGCGATAGACTGATGAATTGGAGATAGACTCACAATCAAGCAAAACCCCTCATACCACAGGTAAAACACATCAATACAAGGCTGCTCCCAAAAATTGAGTGTACTTGGACATCTGCTTGACCACTAAACCTCAAGTCTGGTGTTTAGAGTCAGACTTCAGAGACAAATTGGGTAAAGGGACTTGACCAAATTTCCAAACCTTGTGAAACTTGGTATACATGATCTACAAAGGGTAGGGAACACATCTGTGAAGAGAAAATTTGAAAAAAGTGCCATGTTAGCATACTGAGTCTATCGCGATAGACTAAGAACCCAGTGATAGAAACTGATTTTTTCAAAAACCTCTGTGGCATAGCTTGGAAAGGTACTATCAAGGACACATAAAAATTTTGAAGTCATTTGGACATCAGAAAGTGGGTCTAAGACCATTTAAGAGGATTCAGCTTGTAGAAAACACCAGATCTGGTCTAACTGACAAAGTAAAAGTCCAAACCACTTGAAAATTGGTAGGAGGACTAAGGAGAGGTGTTGGAACAGAGTGGTATAGTCAAAGTTCAAGTTTGACCTATAAAAGGGGTACTTGCTGAGTCCATCGCGATAGACTCAAAGCAGGGTCAAAGAAACTGAATTTTTCAAAACCCTCTGGAGCATAGCTTGTTTAGCCTCTCAAGAGGTTACACACAAAATTTGGTGGATTTTGGACATTAGGAAGTCATCCTAAGTCTATTTTCTAGTGATCAGATAGACTCAGAATTCTAGAGTTGGAGTTAGAGACCTAAGAAAAAGTCCAAAACAAGTGGAAATTGGTGAGCAAGATGTACAGAGCATAGGGAACACAGTGGTAAAGAGAAATCTGGAAAATTTTCAAAACTGAAGAATCTGCTGAGTCTATCGTGATAGACTAGGGTTTTTTCACAAAAATTGAAATTTTTGAAAACTGACCTTAGGGCCTTGTTCTACATGTTGTTGTGAACCTATGGTTAAATTTTGAGTAAATTTGGAGTATTGGAAGTGCATCTAAGTGGATTACTTCACAAGATCAGAAAAGAAATTGTTGTTTGATGCAAGTTACACAGGAAAAGTATTCCAAATTGGTTGAAACTTGGTGAGTAGTATCTCAAGAGAAGGGGGAACTCAAATCTGTAAAAACAGTTGAAAAACTGTATCCCAGTAACACTCTGGTGATTCTATCGCGATAGACTCAGAAATTCACTGTAGAAAAATCAAAATTCAAATCTGACTTCATATTTGGGTTCAGAAGGCCCATTATACCCTGTACGCAAAGTTTGAGTGCATTTGGACATCTGCAAGGGGTACTTGGTGAGTCTATCGCGATAGACAACTGAGGAAAAAATTTTGAGAAATTTTTTGAAATCAAGTATACCACTGGGTTTATCATTGCCTAAGGAGTGCACACACCAATTTTGGGCTCAAGCTGACCACTTGCAAAAACATCAGATAGAGCAACTTTCCAAATTACATCTCACTGTTTTGGTCATAACTTTCACATACGGACTCCGATTCCAAAACTTTTTTTTATCAAAACGTAGCTTGAGAGAAGCACTACAGATCTTAGAGTAAATTGACCAAAATGCATCCGGAAGTCAGGGGTGTCTAAAACCGACAATTTGAGAGAATTGTGAGAAAACGCTCACGGTTTTGGACATAGTTTTGGATTTTCCCTGACCAAAACACTTGCACACAGTGAGAGAGGTATTACTACAGCAAGCTAGAGCTATTAAGCCTAGAAGTCATGTCTACATCAGGACTCAGACTCAGCTTATACAAGCACATGGATTGCAGGGATAGATGAGCACCCGCCCAGATTTGATCTTCCAAACCTACAATACATAAAGACCAATTTTGTGGAGAGAGTTTGGACGTATAAACATGAAAGTGAAGGACTATATAGGTATATTAATGGAAATAAATTCAACCTTTACAATTGCTTAGAGCCTTACCCAGATGAGCTGACATAGTACAAGCTCTTATGTGTCTATACATACGAGGTCGACCGACAATGGACATCTTTATTTGTTGACAAGTATGGATGAGAATATAGAGCTGTAGAAAGCACAAATCCGCGAACCAAATTAGAGATGAGTGGATATTTGGTCAATGAAGGACCTCAGATACATCCACCAAACACAGGAACCTCTAAGAGAATTCCAAAGAGGGGACCACCACCTGGATTTCCTCCTAGAGCGATAATGAGAGATGAAACGATACCAGAGAGGAGTATGGTTCCATACTTTGCACCCCAAAGTATAAGACCATCTCAGCTAAGAAAATGGGTAAATAGAAAGTACAATGGCATAGGAGACCCATACGCCCATGTCTCGGCTTTCAAGCAAGTCCTACGAGCAGAACAAGTAGAGGACTTCAACACGCAGTATGAGGGTTTTGGACTTACATTGGAGGACAATGCACAAGCATGGTTTGAACTATTGAACCGAAGAGATTTCACAACCATTGAGAAAATGTTGGATGAATTTGTTCAAGAATTCACCAAGAGGGGCATAAAACATAACACCCTTCCTAAGATTCAGGAATTTAAACAAGGTGAAACAGAAACATTGCGACATGCAATACTACGTTTCAAGCAATATGTTGCTAGGTGTCCTACCCAAGAGTTACCCAAGCCAGAACGTCAGATCCTATGCTTCATTAGAGGGCTTAGGAATGAGAATCTCCAAAAGTACCTACACGTGAAAAGATACCAAACCTTGGAAGAGGTGACCAAAGCGGCAGTTGACCTAGTTGACAATTGCGAATTGTATGAAGAGGTTCAGAAGAAGATGAATGATGCGAGTGAGGAAAAGAAAACCGCTGATCTTGAGGATCAAATAGGGAATCTAGGACAAAACCAAGTAAATGTTGAGGAGAAAATCATAGAGAATGTGATGCAACGCATCAACCACTCTGACAGAGTACCAACCTATAGAATTCCTCAACGACGAAGGTGCATGACATGTGGAGGGGACCATCCGACGCAACATTGTCCTGACTATAGACCTAAGACTCCACCAGGGTTTGAGCATGTTATTTCTCAACTGCCTAGATATCATCCTGTAGCGGAACAAGTGTTCTTAAGTGAAAGACCCATAGCTGCTAGAAATGCATATGTGAGTCATGAGCTTCAAATAGAAAGAAATGTGGTAGATCAGAGGCCACTTCAAGGTCAATATCAAGTATTGCCACAACAACCAATACGTCCATGTGGCAGATGTGGTAGTAGTGATCACTTGATTAAGGATTGTCCACATCATGATATCATGATAAATGTATATTGTAATGAGTGTGCAATCACACATATGATTTTGGATTGTCCTAAGAATCCAAGAAAGAAAGGTAAAATGCAACCACATGTTACCTTTCCTTCTACCAGCAAATCAGAGAAAGAACGAGCTGCAACAAAAGGAGAGATGACAACAACAACAGAGCAAGAAACCATTGCAAAAGAACAGGTGCTTAAATAACTAGTAGATGAAAGTAAGCAAGTTGCTCTAGTAAACGTTGTCACAAGAGCACAAGCAAAAGTGCAAGAGCAGAAGCCTACAGATGGAGAGACTAGTAAGAGTGTCAAAAGCCGTAGAAACTCTAGACGAGCAAGAAGGACTAGAATGAAAGCGAGACTAGAAAGGGAGAAAGGAGAAGAAAAGGCTGTTACAGCTGAGTTGGAAACAACTCAAGAGCAACAGACACAGCAAAGGGAAGTTGAAACCCTTAAACCAACTGAAGCACCCAAGAGTGCTAGTTCAGGAGGATCTGTCCTAGTGGACAAAGTGAATGAGCCTTTAGACGCGATTTTACAGGCTTATGAGGCTAGATTGGCAAATATACAGACCTTAGAACAAAGATGGATGACCCATCCTTATCCCGAACTAGAGAAGCAGAGGCTAGAAATGTGTAAGCAGCTCATTATAACTGCTCAAGCATTGCTAGAACCACCTCCACCAGAATTGAAGGATAAGATAGTCACCCCAGTGCACAAAGATCAGAGCATTAAAGTAGACGAATTGCCTAGATAAGAGGTAGATCATTGGGAAGAACCACTGCCAAGGTCGCAAGACTCGAGGGTAGTCCAAAATACAACAGATGAATCAATGAGGGATTTCCCACCCTATGTTCCTATAGTTGAGGAGAAGTGGCCAGAGGAGTTATGGAAGGCTATCCGAGATGCCCAAAAAAGAGAAGAGGATGCTGGACCAGCACCATTTTCTGAAATCACATTAGATAGACCACAAATGAGTGTTGATGTGAGGTCATATTATGGTGATGTAGGATCGATAGCCTCCGAAGACAGTAGACCTGCATCGTTAAGAACTTTGCCACAGTACATGGGAGATTTTGAGGCAAAGTCTGAGATTGTGAGAGTTCCATCACAGAGGCTAGGAGGGACAAAAGAATTGGACACAAAAATTTTGACTGACTTGCTATCCATGCCAGTGAAATGCACAATTACGTTGGTAGAACTTTTGAAAATCAGGCCAAGTATGTGAACGGATATAGGAAAATGCTTGGAAAAAATTGGGATCAAAAGCCTGTTAAGGTTTCTGGAAAAAGAGCTAGATGAGATCGCGAAGCCTAGATCAAATGTAAGACCGGTACCTCTGAACAAAGTAGGAGAGTACTGTGAAGGAGAAGATGGTAATGCCACTTTGCCTGTCGAGTACAATGGGATTGAAACAAAAGCTATACTTGACAGCGGAGCAGAAATTGCCATAGCAACAAAATGAATATGGGAGAAATGGGGTAGGCCCGCCTTTAGAACAACCAGAATAAAATTAAAGTTAGCAGATGGGCATGTGGAAAGACCCATGGGATTGCTAGAAGCGATAGTGGTGTCTTCTTGTGGTATAGAGTATGCACATACTTTTGCCATAGTTGACTTTGGTAAGAAAAATAACTATGAAATCATCCTTGGAAGACCATTCATGAGGCAACTCAAGATGGTACAAGATTGGGGTTATGATTATCTATACTTGAGACATGTTGAAACCACAACACGTGTAAATATGAGAAATCATAGTTATCAAGATGTAACTAGAACGCCCGTGGAAGATTTTGATTCTACAACACAAAGTGGATCAACAGACCATCCGTGGATGGGCAAAAAGAAAGAAATCTGGATGTGCAGAGCATCGGAGTGTAGTGACTTTGGGAGAAATGAGAATGCCTTAGAGAGGGTCTTAGAAGATGATGCTTACATAAGAGAACCTTTTCCGGAAGAGGTGTTAGAACCGCTAGAGTGGACTCAGATATTGGCTACTTTGGATGTCTGTGTTAATGAGACCACACCAAAAAAAATTTGCGATGAGAATGGGTATGACATATTCCCCTACTACATGCTAAGGGTTATGGGTGAGACAGATGACGAATCTGAGTATGAGTTCGAAACAGGGTTATCAGCTATGGGGATAACACAAAACCAGATACCTAGCCCGAATACTGGTCATATAGAAATAGGTGCTCTTTGCAATCAGTGTGCGATAACACACTTGATTACAAACTATCCAACTCGAATGCATAGTACAAAGGAGGATCCGCAAGTCAACGAAGCAGAGTTGCAGGAAGAAGGGCTAAGATCCAAAGAATATGCTTCAGGTCCAGCGCCTACAAACAAGCAATATGAAGACTTGGAATCAATCAAAGAAGAGGTGCAACAAGTGACAGGAAGTTCAGACACTATTGGTGACATTTCAACAGCTGAAGTCGAGGAAGAAGAGCCTATGACTCTACAGGAACCAAATGCTGATTTTGTCTCTCCAAAAGACATATCAGAGGAAATGGTGGTCAAGCAGGAGCTAGAACACACAGATGAACTCAGAAGTGTGAACAATGAAGAAGAAGACGACAAGGAGTCCAGGCCAAAGATTTCTCAAGTCACTCAAGAGAAAACAGGCAATCTAGTACCAAAGAAGATCAACTTTTTGCTAAGTGCACAAGACGGAGTCAAGATGAATTTTATGGCAGAAATTGATACAAATTCCACGACTAATGTCATGTCATATGGCATGTGGTTACTTCTAGGTAAGCCAAAGCTTTATGATATTCAGATAAAGGTAAATCTCTCACCTGAAGTGGATGTTATAAGTATGGGGATTGCAGAATCTACTGTCCAACTACACTCACAGAATGTCAAAGAAAAATTATTGGTGGTAGATTCTCGACAAATTGGAACACACTTGATTTTGTCCAAGCCATGGGCACAAGTCTTTGAAAACGAGCCTGAATCTTCAACAATGGTCATCACGACAAGCTATCAAGTGGCAACAGAGGTCAAGCCTACAACAGTTCAAAGATTCTTATCTATTAAAAAAGGCAAAGCTAAAATAAGCCCACAGTCTCTAGCCCAGCCAATGCAAGTGCAAGACAAAGCCTCTACATCAAAAGCCAAACCATCAACAAAACAATGGAAACCCAAGCAAAAAGTCTATCAACCAAAGTTTCCATCACCCGAAAGTCTCCAAAGGAAGTCAAAACAGGTCAACCAAGTGCTAGTATCCAAGGCACAGATTAAAGTTAATGATCCACTTTGGATACAATCACAGGAACAACCTCAACAAGCAAAGGTAACATGATGGATCACATCAAGCGAGTCAATTATTGCACATGGCTACAAGAAAGGAAATTCAGATGTTTGGGTCAACAAGCCCAAGATAACAGCCTGGCGATATCCATCCCATGACAACCACTCAGTCAAGAATCAACAAAGCCGTCAACGTCAATCACATAACTCAACCAAGAGAAAGGACAAGTGCAAAAAGCAAAAGAGAAGGTCTTCCACTGGACAAACCATACGACAAGTCTGGGTAATGAAATCAGAATTCTACCAGACTACCCAACAAAGTCAAGTGAAGATCACCTCCAAGCAAGTCCAAAGGTTCATTCCAGTCGAGTTACTCGAAGCACAAGGATTCTATGAGGGTAACTTTCAAATCTGGTTACCTAAGGTAGTAGCTTATCAAGGAATCACCCAGGAAAAGCAAGAAACATCAAGAAATCAAGAGCAATGGATCCCTCGTCAATTACTACAAGAGCAAGGCTTTTACAAAAGTAACAACCATATTTGGAAATTAAAGACAAGGTACCATCAAGTCAAAGAAGAAACAAGGCAAGTGGCAAAGGAGATCACACCAGGCCCAAGAACAATGTGGGCTCCAAAATCCGAGATGAGGCTCAACAACAAGAAAGATACACGACTCCTTTACAACCTCTTAACAACAAAAAGAAAGCAATGGTAAATGCGGAGGTCATAGTTTTGAAGAACACTATCTGGAAGAAGAAGACTTCATCAACCATTGCTTCAACATCAATACCTGTCTCATCAAGCAACCACAATTTGCTACCAAGGAATGAAGAGCAGATATATGCCAATGTATTGGACAACATGGCATCTCAAACAGAAACTAACGAGAAAGGCCTAAACATCAAAAGCATATGGAATTGGATTTCAGGCCGTGATTAGGTAAGTCCAAGTCGCCATTAAACTTACATGGCATAAGAGTCTAGAGTCGGGCAGCTAAGACACTAAATGAGCAGAGTGTCAGACCCAAGCTTCAAGTTAATATTTTTCTGTGGTCTATGAGTCTAGCTAATAGGTATAAGCTCAAGCTGGAGAGTTGAGCATACATAAAGTCATGTCGCTCAGGCTGGAAGAGGTGAGCATAAGAGTCAAAGTCCATATAATATATATGGTGGAGAGGGCGGAGTAGTCCAAAACAAAAACACTCACGCACTTGACACAGTGAGGAAGAGTGGAGAAAGCTCGACAGCAAAAACCCTTCTTGTGAGTAGTGAAAGCTTTTGAAGCACTCATGCTATATGTTTTGCTTGCTACACTAACTCCATGAAGAACCCATCAATACTCTTCTCTTGCACCGCATCTTGTTTAACATGCATAACTCTGTGCAAGCATATAGATGTCCCATCATTGGACATATGCATTAGGCACTCTTTTTTATTCCACCTATGCACTTACACAAACAAATGATGATGACCAAGCGGAAATAGGTTTTATAAGCCTTTGCTCAACAGCAATGACTATGACTTCAAGCTACTAACACTTATCCATGTATATCAAGTCCATACTAGTAGCCATATGGCCATATGTACTTAACTCAGGATAACTCTATAACATCGGAACCTGAGTACATATAGCCTCGCATTTAATTATGACTAAATACATTTTTTCCCACTGGGTTTTTCCCTTTAGTCTTATCCAGGTATCCAAGACCTTCATCTTGTACATACGCTACATTTTACTTTTACTCTTTTATTTTTTATAACAACAAAAACAAGAAGAACCACGATATCCCCACACTACTAATTGCAAATCTACTAACAATTCAAAAAAGAGAGGACAAAAAACAGCTTGACAAAGCTTCAAGTCAACTTACAGGTACAACTGCGAGATAACAACCACAGGAAAAGAAAATACTAGAGCTACAATGACAACGACCTGCTGCACCAACAAGTCGATACAACCTCATGCAATTCAAGATACAACAACCAATCGGAGGGGGAGAGTTCCAGGCTTCAGATACACTATAGGTACAACTTCAAGGCAGCTTTAACATCACGCAAAGCAACCAACTACAGAAGAGGCTGCCACAACAACTTCAACCAACACCAAGACATCAAGAACTCGTCAAGGCCAGCAAAGACATAGGGTCTTGTCGAGGACGACAAGAATTCGGAGGGGGAGAGTGTTGAAAGGACGCCCTTTCAACAACGTTTCCATAAAGATTCCATTAAAGATTCCTCAAAGATTCTATAAAGATTCCACATGAAGATGGTGATGAAGTAATGAAGATGAAGATGGATGCTGCAACATGAAGATACAAGTTCATGGACGTCATCGAATATCCCGTTATTATTATTTTGAGCCATTACGGCCACTTTTGTAATGTTTACGGGAACCTCATATTTTAAATCGGCACTTGTATTTTGGCCACAGATGCTTGTATAATGAGTAAATCCAACTCAGTTTCTTGTAATTAAGCTATGTAGAAGCCTAGGGACAATTCAAGTCATTTGGCCGGACATTGGGATTGAAGGCTTGTAATATAAGCTAAAACCTAAGGCTTTGTAAAAAACACATTACGTTATCTCAATTAATATACAGTCGTAGGTTCTGCAGCACACAGTAGTGAGCTTCACGCACACACACCATCGCGCACACTAATCACATTGCAGATATGAGAGTAGGAGCGTGTTAGCATCGAGGAGCTCTCTGCGTCGACGCAAGCAATGCAAGCCGAGGACCACATCGTGAGCCCGCCTGCTACGAGCTATATCTGGTCGTAAGTACCTCAAACAACATCCGTTCTGAATGATCGAGTAGTCGTTAGAATCAGGGCGAGAAGCTCTTCGTGTTGATGTCTTTGTAGATCAGTTCCGGACACTTTGGAAATTGCTGTTTTGAGTCTATCGCGACAGCGATTAGAGGTCTTACAGTTATGGTTTTCAGGGTTTAGGTGTTTGGCCACATAGGATATGTCCTTGTGAGTCTTACCCTCCGATTTTGAGTCATTCCGATATGATTTGAGACTGTTTCGAGCTTGTAGTGTTTCGTAGGATGCGTTGTCTGTTTCTTTGCTTTATGGTAGCGTTGTGGTAGGATTAGTGACTGTAGAGTGTTGTTCGTGTCTAGCTCAAGGTTGACAACCCAGAGATTTCCTCCATGCCCTAGTCGGGTCAGCTACGTTCTCGGATTGACAGTTTGTTGGTTTGTGTTCTCGCTATGCTCCATCGTCCGTCGCGGCATACCCGCTAACAACCAGGAGACGAGAAAATTGTTTTTTCTATTTCTGATGCTAGCAGGCAGCTGAATATGGTAGAAAAAAACTACACAACCACAAAAAGGGGCGGATTAGGAATGATCTATGCCATCAAAAATTATAGACACTATTAGCTAACAAATTTGTGTTCTTTGTGGACCACCAAGCCTTATTGTACTTGGTCAACAAGACATGCAACACAAGAAGAATAGTGAAATGGTTCATCATTCTTCTGGAATTTGATTTCACTGTAGTTGTGAAAAAGGACACCACTCATCAAAGAGAAGATTATTTGTCAATTCAGGAGAACCACCTAAGGGAGTAGATGATGATCTACCAGATGCATATTTATTCTCCATGGAAATGATACCTCAATGGTCGGAAAACATGGTATCATTGATGACCATAGCTCAAGTGGATTTGCAAATACCGCTTCCCATTACAATTGGATTAATTGAGCAATCAGCTATGTATCAATTACTAGCTGGAAGGTTGTACAAAAGAAATCGTGATGGAATATTACTTTGTGCATTAATCCCGAGGAGAAAACTCAATGCCTTAGTCAAGCACATATTACCATAGTAGGACTTCACTTTGCGGAAGGCCAAACTAGGCAACGGATCTTGAGACTTGGAGTATTTTGGCCAACTATGAGGAGTGATGTTCACTCATCTGTGAAAAATTATCCCCAATACCAAAAACAAACACCCATACCTCATGTGACATTGTTCCAAATATCACTTGTTCCTAAAAAATAACTATCTAGTTACTTACTTATCAAGCCGAACATTTCCTGAGGATATGAGTAAACACTGCTAAAGAGCAATTGAAACAAAAGAAAGAGACTATGCTCTTATTGGAAACCAATTGTATTAGAGAGGTAAAGATCAACATTTGCGTCTTTGTGCAAATGAAGATGAATATACTCCCATTATAGAATAAGCACATGCCAGATTAGTTGGAGGTCACTTTTCGAGTGAGACCACCGCAAGGGAAATCTTAATGGCAGGCATATGGTGGCCAACACTTTTTGCAGATGTCAAAGAATTTGTTCAAAGGTGTGATGCATGTCAATGAGCTAGAATGCGAACCCGTGTAGATAGCATGCCCTTAAGACCAATGATGGGGGCTAGAGCTTTTGCAAAATGGGGTATGTACTTTGTCGGGCCAATAAAGCCACCTGCTTATAGAGCCCAAGCTCAATATATCATTATAGCTACGGACTATTTGACCAAGTGGGCCGAGGCTAAAGCAACTCAAAAGAATAATGCTAGAACCATAGCCGTATTCTTGTATGAGAATGTGCTCACAAGATATGGACTGCCAATAGAAATCGTTAGTGATAGGAGAGCTCATTTTCTCAATGAGGTAATTGAGTATTTGCTTAATGAATTTATGGTCTTCCATAACAAATCAGCTTCCTATCACCCACAAGCAAATGGACAAGCTGAGCATACAAATAAAATTCTTAGCTCGGTATTGACTAAAGTAGTTAGCTCCAGAAGGATAAATTGGGAAATGAATCTTCATAATGCTCGATGGGCTTATCAAGTTTCATTCAAAACAGTTTTAAATGCTACACCCTTTAATTTTGTTTATGCTCTTGATGCCATACTGCTAATAAAATTTCTATTGCCGACACTAAGGGTAGCTAAGGATCTTGAGTGGACTAGACACGAATTGTCAGAGAGACTTGAAGATTTAGAAAATCTTGATGAGCAAAGGCTAACTGTTGTAGCTCACATCTATGCACAAAAGCGGAAACAAAAACAATTTTTTGATTTTCATCTAATTACAAAAAACTTCAAAAAAGAGGACTTAGTTTTAATCTATTCCCTTAAGCAACACATTCCCAAGTTTAAGAAAAAAGAAAACGGATCGTTTATCATTGAAGATGTATCTCCAAGTGGAGCAGTTAAGTTGTCCACCCTAGATGTCAAACCAATGGTTAATTGGATTAGTGGATTCCATTTAAAGAAGTACAATTTGCCACTAACCCGATGAATTGCTAGAAAAGATGCATGCAGCAAAGCAAAGAAAGATAAAAAGACAGTAGGATATTGATGAAGCCCAAGAGGAAGCTCGGCTTCGAGTACTTAAAAGAAAAGCTGCTCTCAAGAATCAACAAATACCTATTCCCATCAACACTCTAGAACTAGATGACCGACTATGGGAATTACAGAAAGATGCAGTGTCAACAGATGATGAATGGTTAGATGGATCATGGAATGGACCTTCGCATCAAAGTACAGCTGAAAAATCATAGCACAAATACATTGGTCGATACAAGAGCTCAAGTAAATGCAATCAGTTACTCCACGTACAAGAAAGAAACAAGTCAGTCTTTAACAGCAGGAATAGCGACTATTAAAGGATGCAACAAGAAACCAACACCGACATTGGGAGTAGTCAACTTAAATGTGATAGTATATGGATGTCCATGCCCTCATCAATTTGTATGCTTACTAGATGAACACATGAAAGAAAAAATGATTCTTGGAATCTCATGGATGCGGATGTACAAGGTAGTACCAGATTGGGATACCAATCAGCTCAAGCTATCACCTAAAGGAAGCGGACATTTGATTGTTCCAATTGCACCCAAGCAAAGAGGAATGGAAAGGAGGTTACCAACATAGCAAATCACGAAGCAATCAATCTTCTTCATCCTATAAAAAATCAAATGATACAAGTAGAATGCAAGGAGTCAGGAAAATTTGGGTACCAAAAGCATAGCTTAAGGACAAGACGATTCAAATTTGGGTGCCCAAAACATCATCTACAGTACCAAAGACGGTTCCAAGGTTGAGAACACAAAGAAGAGCATCTTCGAGTAGGGAACCTACAACAAAATGGATTTGGAAGAAAAAGGAAAACTTATCCTCTGCAAACCGTAAAACCAATGAAGCAATGGAGAGTTAAGTCTCAGAAGACTCAACCACACCAGTCTGACCAAGACAAACCAAGATACCAATGGCGGGTAAAAGCTCGACAACCAACCATTATTGATACCAACAGCTCAGGAAATCGGCGTGCCAAAGCATCTTAATGGTACAATCAAGCAAAGAGCACACAAGCTACAAGATTTTCTCTTTGGAAGACAACAAAAGAAAACCTCGACATCAGAAACCCTTGAGTTAATTACTCAAGACCCAACTCTTGCACAACATAATGGTTTTAACTACATTCATCTTCAAAGCATGGTAGAGCCAACCAAAGCTATGCATAGACACAATTGTTCAACCCATGCACACAGTCGTCTCGGAGTATGCCATATAGGAGGGGTGGCAGGGAACTAAGTAATTAAGGGAAATGTTTGAAGAAGGAGGAAAAAGTTTGATGTTAATGTGTGATTTTTTGTAAAATTACCTAACAATGCCCTTACACATCATCAACAGGGGAAATTTAACTAATAACATCTCCCCGATGAGTGTAAATAGTGTATATACTATGAGAAAATCATCAAAAAATGATTCTTTTTGTTACTTTTTGTCATTTTTCTTGATATTGGGACTTAAAAATGGAGAAATCCAGCAAAAATAAATAAAGCTATGTTGTTCAATGGATTTTATTAATTATTGGATTTTCACTTTTTAGCGCATTTTGTTATTTTCTTTGATTTTTTCAATAAACAGGTCAAAAATTAACAATAAATAGCAAATGAGCTCAGATGGAAAAATTGAAGATATGTTGATGATCAAAAGGACAAGGCGGGTAGGCACAAAAAAAATCAATCGAATCGACAGATGGAAGCGGGAAGCCTAAATTAGGCGGCGAGGGTCTACTTTCGTAAATTCTTGCAAAATGAACAACCGGAATCCGATTGATGAAATTTTTGAGTCTAACATAGATTTCACGGCCTAGTAGGACTAATAGGAGAATTTGGGGAAAAATGGTTTGGGAAGTCCGAGTATAGATATCCAAGGTAGTCTAAAATAACCTCATTTCCACTTGTAGCCCTTGGAGAAGAGAGCTTTCGACCTTCTTCACGCGCGATTTCCGGAGTCCACATTCTCCCGTTTACTACGCCGTCTCACATGAGACATGAGGGGTAGGTTCTATTCTTATCAATGATCACTTTTGTATGGTCGGTAGCCAATCTAAGATCAAGGAAAAGACCCTAGAATCCGAGCAGTGTAAGAAGTCCTACGACCAAAAATCGACCATAGCGGCCTGTCAGCTCAACCAAATCGTACAAGACTTGAGTTGTAACATGCCCCTATATAATAGAAGACTTCTATATCACCAGATGACTATTCGGCAGGGGTCGAGGGAGGTACCAAGTAGAAAAGCTAGGTTTTTGTCAGATACCAAAATTGGATTCTGACTTCAGTACAGACAGCTTATAGACTAGGTCTATACACAATGTACATGAATGGTTTCATAAAAACAATCAAGGCAAGCTATCGAAAAGCAAAAAACAACTAGAAGGCTACAAAGCGTCAAATTTGACATATGAAGTCAAATTGACTCCAAATGGGCCAAAATTGGATGGGTAGCTTCAGAACTATGTAGCGGACAAGTCCATAGCTTCAAAAGTGACTAACCAACTCCACATGCCATCTAGTCACAAAAATCGGTGATTTTAGAGTCAACAAAGCACGAAGTGATGCCGACACGACAAAACTTTACCAGATTCAATTTAGGACTTGTTTTAGGTGTATTGAATATGTTTAGGTCAAAAAATTATCAAGTTTAGCAAAAAAATTGACTGATGTAAATAATCGTGATTATTTACTTTTGTACTTTTTTGGCTTGAAAATGGTACTTTCACTTGACCTATCACTTGTACGCACCTATTACATGCCACCTTTCAAGTATGAGCCAAAATGATCAACAAAAACTTAGAAATTGTCAAAAAATGCAAAGAAGTCTTTCCAATCCAATTTTTGAGTTATCTATCACATTTTTTGATCCAAATCACCCAATATCTCATACATCATGCCTAGAACCAAGTTGCACCAAAAAATTTACATTTTGGTGAAAAAGTTAATAATCGCAATTATCTACTTTCTTGCCAAAATGGGGGAAAATTGAAACTTTGACCTAATGGGACCAAAGCACATGATGTCCCAAGCACACTGACCCAGTTTAAGCAAATTTGGATCTCAAAATCTCAAAATCTCTTATTATCTACTGTTTCAAAAACTGAAAGCCTAAATCTAGCACCATTTCCACCCAGTGCACTCAAATGAGCCCACACTTCACTCAGAGCCCATAAATGCCATGTACTTTGATTATTTACTTTTGTTGCAAAACTTTGCTTGAACTTTATGATTTTGACCTTTACATGTTTTTATGCATCTATGCATGCTCCAAAATTGATTTGAAGCAAATTGGACTCAATTTGTCAGCAATTCAGACTCAAGGACATTTTAGAGCGGAATTTGCAGAATTTTCTAACTTTGACACTGTATTCACTTAACAAGATCAATGCAAGGTGCCGAGAAGGCCAAGAAAAGAGTGTCCCAGAAAGAGAAGCTGCAAGAGCTGCCACCCTACCAACTGGACCCAAGTTCAATATAGACAGCCAAGGCAACATACTTGTCCAGAGAATAGCTTGAGGAAAACTACACAACGGTTTTCACTTGTAGGTTTAAGAGTGAATAAGGACACCAAGTAGAGCTACAATTGCTACCGAAAGAGATCTATGATGTCGCTGCAAAGCCAGACACAAAAGAAGCCAACAGAAGGCTGGGCCTCAGGTACTTCTATGGCCAGGAACCATGTGGCGTAGATTTTCAAAAAGCCTATGAGTTGTTGTCGACAATTAAAGAGGATGGATCAGCCCAAATCACTGACCAACAAGGGTCCAAAGTAGAAGTGGTGATCACAAAAGAGATTGTGTCCGAGACACTGAAGTTTCCTACTGAAGGGATGACAATGCGGGCCCGAGACTGGAAGACATAAGGCACATTCACTAAGGAGACTATTGTTGTAACTTTTGCCGACCTCATCCAAAGGCAAGTGGAAGAACCAGCACGTTTGTATCATCATCACTTCCACTTTCTAGCAAAGAGACCGCCATGGTACACCACCCCACACGATGCAGTTGCAACTACCTTCACCCAAGTGTTGAAGTCAACAACCAGGCAACCAATTGATCACGCGCAATATGTGATGACAATGCTGAAGGGCACCAAGAAAGAAGGCAAAATCACCTAACTGGGCGCGCCTGATGTACTGCCAAGAATAGCATACCATGTTATTGGCATGGCTGATAATTTGCTGCAAGCCCCAGATTAGAAGACATGGATTGTGTCTGCACAACCTTCTCCCAGAACCACACATTCGTCAAAGAGATTTTATAAATCTGATGAAGAATCGGCAGAAAGCTCCCACGAAGCTCATAGCAATGAGAGCTCATACAATGAGAGAGAAGGGCGAGAATAGAAGAGGTGAAGAAGAAAGCTGTATCTGCACACCAAGAGGAACCTCAGCAAAAGAAGGCGAGGTTTGAAAGAGAAAAACAAACTTAAGAAAGAAGCCGCCAAGATGCAGGTGAGGACCCAGAAAAGTGGGTTCCAAAAGAGATAAGGGGTCCTAGAACCAAAAACCCTGCAAGGAAAGAAGCAGAGGACCCCACAGAATTTTTGGAAACAATGTATGCAGATGCAGAAGCACTTAAGTTAAAAGGAGCTCAAGAGGCTTAGAGGAAAGCGAGAGAAGATATAGCAGAGCAACAAAGACAAACAGAGGCTACGGAACAAAGTGAGACACATCACGACCAAGAAGAAATGTCTCCAAAGCCCACCTCGCCTACTACGGAGCAAGAAGACCACTTAATGTCAAGCCCTTGCCCTTCACCAACAGTTAGACCCAATGCGGGCGAGGAAGCCAAGGATAAAGAGCCCGAGCACCAAGAATAGGTAGCAGCAAGTTTTGAGCAACCAAGGCCAACTGAACAAAAAGAGGCCACACCTTCTATAACCACCCCACAAGAAACAATCGAGGCATCCACAAAGCCTCAAGAAGCAAAAGCAGCTGAGGCCATCGAACAGCGCCCTCAAGGAGAGGTAGAACCCCTACCGCAACCACAAGCAACCGCCATAGAACCAACTAAAGAGCCACAAACCAAAACGTTTGAAACATTGAGGCAGCCTAAAGAGTCTTAAGAATAGGAGAAAAATGATGAAGTCATTCTACAAGTAAATGAATATGCCAAGCAGATGCAGGTAATGACCGAGAAAATGTGAACAGCAACAATTAGCCGCAATGCAAAGGCAAGAGAACTGGAAATGGTCACTGATGCTCTACAAGGAGAGTTAGATGACAGGATGAATGGCATCTCAGATCTACAGAGATAGATCAAAGAGCTAAAGGATGAGGCAGAATAGCATCAGCTGGCCAAAGAGAAGTAGCAAAAAGAAATGGAGGAGCTGGGCAAGCTTCTTACCAAGTTATCAGATGCCTGCAAGACCAAAGACCAATAGCTGATAGAGGTAACAAATGAACTCCTGACCACAACTCTGTCAATACAGAAGATCCAAGTGCAGCTCAATGTAGCAAATTCTTCTCTGCAATACTCAGAGCAAAGGATCAATGATTAGGTAGTTTTTTTGAGGCAAATCAGAGAAAATGTTGTCGCTTCCATAAAAGTTACAGATGAAGTATATAAAGCTTTGGAAAAGAGAAACAAGGCTCTCGAACTAGAGCTAAATCAAGAGCAATCACAGAGAAGAGACCTTGCACTAATGCGGGTACAACGAGAAGAGCAACTGCTCAAGGAGATAGCAGAGCTAAAGAGAGTCAAACAGCTACTGTGAGAGGGAGAACCAGAGACACTGGAAGAAGCTGGTACCTGTGAGCACCCAAGTAATGAAATTCCCTCAGTCTCTTTTGCTAATACGGAAACACAGCCGACAGAAGGGCTAGAAGAAGAACATTTTGAGGTACCACTCATAGATGCCGAGTAAGTGCCCATGGTCCAACTGTCTAAAGCTGAAGAAGATGCACTAAAGGAACAAGTTGCTCAGGAAACAGATGTAGAATGGAAAGCAACGATGGATTGGGAGTTGAGAGTTCTCCACTTAGTCAATTTCACTCAACTCACACCCAACCAAATCAATGCACAATGGCATCAACAATCATTTCCATACCCTCTAATCAAGGTAGAGCTGTTACAGGTAAAAGAAAGACTATAAAAAGATATGCAGGCAGAAGGCGCAAAGGATGTACACCCCAAGTGAAGAAAGAGCTGGTTGAACAAGAATCCAAGATATCTGATTCTGTTCACAAGAGCACCTGCCGTGCTACAAAAAGACCCAACCTTTTGTCTTGTACCACATGTAAGGACATGGCAAGCACATGAAGCACTAAATAATAAGTGGCCTACATGGCTAAACTATCCAAGATTGCCAGCTCCAGAGCAAGGAACACCGATAGAGGAATACATGGTGGAAACCCTAACGGACGCCATGACTTTCTTCAAAAGTCTTCTTGACCTCTCATGTGCCATGCTATACAAGATCTGTTGAATCCTACTCACATGTATTGAAGCTTTTCACGAGCCAGAGCAAGCAGGAGCACCATGGATGTCATTCCTTGAAGGCAATAAGGGTCTTTGCTATGACCTAAGTGGCCAGCCTTTCGAAGAAGTCCTTTATGGCTTCTAAGACCGATGCATGTTTTTGCCCTCAAGCAATATGTTGGCATTTGAGGAAGCGTTCTGTTAAGTTTCTTCACTTGGCGAATGAAGATACTTGGGCAAGTAATAAGAAACCTAACATTCAGATTTGTTGGTTACTCAGCCATTGAACTTAAAAACAGGGTCACCATGCAGTTCTTGCAGGTTCCTAACAAAGAGAGAAGACTCAAATATGAGAAAGCACTCCACGTGCTTAAAGACCACTTCGCCAGCCATCAACCCGAAGACTACTTCAGCCCATGAAGCTGTGTCAAGGGATGACATAGTGGAGTATGAGGGGAATGTTAGTAGCAAGCTAACTCGGATATCATTTTTTGGAGCTTTCGTTGTAAAAACATTTATTATTTTGATGAATCATGAATATTGTAACTCCTACTTTCTAGATAAAAATTGTAATTGATGAGCCGAGGCTACAAGCTTCCAGATTGTATCAACCTGTCTTTAGTTAGAGCTCCCAGATTATTAGTTTTGACCACAAAAACCTTGGCTACGGTATAAAAGCCAATTTTTGTAAGTTTTTCATAAGTTTTGGATAACAGAAACACAACATGAGCTAACGGCACTCACTTCTCTCCTTCTCGCACTTCCTACTCTCTTCCCGGTTGAGCTCTACGCATTGGCGTAAGCATTTCAAGGTAATCCGTTTCTTTTGGCGTCACCAACTCGCGGCCTAATTTCACCATAAGTAGGAATTTAAGCTTCAAAATCATAAACTAAGTATAGGCAGAGTATTGGGGCATCATTGTTAAGCATTTAGATGCATTCTAAGTCGAAAACGACTAGGTCAAAAACTCACTGCTGTTAATAATCATGATTTTTTCACTTGAGATTTGAAACCATAAGCATGTGTGCTTAGGTCTTATAAACATGTCCTAGAAGTTTCGTAACGTTTGGATGTTGTTTGATGCTGTAACGGATGTGATTTATCTACCGATGAGCAATTAGCTTTTGGGAATTCTAGTCATTTGAGTGTAGCTTGAGTTAGATGCGAGTTGTTTGTTGTTTTCCAAGAGATTGACAACCTCTTGTAGTCTCTATGCACTAATCGAGTCAGCTTATTCCCATGGATTGACAATTATATTCATGGTTCTTGCTATGTCTGCAATAAGATAGGAGTGAGGTTAGACACCCATCCCCATGGAGAGCCTACACCAACACTCTTGGCTATGGAATGCAAATCCAACCAAGAGCCATGCTTCAATGCTTAAGCTTTCCATCTTATTCATCTTCATTACTATGCTATTATGTTATGCTAAGCAAGAAGAGTGATGATAAGTGAGGAACTATTTATTTCTCCTATGTATGACTCTTCTTCCTCTTTCCTACCCTCATTCCCTGCTAGCTCTCTCCACCTTCGAAGGTGTTTGAGGCCTTGGGACTGAGGCTTGGGATAGTTAATGTTTTTTGCAAATTTTTATGTTATGCTCATGATGCATGAAGATTTCCATAATCATAGCATCACCAAGGTCACAAGGAACACAAAGATTGTATTCTAACAAGTCTCTCTTGATGGGAGAATCTATAATACAAATTCCTTTTGGAGGGGGGACTGGCTCCAAGTAAATCATGTCCTCAACTATTGTCATGTTCTCTAATACTCTCTCTCTTGAAAAAGTATTGTTCATGCCAAGTTAATTAAGTAATATGTTCATTTCAGGACAACGGCAAGGCCGGGCTAGGCAGTGTGGAAAGGGAGTCCAACTAGGTCAAAGGGCCAGGGGCCATGCTATATAGTGGGTGGTTGGGAGGTGGACTCCTAGGATCTAGTTCCCCTTGTATTACACTGGTATCAGAGCTCAGGGGGAGACGAGAGTGATGGAGAAGAAGGTTTTGGTATGGCGAGGCATGGCTTTGCATGCCTTCACGGATTCTCTCTCTCTCTCTCTCTCTCTCTCTCTCTCTCTCTCTCTCTCTCTCTCGATCGACTTCAGCTGAGGCATGACCTCCTTCTCTCCGGGTCTTCTTCCTCTCTCTCGCTCTCTCGTTTGGAAAAGCAAGACATGCATGCTCATGCAAGTCTTAGCATGCACGGTACCTAAGCAGGAAGGCGGGGTCGACACCAAGCGTGTGCAGGGCCTCTTGATGCGGGAGAAAGAAGCTAGCCGATCGGCACCAAACCCTACGCAGTTAAGCTCGCTAGGAGCACGAGGCAGAGTTTCTGCAAACTCGTCAGTGTGATGAGGGCTTTGGAGCACCGCAACGGGCGAGGTACATCATCTTCCCTCTCGGTGGCTCTGCTGTCTGCGCCATCGCCAAAAGAGGTTTTATTTTCACACATAAACGCCCTAAGGCCTTTGGCCTTGGGCAATTAAAATTTACTAAGGGAGGCTGCCTACGGGCCAACCCCCCCTCGTAGCATTGGCATCTCGACAGGACCATGGCATATCGACAGGTTCTCATCTGCTCGGGATTTTAGCAAATCAGCAAACTTGTCATACTGCAGAGATTAAGAACGCAGCAGTACGATGGAACTTCAAAGGTGGTCAAGGGGCTTACACCTCGGTTTATTTGACCGACAGGACTTCAAAGGTCTTAAGGAGGTTTACACCTCGATTTATCCAACAATTGAAAGCCATCCAGGGGCCTTGGTATGGATTATGACTGGCCAAAGTAAGGCCAACATTAGCACATGATTGGCGAAGCATGGCTTTGAATACACCATATTCAAATACAAAACAAACGCAAGGTAACCTCTTTCAATTTTGTTTTTATCAAGTTGATTACCCTCATGGTTTATGCAGGGTGGCAACGTTGCCTAGCAGTAATGGTCAATAAGGCTATGACTGGTATTGCCATGAGCAAGACTCCATGCAAGGGTGCTAATGAGCACGGCCGGTGTAGTCCAAAGTTAGGTTACTGCTTTCATACTATTTGCAGTTTCCCATCAGTAACACGTTCGATTTTAGGGCCGACAAGATTGGTCGGCAGGAGTTCTTAATGAGGTACGCAGTTGAGTGCTTAATGACGCACGCAGTTGACTTTGATTTTATTGTCATCTGCATAATTGGTTACACAATTTAGGCTGTATCTCTATATAAGGTAATGTATGAGATGGGATGAGGCACTTATCATACATATTTTGATCGTTGACCATGACTTGATGTAATAACAGTAGGGCTGTCAATTGCTTATGAAGCAATTGACCTCGATGGAGCATGTATCACCCCTCTTGCATATCTCTAAAATGCATCAAAGGTGACGCACTTTCCCCAATCCAAGCACAGGTATGGCCTCTGACAGTTCACATAAGCATTCAAATTTTGTTGCATACATGGCAAGGGATTCTTTTTTAATATCTCAAGGAGACATGCATGGCCTCTTCCTGGACTTGTTGAAGGAAGCAAGTTGCTCGGCATGGCCAACTCCTTCTAACAGTTTCTATACGCTGACGGAGAATGCTTACCACACAGTATTGGATAATTTCAATTGAAATTGCTCGACATGGTCGATTATTTTTGTCATGATATTTGTAGCCACATCCGTTGGCTCTCAAGACAAACATATTTATGTGAAGCAAGGATTCAATTTACGACTCTTGCATTGCGATTTTTTCCATTTGGGGTAGGCTATGAGCACAGTCTTTTGGGGAGTTTGTCCATATGCCTGCAGGATATTTCAGGCCAACTTTCTCTCGCGCAATAGAGATGGTTATGATCTACATCTGAGCGAGTTTTTCTTCCGATATCTCAAGAAAACTGGTTACATCAGGATGACCGATTCTTTGACAATTTTTCATGAAGCAAGGATTCTCCCTTGTGCCAAGGTACTACCCAATGACTTGGAATCACGAGCAGTGGCACACAAGTTTGAAAACCTTGCAAAATAGGTAATATCACCTCACAAAATCCCTACCAGTTTAGACTGTGCAAGGCACTAATGGTTTTGGCTCTCCAGTTTGAGGCCATCACTCTTGCCAAGGGCTTAAAAATCTGTATGCATGGCATGCTAACAAGGTGGCATGAATTCCACCGCTTCAGAGATGACGCTTCCGCTATCACACCAGACACTCTATCACGGACAAACTAAGTTCTGGATGGTTTAAATTTATGGTTGCTGTCAATGCACATAACACTAAATGGAACCTAAATCTAGGACTTATTTCATAGGCAAAGTTCCCTATTAAGTCAATTTTGTCAAGTCACGACCCCATACATGGTAAGTGCGTCACACTATGGCTTGTGTTTTCTGTTCCCTCTCTTGATGAGCGAGTTATACAGGCAGATTGTTGCATGCTTATAGGATAAGCTGCAAGTTAGGAATTAGATGCTACAAAGCAAACAGATTGGGCACAAGATATAAAAACTCGTCACTTAAGGAAAGTTCCTCAGCCCAACATTCTCTCTCTCTCTCTTTCTTATTTCTCTCCATGAATAATGGAAATTTTCTACGCAATTTTTGATACCTGTTTTGTTTGGGAGTCAGCATGAGCCAAGGTGCCCTAACTCTCAGTTAGAAATTGGGCAAGACGTCCTCTATATTAGTCTTCATTGTTTCCTCGATTGAACACTAATTACCATAAGGGCTATGCGCCATACACGCTGATTAAGAGTCATTGTCAAATCTCGGGTATGACCCAACGGTTGGCATTCCTTGGGGGATTGTTCTTAAGATCGATCAGATCTACCCACTGGACTACACAACGACATTAATGGACAAGCAAGAGTCTTGTCATTACGAATGTTTATGGTGTCATTTTGAATGTTTATGGTGTCATTTCTGCACGACATGGTTTCAGTGCGACACTTGAGTTGAGTTTTTGATAATCATAAACTCAACCCAGCTGATTTCTACCACGTATTTTAGATGCAACATACCGTTGCCATAGCATGGCTGTCCATAAGAGCTGGACTTTCCACTTATGTGGATCTCTTGCTCTCTCGTTACCACTACGAGTGTCTATGGACGCATTGTTAGACCTCGCAGGTGCTTACTAAATCACCCCATAGTCATGGACGATCACAATTTGATCTATTCTTGTTATACTTTCAAGGAAAGCAGTCCGCAATATACCACGCGGTAGCAGACGAATTCAACTTCTCAAGTTGATTCCAATCATTTTGTACACGGTTGCCTATGTTGGTTATCGTTACCTGCTAGTCGAGTAGTTTCTACAAAGGGTCTCACCAAGGGGTTTGACTACATCAATTCTAATCGAAGGGTTTGGATTGCAAAGGCAACACTCAGGGTTTCTAGTGCAATGTTGCTTGTTTTTTCATAGGTGGACGACGTGCTCCTCTGTATTCAGTTCAATCTCCAGGTACGCATCTATTGATTTGGTGTTATTCCAGTTTTTAGTATGCATTGCTTGGGTTTTTCAAGTCGTTTAAATACACTTGAATATTTCAGGGCCATTCCAAGGGCATGTCCAAACAAGTATTTTGGGCCATAGTGTCCAATGTACATTATGATGTTATGAATCCACTTGTAGGATTCAATTTGGCACATGTTGTCACATGGGATACAACATGGTCTAGGGACTCAAGGGGTTCGGTTTAGCCAGTGTGGAGCAATGAATGAGGGTGTCCCTCATTCTTGTCGTAAAGTGCCTAGAGTTACCTCCACACACAAGTACATCTTGTACTTGAAGGGTGTTCTTTTTTACACATTCTTACATGAGACATATTCCACATGTGGAGAATATGAGTCTTTAAACTGACACTGGTGCCATTATTTCAATTATGTGTCATGACAAAGTCCCTAGTTGTTGGTCAAATCTTTTTTCTAGACCATTTTCAGCACGATGTATCAGGAGCAATTTCAATGGCCAGAAATTGTCGGATACTTAGAATGACTTGTTCAGTTACAAGTATTGCTAAAAACAACATTACAAATGGTTGTTTATACATATAGCAAGGCTCTGAGTGGTTAATGAAAAAGTTTCATTGTTGTCCCTAGAAGTGATTAATGTTTCATCTTCTATTATGGTTCAAACATTTCAGCAAGGCTTGAAAATGATTACCACTGCAAGTATTTAGTTTCTTTTCGGAACTATTTACATTACTCTTTACTATGTGCTACGCACATCACATTCACCATAAGTACTGGCAAGGAGGATCATGGATATACATGTTCGGATCTGCTTTTTGCTAAAGGCATGCACACTGGGTGTTATGGGCACTAGTGTTTAGCAAAGGACAATTTGGAATGGCATGCATATTCCTCAAGTTGTTGCTTATGAAGTATTTTGCACTCTATGTGCACTATCTCTATGAGATTACTTTTGGGTCTACTAATCACCAATAGAGGTCATGGCTCGGTTTGGGTGTTTGTGGATTTTTCAAGTTAACCACGATGGTTATTTCAAACATTGTTGATTCCTCAACAATGTTATACGCTATTGTGATTCCCCGTTTACCAGTCGTCTGGGAAGACTGTCTATAAACCGTGGGGGAAACAAACCTCAGTACTGCAGTATCCAAGGGGATAGGCAGATTACAAAGTGTAATCTTGGGCTAAAGGATATGCAAAGTGCATGTATTAGCACTAAGCAATCCAATTAATAAGAATTTATTGCTCTTCTTGGATTTTACTTACTATCAGTTAACGCATGTTGCAACTAGGTAGTCTCTTCATGTATAAGTCAGGTTCTCAACCTTGAACACTTGTTAGGGTGGGGTTGTTTACTGATGATGAAATTTGGGAACAAGTCAAGGACTTAAGGACTTAAACTTGGCCGATGAGTCATGTTAGCAAGTTACTTTCATGGAAAGTGAAAAGAGGTACTCTTTAGGGTACATCTTTGTGTGATAACTCGTTTTGCATACTCATGTGTGTTCTAAATGGAGTCTGCACACTATGATTGGATAGGAATCGGTAACACAAGATGGTTTCAAATGGACAAGAATGTGAAAAATCAAGATGTTACTCTTGGTTTCATTGAACCTGTTGAACCGTGTTCCGGTCAACCAAATAGCTGGATCCATGAAAGATTCCACTTGGGAAAACATTAGTGTTCTTAAGGAGAAGTTCCCCACTTTTGTTTTCGAGGACAAAAACTCTCCTTTAAGGGGGGAGTAATGTCAGGACAACGGCAAGGCCGGACTAGACAAGGGCAAGGCCGGGCTAGGCAATGTGGAAAGGGACTCCAACTAGGGCAAAGGGCTAGGGGCCATGCTATATAGTGGGTGGTTGGGAGGTGAACTCCTAGGTTCTAGTTCCCCTTGTCTTACAACTCATGTTGCTACCATCAATTAAGTTCACCCTCTATGTTCTCAAAATAACCTCACAAAAATGCTCACTCTAATTCTCTTAATTCCGCTATTCTCAAAGTTCATAGGCCATTTCCATTACATATGTGTATCCACCAAGGCGCGCCAGTGATGATGACTGTCGGTAATAGTCATCCAGGAGTCGTACATGTTGAGCTTGATATCTCAACAGGGAGACATGGTCTCTCTCCCGAGAGAGAGAGAGAGAGAGAGAGAGAGAGAGAGAGAGAGAGAGAGAGAGAGAGAGAGAGAGAGAGAGAGAGAGAGAGAGAGATTTGAATTTTTTGAGAGCTTTAAGTACCTTGGCCTCAAGGTTCCAGCCAATCACAATTGGCATGAATGTGCTATGTGTCGTTTGAAATCGGGAAAGAGAGCATACTATGCATTTGAGAACATGTGTATGCGGAAAACATCAAGTGCTGAGTTCTCAAGAAGTACTTTTTTGACACATTGGTGACACTGGTTGTTCTTTATAGAGTTGAAGTGTGGGGCGCAAGCATCTCAAAGTCTATTTGAAAAGATTTTGAGAATGTCCAAAAGTGTTTTCTTACAAATGTCTCCAAGTTAAGACACAAACACCATATATGCTCCTACTTCTTGAGTCGAGATCTCTTATAGTTGAGGTAATGGACATAGAAAGGGTTGTGTTGTCATGATAAAGATGCATCAAAACCCCTCACATCAATTTCCTACGATTGCATGTGAAGCAAGAAAAAAAGTGCAAAAGACGCATCAAAGCAAGATCTTGAGCACGGGATGGATGCAAGACATAAAGAAGTGGTTTGGGAGATGGGATGCATTACACTTGCTACATGATGCCTCAATTGACTCCCAAGTGAATGAAGCTTTTCTACAACACCAATGTATTATGGCTTGGGAGGAATTCAGTGGATCACGCTTCATATATTACACCACCCATATTGCCCCCAACTACATAACCATGTTCTTTGTTGAAAGAGGAAACCGTACTCACCCTTACATGCTTGATCATATCCCCTTGTCAGCGATACGCACTATCGCAGCCATTCGGCTTAGCTCCCACTCCCTTTGATGCGAGATATGGCGTTGAATAACTAGATGCTGATAGTCTTTTGTTTGAACGCGTTTGATGATTTTTTTTAAAAAATCCTAAATAGTTGCATATACATCAAAATAAAATAGACATTCATTTATGTGTGGATCTTATCTATATCTTCACGCTCCTTTAAACCCTCTCTTATCTAGGGGGCCATTCGAGCAATTTCAGCTCGCATTTACTCCCGCTACTTTTGACATATCTCTATAATGACATTAGGTTCATTATTGAACATGGTCAAGCAATCTATTAGATAGATCCCAAGATTTTTCAAGATCTAAAATATCCTGAAATCATTACTCTACCCGGCATAGCTACTCGCATACAACTTATGCAATAGTTGTATACTGAGTTCAAGAGCAACGGAAAGTTGGAAAGAGCCACAAAGCACACAAGAGTGGAAGCCAGCTCTTCCGATGCTACTGAAGATCCAGGAGCTACCATTAGAATAGAGTCTGCTGCTAGTGACACTCTTTCTCTCGATCAGTCTCAGCTACCCCTTGTATTGTATGTTTTACCAAAGATTGCAATCTTCAACATACAAGCTCCACAGTCGAGAGAAGGGATATGGGCACACGTGAAGCGTGTAGGTGTCACACATCCTGCATTTAAAGAGCCACTGTATGCGGAAAAGATCTTCAAAGTCCACTTTCATGGACCCACAATGTATTAGCATATTAAAGACAAAGCCACAATTTCGGACATCGCTCATCACGGCATGATTTATCCACTTGCCATCATTTCACGTTTTTGGAATGGCGGTCATGTAGAGCAGTGGATAAAAGAGTGCACTGCAGATGGCAATCAACCTATCCATTCACGATTATGTAACCATTGAAGTAATAATATAGTTACTCCAAAATAATATTTTGCAGATAATAAACGCTCTTATTCAGACCCTAAACTATCTACATGCGCACGACTATATCCACAATGACCTTCACGCCCACAACTTGATGCTTCACTTTGGACAAAAGGGGGTCTATGCAGGCATTGTGGATTGGGGATGATGTACAAGGACCAAAATAGAGACATGCTTTCCTCCTCTCCTTAACTTGCAAATAGAAACTAGAAAGCAGACCAAGAGAGATTTTCCATGGGCTGCCCCAAAATACATATCTACTAATCCCCCTAGCCTCCCTGGAATAAATCCATGGATATCTTCTCCATGTGTCATACTTGTAAACGACTCTTGAAGTGCATGTCAGTGCCACAAGAGAAAAACGAAAGGGATTTTTTAAGCAATGTACTTACCCACCTTGAGAGTGACAAGCGAAACAATCCCGCAACCCGACCCAAAGATTTTGATCTTTCTCTCTGTCTAAACGGTGCCCATAGAGTGGGATATGATATTGTAATGATTATTGTCCTCTTTACTTGTGCTTGTAAATTATATAATTGATCAAGTTATCTTGTCTCTTTCCAATGACATGGTGATAAATATTCCGTCTATTTCTTGTAGCATGATTAAGTTATCCTGTCTTTTTCTTTGAAGATTTAAATGTGATGACTTGTTTCCTTCATTATTAGTCTTTCTATTGATGACATATTCACTCGATTGGTAGATGTGGAAGAAGGACTTAACCACGTTGAAGCATAGGCTATCTACAAAGAAGAGAGAGAGTGTTATGGCCAAGAGAAAGACCTCGAAGCTATTGCTTGAATCAAAAAGGATGAGTCCGAGTTTCAAGGTGAGCCTTGCAGCCTTAAGGAGTACAAGAAGATATGTCCAAACCACTTTGCGCGCCAACAACTATTTTGAATCACCGACAATGCAAAGGAATCAGCTCCCGTAAAGCTATCGGATTTGCAGAACAAAGGACTCGCACGAGTATTGCTACGAAGATTCATACGACGAGAGAGAGTTATGCCAAACAATAGCCAAATGGCACTCTACTTTATACAACAGTGCTATGTTTACGACATCCTTGGGAGACATGTAGATCGATCAGATCGCCCCAAGAATTATGGCATTGGGCATGGTCAGATTGCAGAGAAAGTGACAGCAAGTCAAACCAATAAGCCAATGCCTGCACGCAAACATCCCATAGTTCTGTTTCCCAAAGAATCGGAGACGCTCGTCACATTAGCAAGTGATAGCAAGTCACGCCAATAATCCAATGCGTGCATGCAAACGTCCCATAGTTTTGCTTCCCAAAGAATCATAGACGCTCGTTACATTAGCAAGCCTTTAGTCATACATCTTTGTCTCCATCAAACACACCAATCATATCATCTATTTCATCCATATCAGAGCATTCTAAAGCTATCTCCCATTCCATATCATCGTTATCATCTACTTCCGCAGCTATAGCTTCTTGGGTTTGAAAGACATCGCAGTGATTTTGTGCTGCTCTTGATGCAATGTTCACTGGCTTATGGATAAGTCTCATGTTGCAAAAAACATAAACCAAATCAGCAGCACGTTTAAGGTGAAGCTGGTTTGGTTTCTTGGTATGCATAAAGTCAAAAGTCGATCAATTTCTCTCACAACTTCCACTTGATGCTGCAACATATAGAACCCTAACTACAATGTGTTGCAACTCCACTTTCTCCCTACCATACTCCTTCCACCATAGAGGCGCACTTGTGTGTGCAATGGCATCTGTATGCCGTGGATACTGAAACATGCCAGTTCTATTAGCATAATCAACTCACTGATGAAAAACAACTTTTCCATCCTCCTATCCCAATAGTTGAGAGCACACTGTTTTGAAGTTAGTCATGACTTATTTATTGGCTGATTGTTGGTGCATTTGAATTTGGGATCCAATACAAATGCAACACCATGCTACCAACAAGCAATTGCACCCATTGCTTGTTGGTAGTTGTGATTATGGAAGCTTTGTCCTTTGCACCAAAGCCAACATGCTCTCTTACTTTTTGTAATGCCTTTGACATATACCAATAAACTCGACCAAAGACGAAAGACAACATACATTTCAACATCCGTTGGAACTTGTTTGGCATTATCACTTTTCTTTTTAGCTGCAAGAATTTGCTCTACTATGCAAGCATACTTTGGCAATATAGCATGAATATCTCTTGGTGGAGCCGTACACTCAGACACATTACCAGGGACTTTAAACAAATGCTCGTTGATTCTGGTCGCATTACCACTGGACTCGTGGCCGTAGGTCTTGCATTTCAATCGAGATGTATTCTTTCTAGCACGCAGCTCGTGGATGTAACTCCACTCATGTCCTTTCACCATGGTGACAGATAAACTTAAACTGCCAAGTCAGCAAATCCACCTATCAATTTCAAGGTCAAAATTAATTCAAAGAAAGGAATTACACAAGCAATGATCTATCGATCAATACAGTGATCAAAATCTGTTCACATTATCATAATTAATTAAACTCGCACTACATTATCAATTAACAATAAACAATGATAGTCTTATCATTCTTCAATAAACTCACGTCAATCAAATTATATTTTCATGCGCTAAATAACTTCATCACTTCAAACAAAACATTTCAATCACAATGCTCACATTGCACTATATCGATTCATCTAAAGTGCAAGCTTTTGGCTTTCACACATTATGATAATTGATAATCTTAATCACTTAAATAAAACAGTACAAACAAATCTCATTATCATGTTGCACTATGTCAATTTATCTAAATTGCAAGCTTACGGATTTCACACATTACGATAATCGATAATATTGATCAAATCTTGCAATTGATTCTCATCGGAACTTGAGAATAACAGGCAGAGACTAAAACTAGCCGTAACATGCCTTTCATCATATGAAGCAAACTCCAAATCAGAAAGGTAACTGATCCAATTGTTTCGCTTCTTGCTAACATATGCACTTAGCATATCCTTTAACGTGGTTTACTAACGTATGCACTTTGCATATCCTTTAGCACTAAATAGAATGCTTGTAAGTTGCCCATCTTACGCGAGATGAATAACAGCAGTAAGGGTGAGGTACTTCCCCCAACCACTTACAGACAGTCTTCCACGACTGACGATAAACCATGACTCAAACATTGAGTAGCCAGCCATATACTCGATATGGAATGGAGACAACCAACTAGGTTGAAAGCAGATTGGAGTTTCAAGCATCCAATCGCAAACACCCATACTGAGCCATCACTTTGTATGGTAGGGTGTAAACTCATACTAAATCTGCAAGAGAAATTGCACGACAATGCAAAAAATTGTAGAAACAATAAAGTCCATGAATTTGCATGCCGCTCCGAATAATTTTGTGTTAAACACTAGGGCCCATAACACCTAGTGTGCATGCATTTAACACAAACATATCCGAACCGCAATTCCATGAAGAGATTTTCCACTATACTTACGTGAAAATCTTGCAGCAAAAGTTGGACCATAATAGAATGTGACAACCCGGTCACACCTAGGAACCAACCATGAGACTTTCTCATGAACGTAGCATACTTTTCTATATGTAGAAACAACCCTCCGTTAAGGTGGTTTCACAACACTTGTAATCAAAGCAAGTCTATACTTAGTACCTGACAAATTCTGGCCACTGAAATTGTACCTGATACTGTGTGCTTTGAATGGTCTAATGAACGGATGCGACCAGCACCTAGGGATTTCGTCGTGACACATCATTAAGAATTGGGCGCCAGTGTCAGTCCTAGAGACTCATATTCTCCACATGTGGAATATGTCTCAAGTAAGGATGTCAAGAAAAGTGACATCTATCAAGTACGAGCGGTACTTGTGTGTGGAGGTAACTGATAACACTCTGTGACAAGAGTGAGAGGGACCCTCATTATCATGCTCCACAATGGCTAAACTGAACTCCTTGAGTTCCTAGACCATGTTGTATCCCATGTGACAACATGTGCCAAATCGAACCCTACAAGTAGGTTTGTAACATCATAAGGCAAAAAAGGTAGATTGAACATTTGGTCCAAAATACTTTGTGCCGACATGCCCTTGGCATGGCTCTGTAACATTCAAGCGTGCTTATACGTCTTGAAAAAAAAACAAGCAAAGCATACAAAAAATGGAGTAACACCAAATCAATAAATGTGTACCTGGAGATTTGAATGTAATGTTCACTTGTATGCAAACGGAGAGGAGCACATCTCCTACTTGAACAAACAAACAGTATTTCACTGGGAACCGTGGGTGTTGCCTTCGCAATCCAACCCCTTTGGTTAAAATCAACGTAGTCAAACCCCTTGGTAAGACCCTTTGTAGAAACCGCTCAAGTAGTAGTTAACGGTAACCAACATAGTTATCCGTGTACATACTGATTGGAATCAACTTAAAAAGTTGAGTTTGTTTGCTACCTCGTGGTAGATTGCGGAATTATTTCCTTGAAAGTCTAACTGGGAGAGATCAAACTGTGATCCTCAAGGCATATCAACTGTGATCCTCAATGCCTATGGGATGATGTAGCAGTCACCCACCGGGTCGTACCCCAAAACACTATGTCCATAGACACTCCGTAGTGCTATAGAGAGAGAAGGAAATCCACACAAGTGAACTGCCTAGCTCCTGTGGACAGCCATACTGTCTCAATTGATTGCTGCATCTATACTTCCTTGTAGAGATCAGCTATTGAAGATTTTCAAAAACTCAACTTGAGTGTCGCACTGAGAACAGGTAGTGAAAAAATGACACCCTAACATCCGTAATGACAAGACTCTTGCTTGTCCATTAACGTCGAGCTGTACTCCCCTGGGTAGATCTGTTCGATCTTGAGAACAATCACCCAAAGAATGCCAATAGTTGGGTCGTACCCTTGGCTTAATACTGGCTCTTAGCCTGCGTGGCTCACATCCCTTATGAAAATTAGTGTTCAATGGACAAACCGATGAAGACTAATTTGAGTAGAAGCTTATCTATGTGCTAGCTGAGAGTTAGAGCACCTTGACTCAGACTGACTCTCTAGCAAAACATGTATCAAAAGCTTCTTAGAAGATGTTATTCCCTTGAAGAGAGAGAGACAGAGAGAAGTTTTTAGAGTGTGTGCCCAAGCTGTGTGCTCTTACGCATCTTATGCCTGACTTGCAGCTTATCCTATAAGCATTCCACAATCTGTCTGTATGACTCGTGCATTGAGAGAGATAACAGCAAAACACAACCACATCTTGATCTACCTGCCTTGCAGGGTTGTGATTGTATGAAAATGACGTAGCATATGCACTTAGCCTGTGAAATAAGTTCTAGATTTAGGTTCCTTTTAGTGTTGTTGGGTGTTGATAGCAACCAACCATCGGGTTCAACAATCCATCACTTAGTCTGTCCTTGGCAGAGTTGCGAGTGTGATAGCGGAAGCATAATGCATGAAGTGGTGGAGTCCATGCCACCGGCTTAGCATGCTTTGCATGGAAAAGCGTAAGCCCTTGGCTACTATGACGGTCTCAAGCGTGAGAACCAAAACCATAAGTGCCTAGCATAGTCTGCATTGGTAGTGGGACATCATAACGAGATATCACCACACCTACAATGGGAGAAAACTGTTGGTCATACCAGTTCCCCAAACTTGTGTGCCAATGCGCTTGATTCCAAATCAATGGAAATATCGCGGCACAAGGGAGAAGTTGTGGTTCATGTAAAATTGCCAAAGCACTTTGCTTTGCGCAATGATAATAATTGCCAAGTAAAGTGTAAACATGGAAAAAAAAACCAAGAAAAACTTAAACTTGGCTAACCTGGTAGTTGTTGCTGCATCCATTTGTCATGAAATTCCAAAGGAAAAGCTCGCGTAAAGGTGGCTCATAGCTAAATCTGCCGTGCGAGAGAGAGAGTTGTCGCATATGTATATTCGCCCTCGTGTATCATATACATCTGTCGTATACGGAATGAAAGAATCTGCAAACATTTTGCCAAAACCTTCCCAAGTTTGTATGCTCATAGCATATGCCAAACGTGGGGAGCTTCAATGTAAGATGCAGAAATAGAAGCCTTGCTTCACTTAAGTTCATCGAATGGATGAGACAAGAATGTAACCTGAAAGCTCAGAGCTAACAAATGCCAATGTGAAAATTCATATGGTGGTCAACATTGCATCTCGCTCCTAGTTGTGAATGTCAATGTTTGTTCCACGATGCCTCATGTACCCATTACCCATTTTGCCCGCTCCTATCAAGCTGATTAGCACGATGAATGATTACCGTGATCCGTCATTCCATTGCATACGACAGTTATCAAGCGCTTTGCTCAATAAGTACTCTACTTCATACTGTCAAGGGCCCTGCCCAATTCGCAACCAATTTGGAATCTTGGGAGCAACTTCAATGCTCCTACTCCAATGGTGGTACACCAAGTGTGCGCCGATCATACTGAGCTCTGTGCAATAGCTGCGCTACTGGTTGTTGCCGAGGACCATGCCCGATTTTCCAACAAACTGAAGCTTGTGAACACTTTGATGCTCTAGTTGGGTGACACAAACTGTGTCCAAGAGTATCGTCGATCAGATCCTTGCTCTTTCCTGTACAAAGTTGGCCGAGCGGAAGTTCTTCACTTGTATGCCGATTACGGCATCTCAAAAAACCGGCATAAATGAAGCGAAAAATTTGCAGAACCTGCAAGAAGACGACAAAAACTTTCCGCATGGCAGCTCAAAGGTGATCTGGGTTACCCCACTACCACGCTTGTGGGTCCTGGGGTGCTCCTTGCGGACTCCGAAGGGAGACCTTGATGGCTGCATGCGGTGCATCCCGTGGGCACCTGCCCCTTTTTTTCTTTTAATTTATTAAGATGGCCCTAAGGCCAATTGCCCTTGGGTCATAGTGTGAAAGAAAAACAAAAAAAAAACCTTACTGTAGTCGACCATGGCGCAGCAGGCCGTCGAGGGCACCAGTGAGAGAGAGAGAGATGGCGTTATGCCGTCTCCCGGGCACAGCCCCTGTGACGGGAATTGTACTCCCTGGCCTCGCACTCTGATTGAGCCTTTCCTGGCTGCGTTTCACCGCATTCGGAAAATCACCCCCCTCGCTGCAAGGGTCTCTACACACGCAGCGTCTCGGTCGCCTGGCAAGGAGTTGCACACGCCCTTCTCCTCAAGAGGATGTGCACACGGTCCTCGACCTCCTTCCCGTCCTCGACTGCTAAGGGCTCCTACCCACGGCAGTCCACCACGCCATGATGGATTGTCAGAGAGAGAGAGAGAGAGAGAGAGAGAGAGAGAGAGAGAGAGAGAGAGAGAGAGAGAGAGAGAGAGAGAGAGAGAGAGAGAGAGAAAGAGAGAGAGAGAGAGAGAGAGAGAGAGAGAGAGAGAGAGAGAGCATCCGTGAAGGCATGCATCGCCATGCACAATCACCATCTCCTCCTGCTCCCCTGCTCCTTCCTCTCCACCTTGCTCTGATACCAATATAAGAACCCTAGGAGCTAGAGACCTGGATCCTCCACCCAACCGCCCATACTTATAGGCTCTTAGCCCTAGGATCCCCTACCCACACTGCTAGCTGGCCCGTGGCCGGGGTCCGTGACCCCCCCTTAGGGTAGGGCCCTACCCGTAGGACCCGTGTCCTGACACTATGTTCACTTTGAGGTGAGAAAATATCTGCAGATCAAAATCGAACCTACCTAAATAAAACTGACATCTATTCTATTATATTTTGCAGGCTAATAACCCCATGTGAGAGTAAACTCTGCACACAACGACAATCTCTAAATTATATCACTAATTCACTTCCACATGTCAGTAAACTGAGCACGTAGCAAGTGACTCCTGAAAAATAAACACCTTGTATGAGTGAGAGTTTGAGCTCTACACAACATACAAAGCTTACATAATTTGAACCTAAAAAAGAGAATCAATCAACTTTTATAAAACATTAAAATGATTTTAAACAAAAGATTTTAAAACTATTTTAAATTTCAAAAATTTTTAATTATAAAAAATTTATTTGTTTTCTCTACTATTGACATAGAATACCTTTTGTGATGAATACTAATCTCAACAAGGTGCACTGCTGCTATATACACTTTTTTTTTTGGATCAATATAGTCTTCGATCGAATTTTCTTTTGATTGAAAAACCTAGGAAAAAAATCGGTTGCCCATTTTTGTTGATGTGGCATAGTACAATACGTCCCTATAATATGAGGTCATATAAAATACGTTCGTATATGACGTATTATACGTTACCCCCCCCCCCCCCCCCCCCCCCCCGCCTCGCCCCCTCCCCTCCCTCTCTCTCTCTCTCTCTTTTCTCAAAGAGAGAGAGAGAGAGAGAGTTGCTGAGAGAGAGAGAGAGAGAGACGCACTGCTCGAGCTTGAGGGAGAGAGGGTCTCTCTCCCTCAAGCTCGAGCAAAGCGAGCAGAGAGAGAGAGAGAGAGAGAGAGAGAGAGAGAGAGAGAGAGAGAGAGAGAGAGAGAGAGGGAGAGGCCCTCTCTCTCTCTCTCTCTCTCTCTCTCTCTCTCCCTCTCTCGAAGCTCTCTGCTAGAGCTTGGAGAGAGAGAGAGAGAGAGAGAGGGAGAGGCCCTCTCTCTCTCTCTCTCTCTCTCTCTCTGAGGGAGAGGCCCTCTCTCTCTCTCTCTCTCTCTCTCTCTCTCTCTCTCTCCAAGCTTTAGCAGAGAGAGAGAGAGAGAGAGAGAGAGAGAGAGAGAGAGGCACTTCTCGAGCTTGAAGGAGAGAGGGTCTCTCTCCCTCAAGCTCGAGCAAAGCGAGTAGAGAGAGAGAGAGAGAGAGAGAGAGAGAGAGAGAGAGAGAGAGAGAGAGAGGGAGAGGGAGGGAGGGGAGGGGGGGATGAAGTCGCAGAGCGGAGCGTGGGTCGACTCTCTCACACACACACACAGTGAGCTTACACAGTACAGTACGCAGAGAACTGTTAGAAGGGTTATCTCCCAATAATCTTAGTATTCACAAAGTATAAGTTAGTATATACAAAGAGTTAGAGGGAAGTGAGTTAGGCGGGCGGCCAGCCATATCCGCATAAGAGGCCACTTGGGCTTTAATCCCAACAACCTCCCACTTAAAGTCCAATGTGGCACTTTAAGTAACTGTAAATCTATGAACATAAATGTACAAAGATTTACATGGCTGCCATCTATCCAATGCCCAATAACTCACGACAATGCACAAAGCCCTCTCCTGGAAGTCCCTTTGTGAGTAGATCAGCAGGATTGTCCTTGGTGTGGATCTTCAGCAGTTGTATCTGCTTGTCTTCAAGTACTTCCCTAATGAAGTGATATTTGACATCAATATGCTTAGTCTTCGAATGGAACACTAGATTCTTTGCCAATTGTATAGCACTTTGACTATCACAATATAACTCTGGCATATCTACTTTGATTCCCAAGTCTTCAACCAATCTACCAAGCCAAATAGCTTCTTTGCATGCCTCATTTGCTGCAACATACTCAGCTTCTGTAGTAGACTGCGTAACACAATCTTGTAATCGAGATCGCCATGATATGGCACCTCCAGCCAATGTAAAGACATAGCCTGATGTAGATCTCCTCTTATCCAAGTCTCCTGCATAATCTGAGTCAGTGTATCCTCTGACACTCAAATCCTGACTACCATAGCATATGCGCATACTCTTTGTATGTTTTAAGTATCTCATGATACCTTTCACTGCCTCCCAATGTTTCTTGCCGGGATTTGACATATATCTGCTAACCACTCCCACTGCAAATGCAATATCCGGATGTGTAGCAATCATTGCATACATCAAACTACCCACTGCAGACGCATATGGAATCTTATCCATTTCAGCCTTTTCTTCCTCAGACACAGGACAATCTTGTTTGCTAAGTTTCACATATGGTGGCAATGGAACACTCAATGCATTTCCCTTCTCCATATTGAAATGTTGCAAAACCTTGTCAATATACTCTGTTTGAGATAACCAAATCAACTTCTTTGATCTGTCTCTCTCAATACGCATACCAAGTATATGACTTGCCTCACCCATGTTTTTCATGTCAAACGATTTTGCCATCTTTGACTTCAAAGCTGAAATTTCTTCCAAGTGTTTGCCAGCAATCAACATGTCATCCACATACAAAATAAGGATCAGCCAACTGCCATCCTTAGCCTTCTTTGTATATAGACAATGATCGAACTCACTACGTTTGTAGCCTTGAGAAAGCATAAACTGGTGGAACTTATGGTACCATGCCCTCGGTGATTGTTTTAAGCCATAAAGACTCTTTACCAACTAGCATACCAAATGTTACATGCCTTTCTCAACAAACCCTTCTGGCTGCTGCATGTAAATTTCCACATCTAAATCACCATGCAAGAATGTTGTCTTGACATCCATTTGGTGCAACACCAAATCCAATATAGCAACCAATGCAAGAAAGCATCTCAATGTAGTCATCTTGACCACCGGAGAGAAGACTTCATCAAAGTCAATGCCTTGTTCTTGCTTTAAGCCCTTGGCAACAAGCCTTGCTTTGTACTTTGGCTGACTATCATGAGCGGTGATCTTATACCTGTAAACCCATTTACAAGGTAGAGCCTTTTTGCCCTGTGGTAATTTAACCAACTTCCATGTCTCGTTTTTATGCAGAGCTGTCATCTCTGACTGCATGGCCAACTGCCATTTTTTCGAGTCAACCACTTGTAATGCTTCCTTGTAACAAGATGGTTCTCCGCAATCTGTGAGCATGAAATAATTTAGAGATGGCACATAACGATCAGGTGGTTTGGAGACACGCTCAGAACGTCTCACCACAACTGATTCTGCCTCTCTAGCCACTATAGGATGTTCCTGAGCCTGACCATGCTGTCTTGATGTGCTAGCACTAGGTCCATCTTCCCTGAAGACAACTCTTCTGATCTCCTCTGTCTTCTCTGGCTTAGCGTGAAACTTGGCTTCATTGAAATGCACATCATTGCTACGAATAATCTTTCTGGACTCAGGATCCCAAAGCCGGTAACCCATCTCGCCCGATTCTCCGTAGCCAAGAAATATACACTTCTTGCTCTTTGGTTCTAACTTATTTCTGAACTTCTTAGGAATATGGCTATAAGCTTCACAACCAAAGACTCTGAGATGCTTATACGAAGGTGCCTTGCCTCTCCATAGCATCTCGGCCACTGCACTCTTATCCAGAACCCTACTAGGAGACCTGTTGATCAAATGGACTGCTGTAGCCACTGCTTTCGCCCAAAATCCATCAGGAAACTCAGCATTTGACAACATGCTTCTGACCTTCTCTTGTATGGTCCTATTCATACGTTCTGCAATCCCATTATGTGAAGGATTATATGGTGCAGCAAGTTCCCGCTTAATCCCTTTTGCTTCACAAAAGTCTTGAAAAGCTTTGGAAACGTACTCTCCACCATTGTCAGTTCTCAAGCACTTCAGCTTCTGACCACTCTGATTCTCCACCAGCTGCAAGAATGTCTTAAAGACCTTGAGCACCTCATCCTTGTGCTTCAAGAAGTAAACCCATACTTTGCGAGAATAGTCATCTATGAATGTACAAAAGTACGCTGCTCCCCCTAGTGACAAACTAGGCATTGGTCCGCATAGATCACTGTGTACAAGAGCTAACCGTTCGTCCCTACGATTCCTCTTTGATCTGTGCGGTTCCTGTGTTTGCTTACCATAAACACAATGCTCACAAAACTCGAAATCTTGAAATGAAAAGCCAGGCAAATAACCATAATGAGAAAGTATTTCCATTCCTCTTTTTGACATATGTCCCAACCTACGATGCCACAGTGACACACTTGGCTGCTCAATCACATTAATTACATGGTTTTTAACCTCTGAAACATGTAAAGTGTACAGTGTTCCTGACTTGCTGCCATGTGCTATAGTCATCGAACCTTTGGAGATCTTCCAAGCGCTGTTCCCAAAAACTGTCACATAACCCGCATCATCCAACTTCCCTGTACTAATCAAGCTCTTTCGGATTGCTCGAACATGTCTGACATTCTTGAGCCATAAAGAAGAGCCATTCTGAAACTTCAACTGCACATCTCTCACTCCAAGTATGTCACAAACCTGCTCATTGCCAAGTCTGACATAATCTTTAGTAGCCACATATGTGTAAACCACTCTTTGTGCGGAGAAACATGTAAAGATGCCCCTGAGTCGATAATCCAATCACTCATAGCATGTCCATCCTCTGCAGTCAAGAAAACAGAATCAAGATTGCTTGTAAGGAAGATGTCACCAGCTGCTATACCAGAATCACTGTCTGAACCAGATCCTGTGACATTCACCTCTTCAATCTTCACTGAACTCTTCTTTTCATCTTGCTCAGAACTCTTTGTTTTTCCTTTTTCTTGTTTCCACTTCGTACAGTCTCGCTTCATGTGACCCTTCTTGCCACAATGGTAGCATTCTATGTCATCCTTTGAATTCGAATCACGAGACTTACTTCGGTTTTGTGCCTTCTTACCCTTGTTCTCTTTAAACTATTGTCTCCCTCGAACGACCAAAGCACTATTGCCTTTGTCTTTGTCAATGTTCTTCCTGTTCACTTCCTCTGTGAGCAAGCTTCCTTCTACATTGGCACTTGTAAGACCTTCTGGCGCGACAGAATTACTTAACGCTGTACGAAAAGTATCCCAACTGTCTGGCAAAGTGATTAAGAGAAACATAGCCTTCACTGAATCTGGAAAGACTATCTCCTATGCTGTTAACTGGCTGAAAATTGTGTGAAATTCATTCAGATGATTTGACATGGCTGTCCCTTCCTTCATCTTCAAATCCACCAATTTCTTGAGCCAGTAAATCTGAGAAGCAGCACTTTGTTTCTCGTACATACCACATAGCTTTTGCCATACGCCATACGCTGTAGTCTCTTCTGCTACGTTGAAGTAAACATTTTCTGCCAGTGTCAGCATGATTGTGGAACAAGCTAACTCGTCAAGCTCTTCCCACTCATCTTCAGCCATACCTTCTGGTCTCTCCCCTTTGAGCTTCAGTGGCTTCACTTGTTTTTTCTGCACCAAAACCTGCCAAATCTGCTTCTTCCAGAATGGAAAGTTTGTGCCATCCAGCTTCTTTATGTTGTAAAGAGTCTCACTTTGAGAAGATGCCATATCTGCCAAACTGCTTACTCCTGAGAAAAATCCGACAGAGTTTCCCCTGTAAACTGGCCTTTGTACACAGTAAACAAGCTGTAATCAACAAGCTGAACACCTCTCCTCAAGAACTGTCAGTATTTTGAAAATTTTTGACAGAGTCTCCCCTGTAAACTGAGCTCTGGGAACCAAAAGATAGCTCAAAAAACAATCATAAATAGCTGACCAGTGACAAATCTAAAAAATATCTGTAATATGCTGTCCTGTAAGCATACACTGTCTCCTCTCTGGGCGATGATAGAACCTGTATCTGTCTCAAGACTGAACCCTGAACAATGCCTCAACGGCCTGACGCATAAGATGCAATCCAATGTCTACACAAAGTCATACATCCTAAGGGATAAAAGTCGCCGAAGAGGATGCGTGTAGAGGGGAACTCCAGCAACCTAATCCACCTCACACTGGGTAACCGAGCCCCCAGTGCTTGGCTTCAAAAAACCTCACACACGACCCTCTCAGATGGATCAGCAAACTGCCCAGAACTAGCATACATCCTATAATAGACCAATCACTGTCCTATGACCACTGCGGCGGTCTGTCTACTAGCGTGACTCACAACTAGCAGACCCACAATCACAGTACATCAATCTGCAATACATGCCAGTGGTGTCAAGCCGTCGTATGGCCACACCTCCCCTGGAACCTGGCAAGCACAAGAAGTAACAATGCAGACTGCAATATATATATCTGATGATATATATGTGTACCTGGTCTATAGATGATGCTCTGAAGACTAATGAGTGATGTATGTCGATGCCGATATTGATGTCGGCCACCTCCTGCTTGCCAATCTACACAAGACGGATTTCTTTGCAGCTGAAATCTATCTTCTGCTGTAGTGCTCAGAACGAAATTCTCAGGGCATAAACGGCTTCAAAAGGGGGGTAAAACCGTAGGTCGCCTGCTGGAAACGCTCCTGGAACGCCGAGTGTGAATTTTCGAAGTCCGGATCCAGAATCTGCCGAAAAAGTGCGTGCGTGCGATTGCGCAAAACCGCACTGAACCAAGGCTCTGATACCAATTGAAGTCGCAGAGCGGAGCGTGGGTCGACTCTCTCACACACACACACAGTGAGCTTACACAGTACAGTACGCAGAGAGCTGTTAGAAGGGTTATCTCCCAATAATCTTAGTATTCACAAAGTATAAGTTAGTATATACAAAGAGTTAGAGGGAAGTGAGTTAGGCGGGCGGCCAACCATATCCGCATAAGAGGCCACTTGGGCTTTAATCCCAACAGGGGATGTATAATACGTCATATACGAACGTATTTTATATGACCTCATATTATAAGGGCATATTCACTACAACACAACATGGAGATATCGACGTGCGTATATCGACGAAATTAGCGGGCGTCGATATACGCGTCGCAATGTGCGTCGATATACACGTGGAAAGGCTTTATTTCCCACGCGTATAGTGACGCAAAAAAATTTGGGGGAAAAAAGCGAAACCCGCGAGCAGCAAGGGCCATTTTCGCCTACGCTCTGCTCAAATCTTGGCCTCCACCTGCTGTGCAGGTATTATGCCCCCCCCCCAACCCCTCTCTCGCTCTCTCTCTACATCGTGTGTGTGTGTGTGTAGGAGAGGGAGAGAGAGAGAGAGAGAGAGAGAGAGAGAGAGAGAGAGAGAGAGAGAGAGAGAGAGAGAGAGAGAGATAGAGAATTAATGTATGCTTAGGAAATTAAAATTAAAGAAAAATAATCAAAGAGAGAAATGAAATGAAATGTTATATTAACGTCTTCGAAAGGCCAAAGTGACCTATGAGACATGAGACAAGAAAGTTACAATGTGATGGATCTGATACAAAGTCAGAGTAAGAAGATGACAAAATAAAATATTATGGAATCCTAAACTGCTGGGTATAAACTAAACGGCTAAACCAGCTAGCTGGGATAGGTAGATCATAGGAGATCCAGCATCTGTAGCTCGCGGATCTCATCAATCTCCTCCATGGTCAGTAGTCTGACCGGGCGTTATGCATGTCGAGCCAAAGTGACCTAGCTAGATCCTCTCATGCAGCCTCTGTCGATGTTGTGTAGTCCTCCGCAGTCGTGGACGTCTAGATATCCCTAGCTCAGTCGCTCGTTCGATCAGTAGAGAGATAGGGAAGTAGAGAGCGAGAGAGAGAGAGAGAGAGAGAGAGAGAGAGAGAGAGAGAGAGAGAGAGAGAGAGAGAGAGAGAGAGAGAGAGATAGGAAATAGCTAGAGAGATAGAGAAAGAGAGTTATATATATATATATATATATATATATATATATATATATAGAGAGAGAGAGAGAGAGAGAGAGAGAGAGAGAGGTAGGGAAGTGAAGAGCGAGACAGAGAGAGAGATAGGAAAATAAGGAAATAGAGAGAGAAAGAGAGATAGCGATAGTGAGATCGAGAGAGAAAGAGAGATCGAGATCGCTTTTTTGAGCAAGAACCATGCAAGGCTTCTGAATCTTTCTCAAGTTGCTCATCCATCTCCACATTATCTTTTGGCTTGGACATGGAGGCCCCGTCCGGTTTACAATCAGGTTGAAAACTTTCATTGGGCTGAGAACTTCCATGGCTTGTGCATGGGTGAAAAAAACACCAGGATGGGCATAATATCCTTGGAAAAACCTGTGCAAAAAATTGCAAACAGACGGAACATTACAAAAATGACAAAAATGGTCATGCTTTAATATATGATTCATTAAGTGCGGCATTGGAAAGCTTTCTCTGACAGGCTACCTCGGAATGGAGGCAGGTGGGTTCGTAGACAGAGAAGAAACTATGGAACTAAAAGAGGCAAAGGGGTTTTGTCTGCTACATGCATTGCCATGTACACCTGGGAGTGCACGTATGTGTCTACCCATATAGGATTTGACCAATAAAGACGAGATTTTGACCCAGTGGTCCTGATCTCCGTACACCTCTGGACCGAGGTGTACGGAGATTGGGCAAAACTAGAGAATGCGAGGTAGTTTACATTGTGAGGAATATATATATATATATATATTAAAAAAACATTCATAATCATTGTAGATGGCAACGTCATCAACTAACATGGAGGAAAAGATTGCATGCTTGTGCACGCTCTGCAAGTATCAAATCCTACGCAAGCGTAGGATATGTAATGAGCATGTGCACAAGTACGGAGATTTTGCTAGAGAAACCGTACAGAATCTGCGATACGACTCCTACGGAACAGGCATTGATTTCCGTGGCATAGCACCTACATCTGAGAGAGAGAGAAAAAAGATTATGCGTGAAGGTCCGACCAATATAGAGCCACGGATGGAAGCAGAAAAGGGGTTACGACAGAAGACAATGGCATGGAGGAGATGCTGGATGCCTTCTTCCAGACAAGCGAGGAGAACGCGAACGAAGCAGCACCAGAAGCCGTGCGCCTATCTCCTGAAGACATGTTGAGCAAGTTGGCACGTCAACCAATCTATGAAGGCGTCAAAATATCTGTGCTTCGTACTTTTCTGGCGTTTTGGAATCTTCAGTCAGTGTACGGGTGGTCAGATGCAAGCGTCACTGCTTTGTTTAGGTACGTAATTTACAAAAGAGATTTTCCGATTGCAACGGTGATGTGCTCGGAGAGCTTTTTAATTTAATGTGGCTTAAACAGGTTATTGCGGGAGAAACTTCTCCCGGCTGGCAATGAAATGCCCCCCTCCAGGCCAGACGCAAAGCAACTTCTGACCTCAGTTGGCTTGGACTACAACAAGATTCATGCATGTCCAAATGATTGCATTCTTTTTTGCAATGAATTCACAGATTGTCTGTCGTGTCCTAAGTGCGGAGCAATGCGCTACAAACAAGATGCAGTTGGCGAGACAGTGCCAGCTAAAGTGTTGCGGCATTTCCCTATTATTCCTAGGATAAAAAGCATGTTTCGTTGTGGTTCCATTGCAAAGTTGATGCGGTGGCATTCTACGAATAGATCCACTGACGCAACATTTAGGGTGCCCGCTGATTCTAAGGCTTGGAGGCACATTGAAGATACCTGGCCACATTTTAAGAGTGAACCACGCAATTTGCGTTTGGGCATGGCAATGGATGGAGTCAATCCATTTGGCTTGAGAAGCTCGTCATGGAGCACTTGGCCTGTTGGCCTTATCAATTACAACCTCCCGCCGTGGCTTGCTATCAAGAAGGGTCATTTGATTTTAAGCTTGATTGTACCTGGTAAGTTCAAGGCAAAAAACATGGATGTTTATCTAGCTCCACTAGTTGACAAGCTCCAGGAGTTATGGCACGGGATCGACATAGCAGATGCGGTTGAACCAGAAGACTTTGATTTAAAATTAAGCTTAAAGTTAATTTAAACAACTGTGTTCTAACGCTTTATTTTACTTTCTTTGTGCAGGACTTTAGTATGGCAGACGAGATTCCAGATCCCGCTTCCATGAGTGCAGATGCATTCATGGGCTTCGTTACACAGATGACGCCTGCTCAGATGGCAGAGGCTTCTCAGTACTAGGTAGCCAGAGGCACGGGTACTACGCCTCCGGGCTTCACACCCGAGGGACCAATGCCTAGGGGGGGGACGCCTACGGGGTTCAAGATGCCTATGGGTACGACGCCTTCTTCTCCCATCACGGTCGCTTCGACACCTAGGGGTGGGGCAGGCGCGGGTACGTCCTCATCTCCGCAGAACAGGCGCACTCGCCAATCTCGGCGATCGTCAGGTGGAGGTGGTGGTTGCTGTGGAGGAGGGTCCACAGATGCTTCGACCGCTCCTCGCTCACGACCCCCGTCTTACCCAGGCACACCTCTCGACACACCTCTTGGCACACCTCGGACACCTTGGGGGGCACACGATCCTAGTGCCTCCAAGCTCTTTACTGTACGGGGAGATGGTTCTGTTGACATGGATAGAGTCGGGACTGAGATGCGACAGCGGATTCGCCAGCTCGTGGAGCTGCAGTTTTCGACCAGCATTTTGACGTCTTGGGATCAGCAAGAAAAGGAAAAAGTCACTTACATAGTGGAGACCATCCTAAGAGAGTACCAGCCTGCTCCGGGTTCTTCCGTTGTTTCGGCGCAGTGGATCAAGGGTGTTGCACGGGACACCATCAAACATCGACGAGATGCAGCTCGGAAGGCTTTCAGGACCGGCTCGCCGAAGCCTTCGGGCATCCCACACGAGACATGGCTGCAGATCAGGGAGGATGAGCGGACAGCGGCCACGCGGTTCAGACAGTAGCGTGAGGCCGCGCAGGTACGACAGATGACTAGGGGGACATCTCATCTTGGCAGCGGAGGCTTTGACACCTTTCGCTATGAGTTTGTGAGTTTCTAATCCAATCTTAACTATGGCGTTTTTTAAAACGCGATGAATCATGTATTCTTATTACTTTGATTTTTGTATAAACACAGAATCTTGCGATGCATCGAGCTCCATCACGCGAGGAGGAGTCAGATGGATATTGTAGAGGTATCTATGAAGTACTGAATGATCTTGAAGCTTCAGGAGAGCCTGTAGACTGGGAGGCCTTACAGTTTCACTGATCGCTTGAGGTGAGCCGTTAATATGTGTGAGTTGATTTAATTAAGTCAGTATATGTGAAGTAATATCAATACTAATTTTGTGAGTTGTCCTATGTGTAGGTTGCGACGCCTAGTCATTAGTGGACCAGATTTCGTCTATATGCTTTTTGAGACGCAGACACGCTTCTGTGTCTCTTTTTTGTACAAACAGTTAGTGTTCAAACAGTTATTGTTTCCCTTATGGTTATGATTATTGTCATTGTCATTGTATAGACAGTTATTGTTTCTCTTTCTGGTTATGCTTATGGTTATTGTTAATTTTGTTTATGGTTATGGTTATCTGCATTATGGTTTTGATCAAAGTGATTATAGCCGGTTATGGTTTTAAGTTATGGTTATGCTTTTAAGTTATGGTTATGGTTCGTTATGGTTATGCTTTTAAGTTATGGTTATGGTTCGTTATGGTTATGATTTTAAGTTATGGCTATGCTTTGTAGTTGGTACGGTTGTCTTTCATTGGCCTTAAATCTCATGTGAGATCCTACATGGATAGCATGTAGGAGGCGTATACATGATATGGTTTTTTTTGAAAAGTTTATGTAAAAACAAAGGGAACTCTGCCGAAATTTCTACGCGCGGGAGCATGGTTGATATTTTGGTGCTGCTCGCTTTCTTGGGCAGAGGGCAGGAAGTCTGGCTGTGGCTGTGTCCATCTTTTAACTGGGCACACATCAGGCTACCTGCCCTCTGCCCAAGAAATTTTTTTTCTGCTATGGTCGTCGCTATATGCGTCGCTATGCACGTCGCTATACGCTTCGCTATCAGCGTCGCTAATAGCGACTGGTTTCACAGCGACGGGTATAGCGACGCTCATAGCGACTGGCAGCGTCGATATATGCGTCGATAACACCTTCTTTTGTTGTAGTGATTGTACGGTGCCACGTCTCTTGAGAGTTGCTGTGAGAGAGAGAGAGAGAGAGAGAGAGAGAGAGAGAGGAAGAGCAAGGAAATGAGGTAGAGAAGAGAGATTAGAAGGAAAATTATGCCAAAATTTAGGGTATTTACTAGGATTTTAAACTCAAATGCCCAACTATTGACCTTGAACTTATGGTCCAATAAACTTAGAAGCCGGATTTATTATTTTCAATGGTGAAATTTACATTACAAACCGAGATATGCGATCACTGCACTGAGCCCTTGAGAGTTGACCTTTACAAAGAGGGGTCTCTTTGAAATTTCCACCTTGTGTCGCTAGAGAGATTGTTCTGCCCATTCTTTAGGCAAAAAGAATTCTCACTCTTAGAGCCTTGAAATACAATGACTTCAAAAGTTGAGTTTTGAAACTTACAAAAGGAGTTTGGTTATGCTTTGTGTGGCTCGCTTGCAAGGCAAAATTCCATCGAGAAGTCACGATAGGAAGCTATGAGAAGTATTGCAAGAATGCATACACTTTTGCAAGAATGCAAAAGTTTATGAAAGATAGATAAATTGTGGACTTTTGAGGAGCTTGGGAATTTTGAAACTCATCGTGAGAAAGTGCTCTAAGTTGTCGCTTGAACTTAGTTTGAATTATTAACGATGATTACCACATCTGGTTAATAGAGGTTCATGGGAACCAGGGTATAAAAGACTCGAACTTTGTCTCGACGTTATTGCTGTTAGATGAGTCCGTGGCTGCGCTTTCTTGCAGGTAGTCCCTAGGTGAGCATCGCCGACATCAACATTGTGCATCCGAGGTGAGCATATGCTTCCGCAGCAGCGAGTCACTGCATCCTGGTTTTGCTTGTTCCTGTTGCAGATTGTTTAGCACTTGTAGGTGTAATTAACTCTAGTGCTGCTGCACTGTATTTGCAGACCATGAAGGTCATAAGGCAGAAGGTTCAGCCGAATGGAGCCGGCACTCAGAGGTCTTGCAAGCTGCAGATTTCGGCCAGCGCAGGCATTGTTCTCATATTCGCCATTCTTGCCTCCTTCTCCATCGGCATTTGCCCTCAGTTTCCTACCAGCAGCACCTCTGCTACATCTTCCTCGACCTTGCCCTTCATGTCGGGCCCTTTCCCTTCTGACACTGCCAGCAGCTCCAATTACAGCCTAACTGAGGACTTCTACGCCATACTTTGTCCCGGCTTACTCAACATCGTCAATGAGACGCTCACTCGAGCCATCTCCCGCAATGCTTCTGTGGCTGCGGGCCTTCTTCGTTTAGCATTTCATGACTGCTTCGTGCAGGTACGTCCTCTTTTGATCACTTCTTTGTGGAGTTTCCTGATCTTTGCGGTGAACTTTGCACTCCTTCCATCGCTAAGCTGAGATTGCTTCGCATGGTAGCGATTCATGCGCGCATGATTCATGCACGCATTACCTGAGTTCTCGGTCCTCAAATGTCCTTGAAACTCTCAGCCATAATTCTAATAAGCCTTTGATATCGTCGATCCTCCACTAGCTTTCATTCTTTCTCCACGCACTCACTATCCTCTCAGGACCTCAATCGACCTCTAAAACCTTTCGTCGCCTTGGAGTGAATAAATTTCGGTTTCGCTCACCTTGAATGTAAGGTCAATGTTTTGTCTCGATATTGTTGACCATAACATTTCGCGTGATGGCTTCATAGGCTACCTTCTCTGGTTTCGCTCGAGGGAGCTAGAAGACGTAGTTTAATATCACCATACATGCTAATAGCTCAGTCAAAGGGCCAAATCTTTGTTTCAAAGAGCTGTTCCTGAGTCCGGAATGAGGCAAACATTCGTTCAAAATAGAATATTGGCACGACGTAGTGTCAGGCAGAAGCTTATTTCTATTGTTACACGCGCTTCTGCATTCATTTTGTGAAGCTGACATTTGATGCATCTGTGTCTTGTATTTCCCCTGGTTTCAACAAGTTTTTCAATAACTTTCGTGTTCCTTTTACCATACGACTGACGGTAAATAAAGCCAATCCTCCTGAGTTTGTTGCATCATTGACGCACTGCTTCTAACATTTCTGCATTAATGTTGTGGACTAAACATGGTCGAGTTTCTCCACCTTCTTTTGTTGGACGAAGTGCTTAATTAAGAACTTGTTCGTTTTGGTGCAGGGGTGTGATGGTTCTGTGCTTCTTAGTCCCGAACTGGAGGATGGACCGAACAAAAATTCACTGCGTGGTCTTGAAGCCATTAATGAAGTCAAACAAGCATTAGAATCGGAGTGCCCCGGCATGGTCTCCTGTGCCGACATCGTTGCGCTGGCTGCCCGCCATAGTGTAGTTCAGGTAAACATTGTGTTTGAGAGGTCATATAATGGTGAACGTGACAAGCTCTGTTCATAATCTATATTGTTCCTGCTGAGCAATTACTAGAGTGGGGGTCCTTACTACGCGCTTGGGCTGGGAAGAAGGGACGGTTTCATCATGAATGGCTCACTGGCAAGCGCGGAGCTGCCAAAACCTGATCTGAACATCTCCAGCGTTCTCAACCATTTCAGCAGAAAGGGCTTCAATGAGACAGATGTCGTCAGCCTGCTAGGTATAAATGGTCCTGATAATTGTAGTGGATCGAATCATGTATGGGAGAAAATTGACTCTTATGGACATTGCTAAAGTTCAGGTGCCCACACCATCGGCCAAACCAAATGCTCCAACTTTGGAGGGCGTCTCTGCAATCAAGAGGGAACCGGCATGGCCGACCCGCGGCTGAATGCGTCCCTGTTTCTGCAACTCACAACGACATGCATCTTGGATTCGCCAATGATAAACGACGTCAATGGGGCAACGGCATCACCATGCAATTCCAGTCAAACCACTACAGTGAGCCTCGACTTTGATACCCCCACTGTCTTCGACAACAGTTTCTTCAAGAATGTGCAGCAGTGGAGGGGCGTATTGAATACAGATGCAGCATTGTTAGATCATCCCACTACCAAAGCGCTGGTCCAAGCTTATGCCGAAAATCAAGACCTTTTCTTTGAGGATTTCAAGCGCAGCATGGTCAAACTGAGTAGTTTGGCCGTGCTGACCGGAGTCCAGGGAGAGATACGAAGGGACTGCTCTTTGCAGAACTAGCAGCTGCACGCTCTCCGAACTGACGATATTGCAACTCTTGCAACAAAATGAAGAGGCAACTCTGCCGTTAGGCTGTGTTTCCCATGCCATGGTTTGTTGAGGAATTTTCGTGAACTTTTATAGGCTGTTGAAGCTTCAACATTTTTTTTTGTGGGATCACAAATACTTGTCGAATACTCCAATCAGTAGAAGCTGAATAAATTGCTGACCTGAAAGAATCACCCATCTCCTATTTTAACAGCAATTTTCATACCGGTTTAATTATCTTTCTTCTGACCAGTAGCAACTACTCGTTAAACGTAAGTGGAGATCGTGATACCTGGTTTAATCACCTTTCTCCTGACCAGTAATTGCTAGTCGTTTAAATAGGACTTAATTCCGAATTTGATACAACGTAAGTAAAGATTGGTCTCTATTGAAGAGTTCCCGTTTAGAAGTGCACAACATTCAATTACCCATCATACATTAATGCCTGTGGCTTAAAAATTAAAATAGTTAAGGAAGTGTGATGATCCTAAAAGGTCTTTAGTGACAGACTTTAAGAGAAAGCTCTTTTTAAAAACTATTACGAATTGACTGTACATAGTAGCAAAAAATGAAATTAAGTTGAAAAGTGAACGAGGTAACAGCTAAGAGGTTATATATAGCAACAAATCACCGCACGGTCCCAAAAAGAAACGATCAAATTAAACCTCGCACAAAGATAAAACGAACTGTTGAACACTATTAAACCTCCAAAGCTCTGGCTTTCAATTAGTATAAAATTGGAAACTTTGATTCAATTGTACTTTTTAGTGCCCCAAAAAAATTCCAAGTTTAGTGTAATTCCACCTTCGAAATTTGAGATTTACCTCTTAATTTTAAATTTAAAATCGAGAAAACCTACAAAAAAAACTGTGTAATTAAGTGTAAAAACCTTCAAACTTAGTCAATTTACCTCCATGATTTCTCATATGTAGGGTAAAGGGGCCAATAAAAAACCACCCCCCAAAGAAAGGACAATGACACCCCCAATAATAAGACAAAGCTGAACCAACTGTGTGCAATTCAAAAGAATGCTCAACGTTCATTTTATTTGAAATGAAACCTTTTCATTGGGCAATGGATGACTTTAACCCTTGTTGGCACCCATGTCTTTCTTTTGGGGTTGGTGTGTCTTCTTTTTCACACCCATTTTTGTTACACAGGAATGCATAAATGGATTTATAACTTTCGGCTCCGATCATCAAAAAAGTTGAGATCAATTTTTTCCTAAAGCTCTCGACGAAGCGAATCAAATGAGCTACTGACTGGTTATAATTGAGCTCGAAGATTGGAGATCTAAGCTCCCTCTCTTAGGTGGCCTTAAGTTGGGGGTTTTACCCTAGGTTTATTAAGTTTTTGGGCAGTTTTTTTTTAGAGTACTGACATACCTGGTAGGTTCTCTACTTTATCAACTGGAATCTGCCCAGATGCCATTTGGTGCAAGCTTTTCCTTTAGGGTTACACCCCATCAAAACTGAAAAGCCTGGATTCCAACTCTAGGTATATCATGAAGTAGAGTCATGAAAAGATCGCTGGTCTGAGCCATCCCAACACATGAGCACGTTACACCATTCGTGTCTCCTCATTTAGCAAAAAATACAATCCTCAATGCACTAATGGTCAACCTACTCGTGACCAGCTCCTTCCCAAAACACCTCTCGCGCTTCCCCTCACTCCGCCTTGCTGATGTCGACGACTGCGTCCCCAACTGCTGGTGTCGATGACTGAATCCCAAGTGTTGTCCGCGCACTTGATTAACATATAAAACTCTGCATGCCCTGTTATTTGTGTTTTCTTCCACGTGCGCGCTAGTGGGAGCAGAAGGAACATAGGCACTGCGTGAGAGAGAGAGAGAGAGAGAGAGAGAGAGAGAGAGAGAGAGAGAGAGAGAGAGAGAGAGAGAGAGAGAGAGAGAGAGAGAAATGAAATGTTATATTAACGTCTTCAAAAGGCCATAGTGACCTATGAGACCAAAAAGTTACAAGGTGGTGGATGTGATACAAAGTCAGAGTAACAAAATAACATAACAACAGTACAAAACAAAGATATACACTATGGGATCCTAGATTGGTCTATGTGAACTAAGCAAAAATGGGAGGCTTGTTGGGATAGCTGAATCACAAGAGATCTAGCATCGGTCGTTGGTGAATCTCATCAATTTCCTCCATGGTTAGTAGTCTGACCGGGCGTTGTGCATGCCTGGCCAATGTGCTCCGAATCTTCTGACGTAGCCTCCGTCGATGTTGTGTAGTCCTCCGCAGTCGTGGGCACTTGGATTTCCCCAGTTCAATCGCTCGATCGATCAGTGTGCCTCTGGTGTGAGACGAGGGGGAGCTCTGCTGTGGGAGTGGCTCTTGTGGCTGTCCCGTGTCTGCTCTGAAGAAGTCTATGATCCGTCTTTGAGACTGGCCAGCCTCGCCATTCATCAGGCTATCTCTGTGTCTGCGCAGCTCGAGCAAGAACAAACCCAGGAATCTCTGATCTTCGTCTCCCATGACTCTTGAGAGTGGTCTAAAACCCTCTCTGAACAAGCAATGGAAGTGGCCTCGTATCTCATAGTAGGCGGGGCAGCGGCATGTATAATGCAGCTCTCTCTCAGGTTCCATGTCACACAAGGGGCATGTCCTGGCCTCTGCTGGTACTCCTCTCTATCTCCCAGTCTCAATCCGCAGCTAGTGAGAAGATGTGCGTAACTGGCCAATAGCACATCATATCCCATGAGACAAGTGGGTATCCATGTATCTGGGTCTCGTCACAAAACCATCTTCCGTAAGCTGGAGAAGGTGGTCTCTGTAGAAAGCCATCTTCGTGCCCAATTCCTATGCTGGTTGTATCCATGTCCTCCCAGTGTCTAGCTGGGTCAGGTCTTGGTGGATGAGCTTGGTGATCTCTGACTGTGTAAGAGTGAGAGATGGTGCATCCAATGAGTACTGGAATGGTGGCAGCCTGTCTATGCTGAACCCATGCGCCTGAAACCATGATGTCATCTCCCCATACCAGCATGTTGTATCTCCTTGTATGACTAACTGTCGAGAGGACTCAAGTGCTATGCGAGCATATCTGTCTCTAAGAAGTTTCCATGTGCGGTTTATGAAGGAGACTAATCTGGTGAGCGCCTCCACCACTAGTGGGGGGGCCGCTAGCTCTGCTCGGATAATGGCCCGTGGTACTGATGCCTTGGCTCTAATGAGCCGCGAGATCATAGAGATGAGAGGTTTCTCCATGTTCCCCCATCCGTCTATGCGACCCGGCCTCCCGCGGTGATCCAATGAAGGTCCCCATATCTCAGCTCCATAGAGCAATGCTGAAGCCACCAAAGTGTCAAAGAGCTAGAGCTTCGTCCGGGGCTCCTGAAACTGAACGTGCGAACACATCTTCTCCAATCTACCCAATGTTGCGTGGGATCTAGTCAGTCTGGTCTCTGTAGCTCTTCTGAGTGAGAATGCAGGTCCGCTAAAAACCACTCCAAGGTAAGTGTAAGCGTTTGTGTACTCCATAGTCTCCTGGCCGTATGTGAATGTAGGAGCTGACCTCCTGATCCACTGTGGGGTGGTGTTAAATACCATAACCTTGGTTTTAGCAAGGTTGACAGACAAACCACTTTCGTGGGCAAACATATGCAAAGCATCCAATTGACATTGCATTCCCTCTGGGGATTCAGAGATCAACACTATATCATCAGCATATAACAAAAGTGGAATCCATGTCCCTGCCAATTGTGCACCTTTATCCCCATCGCTGTCAATGTAGTGAGAAACCTCATCCACATACATACCGAAAAGAGTAGGAGAGAGCGGGCAGCCTTGCTTCACCTCAATAGTGGAGTGAACCGGTGTAGAAAGTCCCTCCGGGGTGTGTACATGCCCTACTACTGATCTGTACAATGCCATGATCCCCCAAATGAGCTCTGTGGGTACTCCCATTTCCTGTAATCTGCGCATCAATCTAGCTCTGGGTACTGTGTCAAAAGCTTTGTGGAAGTCCACAAAGCTATAATAGATCCATCTCCCATGAGATCTGCCTTCCTCGATGATGGCCCTGAGTGTCAAGATATGGTCAAGAGTAGAGAAGCCTCTCCTGAACCCTGCCTCCCAGTTGCACGCATTCCTTCCCTCTCTGCCCATCTACTCAGCTGTTGCTCAAGAATGGATGCATACAACCGTGCCAGTGTGTGCCCAATCATAATAGTGCGATAATTCCCAGGCTCCATGGGGTCTCTGGCTTGAAGATAGGTATGATCGTAGATAGGCTCCAAGTGTCCGGTAGGCCCTCACACATGGCACGATTAAACATAACTACTAGAAGCTCTGCTAGTAGGTCTTTGGCATGCATGAAATGCTCAGCGACTAAGCCATCATGATCATATGCTCTCCCAGTCCTCATCTTGTCAATAGCTTTCTTCACCATCTCAACGGTGAAAAAAACACATGTGTGTGGGCATGGATTGGGGGGGTTGGGGAGGGGCGGCTGTCCAGGTACTGTGTACAAAGATGATGCGTACTGACCCCAGGTCTCTGTGGAGGAAATAGCAGGGGGGGGGGGGGGGGGGGGGATTGCTCATGAAAGAGCCTCCACGCCTCACGTGAGTCCTGACTCAAGAATAGCTGATATAGATCTTTCTCGAGTCGAGCCAAAAAATCCCTCTTCTTTCGCCGCCTCCCAAAAGAACCTCCCTCTGAAGTCTGGCTCTAGTCTAGCGGCACTCCTCATCGTACCAGCTGCTCTGAGGCATGCTCCCTGATCGGCGGCTCTGCTCAGGTTGGGTGTGTGGGTATGCTTCTGTTGTTGCATCATGTAATGTATGTGTCAGTATAGTAGTTAGCTCCTCCAGAGGTCGCCCCAAGTCCTCAGTGCATAGGCGTCTGTAGATCCCGTCCATGTATACAGAATCCGTCTCCCATGTGAATGTGCAGCGAGTAGGGGCTGCTACCTGTGGCTTGTGTGCTACACTGAGCTGGAAGGAGATGGTCATCGACACCAGAGCATGATCCACTACCACCCCGACCGGTCTGGGCCCAACTGTTAGATCCTGGATACTAGAGATGAGATTCGGTTGTGCCATGACATAGTCCACTGTGCTGGCTCCATGTCTGTGTGGGAAGCATGTAAAAACTCCCGTAGCAGGGAATCTCTGTAGGCCGTTCAAGATGGCCAATCCATGTGCGGTGCCCATGTCTATCAGGTGTCGCCCATACTCAGTATATTCCACATCGTGTGATAGTTTGGACAGGCCCGTCTCTACAACATCTAGCTCTCTTAGCATCTCCTCTGAAGTATCATAAAACATTGCCTGGTGATGGGCAGTCCTAGCATTGAAGTCCCCTAGGATGATAATGTCACCATCCCTAGAGAACTCCCATTTGTCATCATCCAAAATAGAGAAAGGGGACTGTCCTCTGGGTGATGCATAAACTGATGTACTCGGGGGAAAGTAGAAAATATCTAGGTAGAGATATCTACCTGTCTCTGCTTTCAATCTTATCCACATGTACCTAGCTTGCTCATCGCTGCGGGCTATATGTATCAGTGGCTGCAGATCCTCTCTAAATAACACAGCCACTCCCTCTGAGCCCCACCCTCTTTGCTCTGAGCGTGTCTCCTATCTGTAATCTGTCTCCCACCTATATCCATTGATGTGAGGCATGGATTGCCCAGGGGCCTGGTGTGTCTCAGAGTAAAAGATGATGTCTCTTCCAGTAAATCTATCCTCAAAAGCACCCACATCAAGACGCATAGATCCATTACAGTTCCAGGTAGCCACTTTGAGTGTGGTCCCATAAGTCTCGCACCGTCATGTGGAGCGTCACTCTAGTATTACCACTTTTCCATCTCGATAAAAGGCAATCTTGCCTTTTCCCCTTGCTGCTCTAATCTCTGGCATTACTTCCTGCATATGAGCGATTTGTGAGAGGGTGAGATCATCCCCGAGAAAGATGCCAGTCTCTTTAAGAGTTGGTCTTTTCTTCAAGAAGGACTTCTTCGCTTCATGGAGGGAAAACGAAGGATGAGTACTCTTTCTTTTGAGGTTTCTCCACTGCTTCCAATTTTCTTTATGTTTGCCACTCTCCATGCCCTTGTGTGCGTCGGCTCATGAACCCCCATCAAGGCTGTGAGTTCTTTTACTTCTTCGTCCACATTGACTTTGTCTTTAAGACAACAAATTCTCACATGTAAAGCGCGCACCCATCTTCTTTGCTCCTCCTCTAATGTCTGATTAATGATAGTGGGTGTGGACGTGGGCGTTATCTCCTTGCCTTTTCCTTTCTTGGCCACCTTGATCCATTTCTCGGCTTCATCCGCCTTTTGTTGAGTTTTGGTAAGAACATCCACCCAAGAAGTCGTCATTTCTTTGTGTTTCTCTTCTCCCTCTTTGATGGCCCGTACTTGCTCCTTGATCGTGTTGATTTCTTTGATTACTAAGGGTTGCAGTTCTCTCTCTTCCAGTGTGTTTCTTGATCGTGCTTCGGCGAGATCTCTTGAGTGATGCAATCTCTTCCTCTTGAGTCGTCACTCGGTATTCCAGCGTACTTATCTTGCTCTCTTGGATCAACACACTGTCAAGAAGTTGGCGGTCTTGCCAGGAAGGCACCGGGCCTCTTGCTGTGAGAATTTGTGAGGAATCTCAAGGGTTACGAGAACGAGCTAAGATGTAGATAACATAGATTCTAGAGCTAAATAAGGAATGTAGCCGGAATGTAGCCAAAGAAGCCCCTCACATTCCCTTACAAACACACACGTGATGGAGAGAACTCATGAAAGATAGTCAAAACAAAACAAAAATGAAAACATCGAGATTACGATCATATCGTATCATGGGTAGGATAAAAGGGTTAATGGATGAGTTAATGATATTTAATCTTTGTTGTCCAAATAAGCTACGGATTGCTCTTTGTAACTGTAGCTTTGTGCTTACCATAATGTGTATGTCTTGTCTAACGATTGGGATTAGTTGTGAGTACAAATCCTCTTGATTCATAATAAAATAACCACATTCACATCAAAAGAGAAGTCATAGTCAATAATCGGTAGTATGATGAGATCTGGTGAGAGAAGTATTTCGTTGAGCCTTTCAGGAACAAATAGAAACACTATGCGTTGGTGAAAGTGAGTCTTTCGACTAATCCAAATGTTTACCCTAATAGATTGCACATAATGGAAATGAAAGAAATTGCCTCTATGTGGATTATGTTTATTCATCAATGATATACTTAGTATGTTCAAAGATAAAGGTGTAAAAGAAGTGAAAGGAGAAGAAGAAGAGAGTTTCTCTCCCGAGCCCTATTGTTGCCCTTAGGCAATAAGGATACTGCAGGGGGAGAGAAGTACCTGTAGCAAGGAGATTCTAGAGTTTGTGGAAAAGAATGAGAACCTTAAGAGAGAGAGATTCTTGTGAAAGATGAAGATATGGTTACTAACCTTGTGCACATAATTGTTTCCCGCAAGAAGGTTGTGCCCGTTACATTGACAAGATTGCTACTTGAATACCTTCCAATGAAACAATTAGTACACAACAAGAGAGATGAAAGGAGGAGTAAAGATAGAATTAGAGATAGATCTAAGTGTGGTGATGGTATTAAAGATAAATAATGAGAGATAGAGATAGAGTTAGAGACAAGTATTGGAGTAGATATGCAAATGAAAGAAAAACTAGCAACATATATCTTACATGAGAGCAATCGTCACCACCTTAATGGAGAGAGAAGACGAGGCAAGACTTCATACTTTCTTCGAGGAAACGTATGGCACTAAGATGAGTGTGTCACTATGGAATTGAGCTATTCTTACTCACTCCAGAATTGTCCCCCAATGAAGATAAGGTTGTCCTTTTTATAGGTGAGGGAGCCATGTTTTACATAATCACTTGATTAGGCTAAAGAATTAGCCCAAATCAAATGTTCTTTGGATATTTCTTAAAATGGGAAATATTAGGACTCAAAATATCATGAAATTCAGATTTTTCGGTCGTTGAGGTTCCATGTGGGTGCATGATGTATGTGGGCACCACCTAGGCATCTTCTGTGTGGCTCCAGCAGGGGGTCCCAACTTGTGTGTCTTGTCCTTCAAGGCATCTTTGAGGTGGCACATTCACATGCTTGTGTCTTTTATCCTCCAAATATCTTATTGTATGGAAAAAGACCAAGATTACCTCTTTTCACTTGATTCATCTTTTTACCATCTCTTCTTGCAGTGTGGTTGTGAGAGGAATTTTCCCTGTTTTCCCTGTAACTTTTGACCTGTAACTCGGATTGACATGCTTCAAAAGGAAAAATTGGCCTACTAAAAGAGCTTGACTTGGTTTTGGCATTTTCTCTATGCCCTTAGGTTGGTATTTTCAAATAGGGGTAGTCCAAGAAGCTTTGGATCTTCCTTTTCATAAAGTCTTGTACTAGGCCCTTCCCTCTTGTATGTTTCCAAGAAGGTATGCATTATTGAAGGGTTATATTATTAAATAAATGTGAAAAGAAGAAAAGAATTTATATATGGTAGGGTATAGCTGAGATATTAGAAGAAATATACAAATGATTTTTCTCGAGACAAAAAGAGGCACAATCATTGATACTTCTCTTGCAGTACTTTGTAATAGTAATGTACATTTATATTACTTCAAAGGTAAATACTACGGTATGGTAGAAAGATTTTATTTATGCATATGAGTATTATATGAAATATACTTATGCGTAAAAAATTCACAAGATAAATCGTTTAATGCCCGTTCCCAGTATATACGTGCCACAACACGACATCCACCCCCTCTAAACCTGCACATCCTCCGGTATGTGCCACATTGTCTCTTTGTAAGATCAGAGAATCGCTTATTCCAACCTAGAAAAAGTTTTATCACAATTATGTATGTGATTTACCACAAACCTGCGACATCCCTTGAGATCCAAAGCTTCATCTTTGTCACTTTCGTCACATCCTTTGATAGGCAAATCATCAATGAAGGGCATTGTGATTTGAGGAATAAAGTCACGTAAGACCTTATTCATCCCATTCATCATATGTGCAACCGAATTGGCTTCTCCCTGTGGCAAGGTACACATCCTTACCAAACCCAAAGGTGTCCTCATGGTTGTCAAGTATCTGCTTTCAATTGCAAGCTAAAATTGATCATACCCTGAGTAGAGATCCCCCATTGAGTAGATTGCCGTCCCTGCAAACACCTCTGCAAACTCATCCACAATTGGACCTATACCTACATTTCTAATTGTCACCTTGTTCACTGGTTGCATATCTTGGATAAAGCGTAGAGAACCATTCTTCTTTGGAACTGTGAACCACCTGTTTGAGTATGGAGCACAAGAAGGCTCCAAGATTCCCATTTTAATTTTCTCATTCAGTAGCTCTACCAACTTTGGCAAATGAGCCTTTGGAATCGGAATATGCCGTAGATTCCAAGGCACATGAGGTATTGTGAAAATTACCATAGGAGCTACAATAGAAGGATCAACACATCCTATCTCATGTGGATCAAATGCAAAAGCCTTACCATGCTTTGAAAGCATTTCTTTGAAGCACTTTGTCTCCTCCTGTGTTAGAAACTCCTCGCGACCAATCTGCAACTCTTGGAAAGACTCCTTTGTGAAGGTATGCCCAATCTTTTTAGGATTCCTCAAACTTGGTTGTAGAGAAGCCTGCTCAATCTTTTCCCTGTTGTTGGGTGGTAAGGGTGAAGCTACTGGTTTCACCTTCTTTGCTACACTTTTGTATTTAGTTTCAACATGGACCTTTGGACCAACTGTTTGGTTTTCTTTAAAGGCTTCTATTACTTGATACATTTCCATGAGCAAACTTCCACAACTTCATTTTCAAGATGCAAACTAGACCCCATTATAGCATCAAGCTCACCCATAGTATCTACAAAAGAAACTTGTTCACACAAACCCAAAACGTTTTTAGTAGGCTCTAGCAACCCACTCTTTTTCATGCCTATTTGTACATTATGCACATATTGCCTCTCACATCTCTTCAAATCCTCGAGTTTTGTAAAACATACTGATCCATTCCTTGTTACCAAGGAGCTTGTTGAAAATGTTTCACCTATTTATGGATCAGGCGAGACCCTTTTCCTTTCTATACCACTGCAATCTCGCTTTACAATGGTACTTGGCCAAAACCCATCATTTCTCTATGATCATGAAACTCTTTGCTCACCTTTGGTAGAGGATGTTCTCTGAGGTTGTCACGATTTCTTTCATGGTTCACACAAAGTGTGAGAAATTGGACAGCACGTTTACCATCTTTGCTACGTATCCTAGCATATGCTGAACCATCGTCCATTACCTTTGTTTCCATTCAAACTCCCACAATGTAGGGTTGTCCAAGGATGAGATGATATGAAGATGTATCATGTACAAAGAAGTTTTGGTCAATCTTTACATCACCTATTGTCACCTTCACACTTGGACATGCTGCATACAATTCATCGGATGAATTGTTTGCCACTTTTACCATCCAGCCATGATCTGTGTCCATTGGCCATTTGCACTTGTTGTAGAGACTCTTTGACATTATGTTTATTTCTGAACCATAGTCAATCAAGGCAACAAATGGCTCTTCAAGATCACCTACCTTGACCAAAGTTTTTGTAGTAGCCCTTGCCCAATGACTTTGTGAATAGTAACTCCTAGGAATATCTTCAACTTCTTTATCATCATTTGAGAAATGCACTTGCTTCACTCTCCCATTAGATTGGTAGCATCCTACCATAGTTCCATCATCCTCCTCCTTATTTTGCAGTTGTAGCCCTTGTGTCTTCGAGGTTTCCCCTTCAATTTGTGGATGAGAAACTTCAGCAAGAGTTTGCCTCTTCCTCTTGATGATGTGAATGATCTCCTCATGGAATTCACACTTTGCAATGCCAAGAACTTCTCCCAGAGTAAACTCAATCTTGCTATTCAAGATCCTTTCCTCCAAGACTTTCTTTAAATCTGTAGCAACCTCAATATCAGATTGTAGTTTATAAGTTGGGCCTTTTGTCTTACCTTTCGTTGGCTCTTTCTTCTTTCCTGTTGTAGACTCCTCCATGAGTACTTCAAGTGGAGATGCTCCTTGTGTTGAGGGTGTTTGAGAAGGCATTGAGTCGCTTCTTCCCCCACCTCTAGAAGCTCTTTTTGATGGTCCTTCATCAGCATTCTCACGTCTGCGCTTCTCTTCTACAATAGCCTCATTTTGTTGGCATTTTGTAATGTAGGCATGCACTGACAATGAGTCCACTGGATCATTCCATCCTGTTTCTAGACGTATTCAATCACCTGCTTCATGTAGAATGTCTTTTGTAAGCTTTCCCTTTTTAGCTAATTGCATGACATTTGGCCAAATTTGACCATGATGGTCACTCACCTCTTCATCACTAGGATGCTCAATTTTTACTCCATAAGTAGATGCCTCAATTGAAGAGGTGGCATGCTTAGTTGCCATATCTTCAACTAAGGTTTGCATTCCCCCCTTCCCAAAGTTAGTTCTCAAAGGTAGACCTGTCTCTCTTAAGTGGATTTTACCATCCTTAAAAAAGACAACATCTTTTGACAAAGCATCACTAAAATCATCACAATCCCTTCTTACATGGTCTGTACTATCACACCAAATACATCTATTAACAAACCCTTCTTTGGGCAGTTGTCTTTGCCTAGAAAGTGGCCCTGATGATTGGCCTTTTTCTTCAAGCTTTGCAAGCTTCACCTTCAAGTCACGCATTCCCTTCACAAGCTCATCTAGCATGGACTCATCAAACTTAGAAGCGATAAAAGTAGACTTTACCATTTTGTCAGAACTTGAGGTGGAAGGACTTGTAGTGTTTACTACCATCTTGTCCCTTCTTCTTTGTCGTTTGGCAAGCAGTGAGACAACACCTTCAACCTCATTCCACTCGTTCTTTAGTCCTTGCTCAACATCTTTATCTTCAAGAAGAAGCTCCAGATTTTCTTGAAACTCTTTACCTGTAGATTGTAAGAAAAGATCTGTCTTTTCTGCATCTAGTGTGGCCCTTTCTGTCCTGGTAAGTTGTGCATATCGCTGCTCAAATTCCCTAAGTAGCTCTGTTATTGATAGTCCTTGCTTTGGCTTGACTACCCATTCTAAGAATGTCCTTTTGGTCACTCTCTCAGAGTCCTCCATGAAATATTCCTCCTTTAAAGCTACTTTGAGTTCTTCCCAATTTCTCCCATGCCCATCTTTAATTGCCCTAACATGCTCCCTAATTTCTGGAGCAACAACTAGCTCAAAGCTTTGAATCATCTCACCTTCTGACAAGCGATGCAGCTCCATCTCTTTCACATACTCGCGTAAGCACTTGGTTACATCTTTGCCATTGAACTGATCCATTCTGTGGACGACCACTTGTATGGCCTTCATTGTTGAAATCTCCCTTGCTTCAGTGGAATGGTTTTGTTGCATGAACACTGCAAATTCTTGAAACATTTGCATTGTTGCTGGGTCAAAATGCAGACTTTGTCGCTCAATATGATCACCCATAGTTACCCACAAACTCTCACCCTGGCAGATTTGCGTCGTGTTCACCAAAAATATGTCAAGAAGTTGGCGGTCTTGCCAGGAAGGCACCGGGCCTCTTGCTGTGAGATTTTTTGAGGAAGCTCAAGGGTTATGAGAAGGAGCTAAGATGTAGATAACATAGCTTCTAGAGCTAAAGAAGAAATGTAGCCAAAGAAGCCGCTCACTTTCCCTTACAAACACACAGGTGATGGAGAGAACTCATGAAAGATAGTCAAAACAAAACAAAAATGAGAACATCGAGATTACGATCATATCGTATCATGGGTAGGATAAAAGGGTTATAAGCTACGGATTTCTCTTTGGAACTTTAGCTTTGTGCTTACTATAATGTATATGTCTTGTCTAGCGATTGGGATTAGTTGTGAGTACAAATCCTCTTGATTCATAAAAAAATAACCACATTAACATCAAAAGAGAAGTCATAGTCAATAATAGATAGTATGATGGGATCTCGTGAGAGAAGTATTTCGTTGATCCTTTCAGGACCAAATAGAAACACTATGCGTTGCTGAAAGTGAATCTTTTGACTAATCCAAATGTTGACCCTAATAGATTGCACAGAATGGAAATGAAAGAAATTGACTCTATGTGGATTATGGTTATTCATCAATGATATACTTAGTATGTTCAAAGATAAAGGTGTGAAAGAAGTGAAAGGAGAAGAAGAAGAGAGTTTCTCTCCCGAGCCCTATTGTTGCCCTTAGGCAATAAGGATACTGCAGGGGGAGAGAAGTACCTGTAGCAAGGAGATTCTAGAGTTTGTGGAAGAGAATGAGAACCTTAAGAGAGAGAGATTCTTGTGAAAGATGAAGATATGGTTACTAACCTTGTGCACATAATTGTTTCCCGCAAGAAGGTTGTGCCCGTTACATTGACAAGATTGCTACTTGAATACCTTCCAATGAAACAATTAGTACACAACAAGAGAGATGAAAGGAGGAGTAAAGATAGAATAAGAGATAGATCTAAGTGTGGTGATGGTATTAAAGATAAATAATGAGAGATAGAGATAGAGTTAGAGACAAGTATTGGAGTAGATATGCAAATGAAAGAAAAACTAGCAACATATATCTTACATGAGAGCAATCATCACCACCTTAATGGAGAGAGCAGAGGAGGCAAGACTTCAGACTTTCTTCAAGGGAAAGTATGGCACTAAGATGAGTGTGTCACTATGGAATTGAGCTATTCTCACTCACTCTTGAACTGTCCCCCAATGAAGATAAGGTTGCCCTTTTTATAGGTGAGGGAGCCATGTTTTACATAATCACTTGATTAGGCTAAAGAATTAGCCCAAATCAAATGTTCTTTGGATATTTCTTAAAATGGGAAATATTAGGACTCAAAATATCATGAAATTCAGCTTTTTCGGTCGTTGAGGTTCCATGTGGGTGCATGATGTATGTGGGCCCCACCTAGGCATCTTCTGTGTGGCTCCAGCAGGGGGTCCCAACTTGTGTGTCTTGTCCTTCAAGGCATCTTTGAGGTGTCACATTCACATGCTTGTGTATTTTATCCTCCAAATATCTTATTGTATGGAAAAAGACCAAGATTACCTCTTTTCACTTGATTCATCTTTTTACCATCTCTTCTTGCAGTGTAGTTGTCAGAGGAATTTTCAATGTTTTCCATGTAACTTTTGACCTGTAACTCGGATTGACATGCTTCAAAAGGAAAAATTGGCCTACTAAAAGAGCTTGACTTGGTTTTGGCCTTTTCTCTATGCCCTTAGGTTGGTATTTTCAAATAGGGGTAGTCCAAGAAGCTTTGGATCTTCCTTTTCATAAAGTCTTGTACTAGGCCCTTCCCTCTTGTATGTTTCCAAGAAGGTATGCATTATTGAAGGGTTATATTATTAAATAAATATGAAAAGAAGAAAATAATTTATATATGGTAGGGTATAGCTGAGATATTAGAAGAAATATACAAATGATTTTCCCCCAGATAAAAAGAGGCACAATCATTGATACTTCTCTTGCAGTACTTTCTAATAATAATGTACATTTATATTACTTTAAAGGTAAATACTAAGGTATGGTAGAAAGCTTTTATTTATATGAGTAATATATGAAATATACTTATGCGTAAAAAAGTCACAAGATAAATCGTGTAATGCCCGTTCCCACTATATACGTGCTAAGCATGACAACGCGTCCTTGGAGCATGTTTATTGTGCCCAAGAGTTCGCAGTTCATCTTGGTAATGATCTTCGTCATTTCCTCTTTGCACTTTTGAATGGCATCCTGTTGGGGGTCGGCTTTATTGTTCAGCTTCCTCATTCTTGATCGCACAATCCGCAAAGGAGCCACTAAACGTACGTGTGCACCCACACTAGCAGCGGGTGCGGGTTGGGCGAGTGGGGAGCGTGAGGCAGTATGGCAAGGGAGGGGCAGCGATAGATTACAGACGAGAGAGAGAGAGAGAGAGAGAGAGAGAGAGAGAGAGAGAGAGAGAGAGAGAGAGAGAGAGAGAGAGAGAGAGAGAGAGGGGGGCTGGGGGGGGGGGGGGGGCTGCTGGACTTGCTACGTGTAGGAGAGCTGGACATGCTACGTGTAGAAGAGCAGAGGGGCAGCGCGGCAGGGAGCGAGGAGCAGGGGTAGCGTGTGAGCAGGGACGGGGATGCAGGCGGAGCGCGAGGGGGGGGGGAGGGGCGGGGGTGGGGGAGGGGTTGCAGAGGCAACGCAAGGGGGGGCGGTGCAGCGTAGGGGCAGCACGGCGAGGAGCGGGGAGCAGGAGCAGGGCTTGAGCAAGGGCGGGGCTGCAGGTGGAGCGCGAGGGGGGGGGGGGGGTTGCAGAGGCAGCGCGAGGGGGGCGGGGAGCGGTGAGCGGTGAGCGGGGAGCAGGGGCAGAGAGAGAGAGAGAGAGAGAGAGAGAGAGAGAGAGAGAGAGAGAGAGAGAGAGAGAGAGAGAGAGAGAGAGAGAGAGAGAGAGAGAGAGAGAGAGAGAGAGAGAGAGCATCATCGCTCCATGTGTGCGGTACATTCCAAAGAGAGAATGAGAGCTACCATGTAGAATCTCGCTAGATTCACGTTAATTCAACCTTTTTCAAGATCATGACCACATATTGGTACTTTTCTTCAGAGTTACATACAGATTCTTGATGCTTAAGAGACCACCACTTAACTCTGTCTTCTCCGCTTCCCATAGTAGGTCTTCAACGAGACATATATTTTCGTATATCCTTTTGAAGGTTGGGTTAACCCTACTTGGCCTTGCCAATTAATTCAAAGTTTTCCTCTATCATAACGTGTTAGTTGAAATACATTGCTCAACCTCTCATCCCATATCTTAAACAAGAAAGAACCATAAAAGCGTGCTAAGTTTGATTAGATCATAAGACAAAAGATTACAACCATTCCTAAACGGGCACAAGAGGGAGGGTACAAAAAAGGGGGAGTGCTACATCAACTGCATGCATATGCTTTGTGGGACCATTTACAAGTGAGAGAGTTTTGAGGCTATAATACATAATATACTGGGCGAAAGCTAGTTTCTACTTGATGTGCAGACCAAGCTAGGCATTTTCTGAGGTCCACTGTCCTAATACACTCAGTCAGGACATGAATTCTTGATCACCAGCTAAAGGAGATGGGACGATGGGCCCATGAGCTATTTGATGAAGGGCTTGTACTTGCTACAAAGATTGAAGACATTGAGTTGTTTCTACGCAATCATTGAGGAAGTCTCTCGTGTGATAAAGGACTTACCTTCACCATTCGAAATGGGGAGCATTCCAATATTGCTCCAAGACATGGAGCATTATCTCTTTCTTCCACTTGTACACACTTGGACCTCTTATAAAAAAAATTTCATCTTGCAATGGCATTGCATAACCCTACTTGGAATGTGGAGCTAGTCACTTACAATACTCTTTATATTCGTCATGCATTGCTTGTTAGATAACCCTAGCCATGGGAATGCTCTTCTCTCTCTCTCTCTCTCTCTCTCTCTCTCTCTCTCTCTCTCTCTCTCACACACACACACACACACACACACACACACACGTCACATAGCACGTGTGAGGCTCATCAAAAAGCCACTAGCTCACCCAAGTGTGCACTGCACCACCTCTAGGTGCATGCATAGGAGGAAGAGGAGGCACCCTAGCATTGAAGGAGGCCTTGTAGCACCTCTCTTGCCGTTCTATCCATCTCATCTCAAGATTTATAAGCATATCTTGTATCTCATTTCCTAATGCAATGCTAATCCTAATTTGCCTATACACCTTGTCATTGTTCCATTATTCCTTAGCTTGTGTTAGTGTTGTCATTAGGCTAACATCATTAGTGAGATAATGACCTATGAATGCCACTAACACTAATCCACCTTAACCTAACCCCAATCCTAACATTTTGTATCAAAGCTTCTATTAGGTTAGCTTGCATTTCCAACCTATGATCTATAGATCCTAGCCATCATCATCAGCCCTATGCTAGACCAACTAATTATCCCTTTGATTACACACTACGGTCCACATTGCCAAATAGTGGTGCTAAACACTGCCTGGCTCACCCCAACGGCCAATCTTCTTAACCGTTACCAACTACACCTCCAAAAATACATGGTTGGGGCAATTTGTGATGCATGCAAAACCGCAATCACCCAACTCTCTCTCTCTCTTTGGTCGAATAGCGACCACCAAAAAATAAAAGAAACCGCAGCCTGTTTCTCTCTTTCTCCCTCTGGTCTTGAACCACCCCACCCCACCTCTCACCCGATTGATGGCCTACCATATAATCTAATCCAACTACTTAGGACCCTCCATGCAACTTCTCTACTTGCATGGCGGTATCTAATTGTCTCTCTCTCTATCTTCTCATCAACACACTAATTCCGAACGGTGACAAACCCACCACACACTCATGCCGAGTTCGTCTCGTTTCCTCTCACTCTCACTCTCTGTCTTCAACAACCATGCCCGCGGCCACCTGGTAGCCATTTGTGTACCCCTTTCTCTATCATGCTCTCTGAGGTTTTTGCCTACTCTCTCTCTCTCTCTCTCTCTCTCTCTCTCTCTCTCTCTCTCTCTCTCTCTCTCTCCAAATTACACTGGCCATGCAGCCCCATTACTTCCCAACCACTAGATGTAGCCTTTTTTCGCTTCCCAATAGCATTATACACAGTCAGAGTCATCGACCTCTAGCTCTACATCTCCACCATGTTTTTGGATCTTTCCAAAGGACAACCTCCAAATAGGAACAAACTCAACTGCCTTTAAAGGGTTAAAATTACACATTGCTAACAATGCTGCATGACCCATCAAATACATTAAAGATTTTAGAATTGAGCAATATGCTTGGCAAAATCACCTTCTCACTCCAAATGGTTGGTCATGCTCATATTAAATTTTGTTAAACTTTTTCAAGCTAGACGTTTGTCCTTGGTTGTAAATGAATTTCTTTATGAAGACTATGAGGCATCTCTTAGGTTATTCAATTAAAATAATTAAATAAATATTGGATGACTATTGAATATATATCTAACCTTAATATCTCTCATTATCATCCTCACATGATATGTTTGTAGATATTTGTTACCCTTTAACTTTTTAATTATCGTTTAGACAGTCATAAAAAGAGATCGCCACGTGCAATCAAGCTCCATATTTATCCTTGAGTCTTTTATATAGTTGTATCATTGTAGAAGCTAAGTGGAATTGTTAAGTGACGTCAATTGATTTATCTTAAATAGGATGGCATCTTGTTTTTAGTATAAAATCAGATTCATTAACTATGCTTTGATGCGAGTTTGACAGTGGTAGCTCTATCTACTTGTACCTCACACACACACACACACACACACACACACACACACACACACACACACTCACTAGTGTATACATTTTCCAATACACTATATTATCCAGGTACGTACATCCAATTCCTTCCCCCCTCCTCTTTTCATGTTATCTTATGAGCTATGAACCCAACCATCTCTCATAATATGACTTCAACTTTGCACTAAATGGAGTTTTTATTGAGATAATTCAACATTAAAGAGCTCCTCACATGAGCTAAAGTATTTTGGATTCATAAACAATAGTTTGTAAGTACTTTCCTATATTCCAAAGTGGTGTTAAACAAATGGTAACTATTTTTCTCTTTTATGTCTTGTCGAGTCCATTGGTCACATGCACACAGAATTTGCCGATTTGGGGTGTGCAAATGCTCGATCATCCTGGTGTAGATTCGCCAATTTAGTCGACACCAGTTATACGTGTAGATCCGTCGATTTTGGCAGCACGAGTGCACATTCGCAGATTTAGGGAGCACAACACCAAACTATAGATTCATGATTTTTAAACAATACCAAATGCAGATTCGTTGATTTAGGCAGCATTAGTGCAAATTCACCGATTTAGGCAGCATTAGTGCAAATTCACCGATTCAGGCAGCACGTCTTGTTGGTATAGATTCGCCGATCTAAGAAACAACGATCACAAAATCATGCTGCAATGGCCACCACTGTAACTGGTATGATTTTGTTACTCGGGTATACAAAATGAAGATTATTTGGATTTGGATTTAAAATGGGTATATATGTTGGCAGACATTTGGACTTGGAATTGGATTTGAACTTGATATATCATGATTTTCTGTCCCGATAGTATTTATAGAATTGGATTTGAGATTGAAGAGAATTGATTATTGAATGGTGAGTGTGACCAATGATATCGTGATTCATCAGGGTATGACATATACTGCTTATTCTAGTGGTATGGGACACTAGAATAGGTAGTATGTGGATGACGGCAGTCACAAGCAACGTTGTTAAGTTTAATAAATTTTTCTTCTACTATGTGATATTTTGACACATAATACTTATCACTGTTTTTGACAAGTATCATTTGCAAATCTTATCTTTGCAACTGAGTACATTTGCTTTCCAACGGAGAGTTATGTTATGGAATTGATATTTCACTATTTATTGCAGCTGACAGGTGGAAAAGGCTTAACCGAGCAATGGCCTATGTGAACAGATATACATTTTATGTACATTTTATTATTCAAGTGCTCTTTTATGAGCTTTGGTCATTTATGACCGGCCGGTCAGTTTGTACTCACTTTGACCATTCAAGAAATCTATAAAGTAATACGTGCAAGAGGGAGATGGTCACTCTTGCACGGGGGGAGATTGCACCGAGTATCTGCATTATTCTTCTCCTCTCCTCTCCTCTCTTCTCTCTCTCTGTGCCGACGTAGCACTTCGCTCTAGGAGATGCACGTGCTCTCTCTCGCTCTCTCCCGCTCTCTGTCTCTCTCTATTCACGCATGATTCGGTTATATGCTCAAAGGATTTGTCAGGTATGCATATTTGTGGTGTTTTATTGTTTCTATCATGCTATTTGAGATATTTTGCAGAGACGCCACGCATCCGCTTGTAGCAAAACTCTTGCATAAGTAGAGCGTGCACGCCCTCTACTTCAACCACATTATCACCTCCAACAATCAAATCATCCATATAGATGCATATCACCACAGTTATTGCCTCATTCTTTTGCACATACAATGAATGGTCTGCATCAGACATCTCAAAGCCCAACGAAATGAGGAATGACACAGTCCTCTCCAATTCATCTCTTGGGACATGGTTCTGGTCTTGCTTGTGCTTGAGGACATGGAGAAGGGAAAATCAAAGGAAAAGAACAACCAAAAACCTCCTGGAACCATTGTGGAGGAATCAATGAATTTATTGAAGAGGTTGATGAGCAGGCGGAAACATCTATGGCACTCATCCTCCTGCAAGATCCCAGCTCCACTAGGGAGGAAGATCAGATGATAGAGGGAGACGAGGTGTTGGAGGAAGTTCCTGACCTCCAAATTCTCACTGTGCATGCAATGGTGATGGATGGTCATCACTTCTTGTTCCTTGATGACATTGCAAAGGCATTAGGACTCAGAGAAGATGAGTCGCTCTCAATGCTCGCTATCTATGCGAGCATGAAAGATCTCAGTGGAAAGAAAGAGAAGGTCAACATTCAAATTGACTTTGAAGACCAAGGTCTCCCACCAAGCCTCTCATTCCTCCCTAGTGAAAACGAACAAAATTTCATACAAACCGTGGCAAATACACTTATGGAAATCAAATCATGTGGCTCATTTTATGAAAGCACCCCGAAAAGCGCTTTTCTTCCACACAAATCCCTGATCATTATGGATGGAGAAGATCACTCTAGCATCGAACTTACAAGGAAAACTCTTGAAGAGATGGATGAGGAGAGTGAGGTAACCACTTTTTATCTTTATCGATAGTCTATTGTATCTTTTAGCAAGTGTTGAAGTTGTTTAACATGTTCTGCAAACCGCATACCATATTGATAAGTTTGCAATGCGTACTGGAGGTTTATGCAACGTTTCTATGGGTAGAGGTAGCTCCTTGTGGCACTACCTTGGCCATTTGGGGCCATCCGTTCTTCAAGTTGCTCACACAGAGTTCTCCAAGCATGGTTCTTCGGAGCTGTCAAGTGCAAGGCTTTTAGTGCCATCCTTGAGTCAAATTTGAAAAGATAATTGTTCTCAAACTTTATTTGCAAGAAATTCCTTAGCAATGCATTTTTGCATGAATATAGATTACAAGCTTGATGTCAACAACTTTTTTTAATATTCGCAGTTCAGAGAAATATGATATATTGTGTGAGCTGCATTCTTCAATCAAGAGTTGCATTGCTCTAGAAAAAGTCAGCCATCCTTTATCTCTGCGCACAATGTCTTCTTCTCCTTTCTCTGAGGCACCTGTATGACAGTTAATCGAACAATTAGATTATACCAATATTTTGTGATGATAACCAACAGGGAAACATGTGGGGCAGGTTTCTAACATCACTCCTATCTTATTGCAAACATAGCGAGGACCACGAACATAATTGTCAATCCATGGGACGAAGCTGACTCGATTAGTGCATAGAGGCTACAAGAGGATGTCAATCTCTTGGAAAACAATAGACAACTTGCATCTAACACAAGCTACACTCAAATGACCAAAGTCACCAAAAGATAATCACTAATTGACAAACAAAACATGACCATTATAGCATCAAATGACATCTGAATGTTATCAAACTTCTAGGATATGTATATAAGACCTAAGCACACTTGTTTATGGTCTCAAATCTCACTTTAGGTCAAGTACAAAAATCATGATTATTAACAGTAGTGAGTTTTTGAACTAGTTGTTTTTGACCCCGAATGTATCTAATTGTTAGCAATGATGCCCCAATACCCCGCCTATGCTTACTTTGTGATTTCCTAGCTTAAATTCCTACTTATGATGAAATTAGGTCGTTGGTCGACGATGCCAAAAGATACGTATTACCATGAAATTTTTACGTCAATGCATAGAGCTCTTACCAGCGGTTTGCAACGCAACAGATGGCACTGCAATGTGACAACTGAGAAGGGATTAGGAAGCATGAGAAGGAGAGAAGTGAGCGTTGTTAGCTCACGCTATGTGTCTATAACCAAAACTTGAAATTAACTTATAAAAATTGGCTTTTATACCTTAGCCAAGGTTTCTTTAGTAAAAAACTAATAATCTAGGAGCTCTAAATAAGGATAAGTTAATACAATCTGGAAGCTTACAGCCCTGGCTCATCAATTACAATATCCATCTGAAAAAGAGGAGTTACAACATTCCCGATTTATCAAAAGAATAAGTATGTTTTACAAATAAAAGCTCCCAAAAAATGATACATGTGTTAGCTTGCTGCTAACATTCCCCCCTCCTCGACTGTGTCGTCCCTTGACACAGCTTCATGGACTGAAGTAGTTTTCGGGTTGACGACTGGCGAGGCGGTCTTTAAGCGTGTGTAGAGCTTTCTCATATTTGATTCGTCTTTCTTTGTCAGGGACTTGCAAAAACTGCATGGTGACTTTGTTTTTAAGTTCGATGGCTGAATAGACAACAAAAATTGATGTAATTTTTGTTGATCACTTGTCCAAAAATCTTTGTCCGCCATGTGAAGAATCCTGTATAAAATGCCTCTTCAAATGCCAACATATTGCTTGATGGCAGGAACATGCATTTTGCGTAGAAGCCATAGAGGACGTCTTCTGAGGTTTGTCCACTCAAATCATAGCATAGACCTTAGTTGCCTTCTAGGAAAGACATCCATGGGCCTCCTGCTTGCTCATGAGAGGTCAGGGAGGCTTTTGAAGAAGTTCATAGGTTTTCACCATGTATTCCTCCGTTGGTGGTCCCTGCTCTGGAGCTAGCAGCCTCGGGTAGTTGAGCCATGTCGGCCTCTTCTTTAGTGCTTTGTGTGCCTACCATGTCCTTACCCTTGGTACAAGACAAACTGTAGGGTCTCTTTTTATTGCTATAGGTGCACTTGTAAACAGAATGAGGTATCTAGAGTTCTTGTTGAGCCAATTCTTTCTCCATTTGGGGTGGAGAGCATCCGAGCCTTCTACCTGCATATCCTTGTAAAGTATTTCTTTAACCTGTAGTAGCTCTACCTTTATCAATGGGTAGGGTAGCGACTGCTGATGCCATTTAGCATTGATTTGGTTGGGAGTGAGCTGGGTTACATTGACTGAATGGAGAAATCTCAACTCCCAATCCATTGCCGCTTTCCATCCAATATCCACTTCATGGAAAATTTGTTCCTTCAATGCATCTTCTTCAGCTTTAGAAAACTGGACCATTGGCACTTGATCTTCTTTTGTGATCAGTACTTGAAACTCCGAATCTTCTACTAGCCCTTCTGATGGCTGTGTTTCCATATTTGCAAAGGAGAGTGATGGTATGTCTATGCTTGGCTGTTCAGAGGCTCTTGCCTCCTCTTGAGCTTCTGTATGTCCTTCTCTTAGCAGCTGATTGACTCTCTTCAAATCCTCTATCTCCATGAGCAATTGCTCTTCCCTTTGTTCCTGCATTAATGCAATCTCTCGTCTTTGTGCTTGTTCAAGATTCAACTCAAGTTCAAGGTCCTTATTCCTCTTTTCCAAAGTCTTGTAGACTTCATATGTTCCCTTGAACGAAGCTACAGCTGGGTTTTCCCTTATCTGGCTTAGAAATGTCGCTTGGTCATTGATTCTTTGCTCGGAGTACTGCAAGGAGGCATTGGATACATCTAGTTGCACTTGGATCTTTTGGACTGACTGAGTAGTGATTTTAAGTTCGTTGGTCACTTCAGTCAATTGTTGGTCCTTACTTTTGCATGCATTAGATAGCTTCGTGAGGAGCTCCCTTAAATCTTCCATCTCTTTCTGCTGTCTTTTCTTGACCGTTTGGTGTTGTATTGCTTCATTTTGTAGCTCTTT